>NW_006921669.1:10133955-10138993 GCF_000298275.1 Orycteropus afer afer
CATCAAGGTAAATGGGATTCAGTAATAGAATTGTTTTGCACTGGTCAGATAAGATGGACAATTATAGGTACTATACCCAGCTAATGGAAATATTGTTTTAAAGCTGGGATGATTTCCAAAACAAACACTTCCTTAATGAAAACAAGTCAATGTGATATACACCCAAGGTTCCTCTAGATCCTTGACAAGATGACTTACTGGTGGGCAGAGTGAAAGCAACTGCCAATACTCTGTCCCTTTAACCTTTGAAATCCTTTTTGACTGATTTAAAAGAGCCCAGTAGCTGTGTGCACCATTACCTTAGCTGTGTTTTATCACAGATGCATGATGGTTACTGATGACAATGTTCTCTTAGGTGTGCACACAGTACTTGACTCTTGACAAAGTGTTTCCCTGTTTATTTCATCAGATCCTCATGACAGACCCACTTTATTTTATTTTAAAAAATGTGTTTTAT
The DNA here is from genome assembly GCF_000298275.1 of Orycteropus afer afer. Lineage (NCBI taxonomy): Eukaryota > Metazoa > Chordata > Mammalia > Tubulidentata > Orycteropodidae > Orycteropus > Orycteropus afer. The sequence goes on from NW_006921669.1 coordinate 10,134,413, forward strand.
TGAGCTTTTGGTGGAAGTTTACACAGCAAGTCATGTTCCTGTTTGATAATCTCCACACAAATTGTCCAGTGACATTAGCTACGTTTATCGCAAGGTGTCAGCATTCTCTTAAGTGCCTTCTGTTTGTTCCCTTTCCAGCACTCTAGTTTCCCTGCCCTCTTACCTTCTCGTCTTTGCTTTTCAGTTATTATTGACCTTTCAGTCTCATACTGATGGTTTTTAAGTAGGGCACCGATCTTGCGGGTAATAGCCTTTATTTTGTGTACCACTCTGCTATTTCACTACAAAGTAATCTTAGGGGATAGGCTGGGTTCTAGGTTTAAAGAGTGTCTCAGGGTGATGGTCTCAGGGAGTCCTATGTTCTTTATTGTCCCAGTTTGCCTGGCTTTTTTTTTTTTTGGGATAAGAATGAGTTTTCCATGTTTTTCTTCCATTTTGTATGTGACTAGCTCTTCTGGTTTGAATGATCAGTGGTGGTCTCCAAATACTATCTAGTTCTGGTCTCAGGGTAGATGACTCATCTGGTTTGTTTAGACTTGTTTCTTCTCTGTGCTTTTGGTTATCTTCTTATTGTTGCTCCTGGCAAGTCAAAGACCTATAGTTGTATCTTATATGGCTGCTTGCAAGCTTTTAAGACCTCAGAGGCTACTCACTTCAGTAGAAGGCAGATCATGATTTTTGTGAACTGTTTTATGCCAGTTAACTGAGTTGTCTCATGAGAGTATGGTCCTAAGTCTTCAAACCCAGAAAGCCAATCTTGGAAGGTGTTTGGTTATGTCTGAGGAGTATATGTTTTTGTGTCATCAATGAATAGACATGCCTGCACCCACATATCTGTATGTGGATGTAGTGAGCACAGCACAACCAAAGTAAAAATGAGTGTTTGAGCACATATGGATGGGTATAGGCAAACTGGTATACAGGTAGGTACAGGTGTGTACATAGGTAGTGAAAACAGACAGAAGTATCTATCGAAAAAAAACGAAACTCACTGCTGTTGAGTTGGTTCCAACTCATAGTGACCCCTCCTTGGGTTTCCAAGGCAGTATTTCTACGGAATTAAATTGCCCAATCTTCCTTCCAAGGAGCGGCTGGTGGGTTTGAATCATCTGCCTTCTGGTTGGCAGTCTAAGGCATCTGTGCTCAAGCACTCATTTCTCTTTGGTTGTGCTCTGCTTACTACATCCACATTAGCACATTTCTTGTCACCAAAAGTAGTAAGTCTCTCAGGTCTAACATGTACTTTCCCCTCCTACCTGCTGTCCTTAGTAACCACCATGAGCATTGGTCTCTCTCCATTTACATATTCTTGTCTTATTATAAAAGAGGGATCATACAACATCTATCCTTATATGCTTGACTTATGCCCTCCAGGTAACAGGCCCACTTCATAAATGAGGGGGTAGAGACATGGAAAGGATTGTATTTCTGCACTCAAGAAATAATGAGAAGGGGAGAAGCTAGGATATAGAGGAAAGAACAAAAAGTACTAATCACTAACATTCCAAGTAATTTTTCCTGATTTCTCTAGGATCAACATTCCATGTATTTGCAAAGACACATGAAGGAGAACTGAAAAATTGGATCAGAACTGTATCAACAAAAGAATTAGATAATTTACCATACCTTTTTTTTAAGGTGGTGGTGGTGTAGTGCCCAAGGCAGTTGACTGCTAACCAGAGGGTTGGCGGTTCAAACCCACCAGCCACTCTGTGGAAGGAAGCCTTGGGCAATCTACTTCCATAAAGATTTACCACCACAGAAACCCAAAGGGGGTTGCTGTGAGTCAGAATTGACTCGATGGCTGTGAGTTTGTTTTTTTCCTTGGTTTTACCATACCTTCTTACTGAGCATGCAGATTGAACTATGATGGGCATCTGGGTGCATAACTGGGGATAAGCTTAGTGTTTTTAAAAAAAAAACCCTGATATGTTTTTTCAAGGTACACTTATAGGAGCAGGAAGACTCTGATTCTACTTCTTCAGAATATAGAATTAACTCCTGTCTGCAGTCTACTTTGAAATGTTCAAACACATGCTACATTGATGGATGGAGAGCTGGATGGATATTCAGACAAACATGTTACAAAGCACTAAGTAAAATGTTAATCTAGGGAGTGGAAATAGTGGTGTTCTTAAGAAATTATTTCAACTTTGCTGTATGTTTGAGGTTTTTCATAATAAAATGTTGGGAAACAATGAAATAAAGCTTGAATTCACTGCATAAAAAAATGGCAGTATCTGCAGAGACATTTCCTAATGTTGTGATCTAAGTTTTCCCTGAACAGGGCAAATACTGACATAGTGGCTAAGGCACTTGACTGCTAACCAGAAGGCTGGCGGTTCAAACCCACCAGCCACTCCTCGGAAGGAAGATGGGTTTCCGTAGTGATACTGCCTCGGAAACCCAAGGAGGGGTCGCTATGAGTCAAGTCCGACTCAACAGCACATAACAACAGCAACAACATATGTAAACTAAATAACCTTTTTTTTTTTTTTTGTCTTTGCTCTTCTTCAAGATATTTGCCATGTGCACAGCCAATTAAAACTTAGTTGAATACCATCCAAAATTTGAGAGGAAAGACATAATGATTATTTGGGAACCGTATTGGCTCTTTGGAGGGAAATATTGAGATCAGTCATCTCATTGCTAGAGTTTGACTTATATCTTCATACAAAGCCCATGTGTGTGTCTGTGCTTATCACAGTTCCCTGCACATAGAAAGCAGTGCATGAAGCCTTTTGATGATGATGATGATAATGATGGTGATGGTGTTGATGATGATGATGGTGATGATGGGAGACCTGGGAAATGCAACCTTGATCAACCACTCCCATCTGTAAGCATCAGTTAACTACACTATAATGAGCAATTGGTTTAACATTTCTTCCCATTTCCCAGATTGCTCTCCGAGAGGCCCTGTGTCCCGGAAAACTTCTGCCAGTGTTGTTACAGGGTTGGGGCTGGGGTGATGCAGAGGAAGTGCAGGAGGGGCTTTGTGGACAGACTCCTGAGCCCATCCCCACTGTGGGACGACAGATATGGCGCCAGAAGTCTTCTCTTGGTTCTAGGGCCATTTGTCTCCAAATGTTAACATATTTGTTCAATGATTAAATTAGCATTCATTATTAGATTAAAAGTCCTAGTGCCTGTTAGGGATGGCTTATATAAATGATACTCTTTTCTGACTGCTTGGATACTGGGGTGGGGGGAGGGAGTTAAAAACTTTGCAGAACCTCAAAATATTTTTCCAGGCCTGTTTTTGAAATATAAGTTCCACATGTTGGGTGATACTTTTCATTTTCCACTCTTCTTGCCATGAATGAGAAAGCATTCAACTGATGGGTGCATTTGGGGATTTGGGGAGGGAAGTAGCATCCTGTGAGCATGGTGGCTTTCTCCCAGGAACTCAGTCTCAGCACTAACCTGTGAGTGACTCAGGAATGTGTAGGTGATAGTTGGGCTGTCTCTTTTCAGTAGTTTTCTTTTTAAATATGAAATCCGGCATTGTCCCTGGACTTAGTTTTATTCCTTGTCTACTAGCAAGCATTTCAATAATGTTTAGCAAGAAATGATTACACATTGTCCTCTCCATGTCTCCCTAGAATGTGCAAAGGTCCTGCCACAACCCTCAACTTACGCAGATCAAAAGGAAGACTGCAGAGCCATCCTTTAGATTCTCCATGCACCAACCTTTTATATTTTTCTTTTCTAACATGATGAATGTAGGCATTTGTGAGTAATTCTTTCTCTAGGTGGCTCAGAGAAGTAAAAGCAAAAAATATTGACCATGCTTTCTGACATTGCTGGAGTTGAGGGCCCCTGCCTCTCAACCCTCTAAGATGTGCAGTCTTATTCCTGTATTTCCTTCTAGTAACCGCTGCCAACCATACCAGATTCTGTTGGGTTTCATGTTGGGTTTATGCTGTTGACTTGTTCACTGGGCAGCCACTTTCTCTTCTGATCTCAGAGTGGTTGAAAGACTGTCATCCCCATGAAAACAGAGCACATTAAGTAAAACTGCTGCATGACACTATCAGCAATGAAACACGTGCCCAATCACCCTGGACAAGGGGGGTCCCAGAGCATTTTAGACTCACATTAAGATAAAATGTGGACAGAGTAAACAGAGCTCTTTGAAAACATAAATTGAAGATGATAATGATCGCTGTCATGATGTGATGGAGCATTATGGATTCTGAGTTCATGGATTCTTTCTAATGAGAAGCAGATTAACTTTCCTCCCTGGATTAAAAATCCCAGTGGCTCAAGGGTCCACTGCCGAGAAGAAGCTACATGCTTCAACTGAAAACGAAAAGCAGAGTTTTGTCATAATCTTGTCTCATGTATAATGGAGTCTAAAATGACCAAAAAGATGACAACTAGATAGCTGAAGGTTTTGAAATTTTCTTCTTTACACTAAGAATTTGTGGCAGGATGGCCAGATTATTTTCAACAATCTATGAATATGATGGGAGCTCTGGTGGCGTAGTGCCTAAAGCACTTGACTGCTGACCAGAAGGCTGTCGGTTCAAACCCACCAGCCACTCCTTGGAAAGAAGATGGGGCAATCTACTTCCG
>NW_006921669.1:10139308-10140247 GCF_000298275.1 Orycteropus afer afer
ATTCCTCTCTACCAATGGAGAAAGAAGGAAATAGAGCCTCAGAGGAGAAACTAGTCTACTGAGCTGTTAGCCTATGTGAGCCATAACCTCATCTATTTTGAGACAAGAAGAACTAGATGGTGCCTGGCTTCCACTACTGCCCCATCACTGTGCTTCTCTGAATAAAGGAACTAGATGTACTGCCAAAAACCAAAATCCAACTCACTGTCATCAAGTCAATTCCGATGCATAGTGACTCCGTTGGGTTTCCAAGGCTGATAAATCTTCACAGAAGCAGACTGCCTCATCTTTCTTCCATGGAGTGGCTGGTGGGTTCAAACCACCAACCATCTGGTTAGCAACAGAATGCCTTAATCAGAGCTCTTAGATGTCCTACAGAGAACTCATATTGCTGAGAATGCTTTCAATCCAGTCAAAGAGCAGTGATCTGAAGGGATCTGCTAAGCATTGGACTTAAGGAGCAGGAGGGTAGACTTATCTTGCCTGGTAATTTAGTTCCAGAAGTTTGGTAAAATGGGAGTATATGCATGCCATGACACGTGCTCATGGATGTGTGTACTAGCAATGAGGGCCTTGCAGTCAGAGGAAAAGAACTTCTGCTCGTATTTGTGAGCTATGGACTTGGCATCACAAGACCTGAGATCTACACTCAGCTCTGCCACTAACTAGCTATGTGGCCAGGAGCTAGTCTTTCAGTCTCGAGGGCCTAGTTTTCTCACATATAGAAGGATGGAATTAGGTTAGATCCCTAAGATGCATTTAACTCTAACTCTATTCTACTGTAAATTATATTAAATCATACTTGCTTAGCGGGGGAGGGGAGCAAAGTGGTATCTTAATATAGCTTTCCAGCTCCTCAGGACCAGCTAAGAAACTTCATTATCTAGTATATTGGTTGCTAGTGACTAAAAATAATTAGTTGCTGTTGTTGTTGTTGTT
>NW_006921669.1:10140377-10194203 GCF_000298275.1 Orycteropus afer afer
TCCGTCCGAGGAGTGGCTGGTGGGTTTGAACTGCCAGCCTTCTGGTTAGCAGTCAAGTGTCTTAGGCACTACGCTACCAGAGCTCCTAAAATAATTAGTAGTAGTACTCCTTATTTAAAAAATATATGTATCAACAATTTTATCAGTGAAGTCTCAATTCTGATCTTCTCAGTGTGTTTAAAGGATGTGATAGTTCACATGGCCACCATTTTAGAAGTGAGTAAAAGGAATCTTACAGCACCAGTGAGTGGTGGAAGGTCCTACCTGTTCTCAAAGATGGACTGGAAACCCACTCCGAGTCTGTTGGCTTTCCTCGGAAGCCAGGTTTATTTTTTAAAAAAAGTTAATTTCCATTTTCTAGAAGCCTCCAGAGCATCCTATCCCTTCAGATTCTGTAAGGTCTTGTCATACTTCTGCCACTATATTTTCACACTTCTGGAAACACACCTGATGGTCTAATCTTAGCTCCCTTTGTTAGAGGTGGCTGGAATACGAAAGAGAAATAATTAATTGTATCAAAGCTTCATTATAAAAATCAGGTGTGTTATTTACCTTTTCATCTTAAATCCAAATTATTGTTCATAGCCAACATAAGTGTCTCCATAAAGGAAAAACAAAAAGTTGGCACTTTGTGGTGAAATAAACTTCAAAATTATACAGAGAGCCCAGTAAACTACAAAGATAAGAATTGGTTGTTTTTTTTAAAAAAAAAAACCATGTCAGAGATTATGCTTATAAATATGACTCTGTGTCAAAAAATACTTGAAAAGGCTTAAAATCAACAGGGGAAATAATTTCATGTTCTTTATAAGAAATCATTATTGTGAATTCTCCTTTGCTACCTTCATTCTTTCAAGAAATATTTAAAGACACCTGGTATATGCAAGGGACACATAATGTGTAATGAACAAAATAGACAGAGTTCGTGCCTTCATAGAGGTTACAACCGATATGGAGATAAACATGAAACCACCAGAAGACACTTGATTATCTCGTTTATTTCAGAACATTGTCACCAGTTGCCATGGAGTCAACTCCAACTCATGGAAACCTCATGTATGTCAGAGTAGAAGTGTGTTTCATAGAGATTTCAATGGCAGATGTTTTCAGATGTAGAGCTCCAGGATTCTCTTCCAAGGCTTTGGGTGGACTTGAATTTCCAACCTTTCAGTTAGCAGCTGAGGGTGTTAACCATTTACACTACCATTGTAGAAAGAATAAAAGAGAGAATGATACCAAAAATTTAAAAAAGCATCAACATGTACTGAAGTAAGGCGCTACTACTCCTTGCACTTCATATTTAACAGGAAATTGTTTGACCAGTTAATATTTCCTTCCAGTTCTAATATTGTATATATGTGGAATAATGGCTATTATTTACTCATTGCTCTACGTGTATCAGCTCATTTGTAAGTATCACAGGGTTGTAGACCTACCTTTAGGCCAATATTCACACTAGTCCACATTCTGAAGGGGAATGCAGGTCATAATTTATCATGCATAAGAATCAGCTGGAGAGCAGCTATCTAAGATACAACCATTCCTCTCTACCAATGGAGAAAGAAGGAAATAGAGCCTCAGAGGAGAAACTAGTCTACTGAGCTGTTAGCCTATGTGAGCCATAACCTCATCTACCTTGAGACCAGACGAACTAGATGGTACCTGGCTACCACTACTGACCATTCTGATCAAAGCCATAATAGACGAATCCTGTTGGAATGGGAGAAAAATGCAAAATAGAACTCAAGTTCTTAAAAAGTCCAGACTTATTGGACCAGTTGAAACAAGACGACACCTGAGACTATTGCCCTGAAATACTCTTTAAATCTTGAACCAAAACTATTCCCTGAGATCACCTGTTAGTGAAATAACAGATTGGCACATAAAATAAAGGATATTGTCCATGAGTATAGGAGCTCTGGTAGCATAGTGCCTAGGGCACTTGACTGCTAACCAGAAGGCTGGCGGTTCAAACCCACCAGCCACTCCTCGGAAGGAAGGTTGAGCAATCTACTTCCATAGTGATACCACCTCGGAAACCCAAGGAGGTGTCGCTATGAGTCCGGTGTGACTTGATGGCACATAACAACAACAACATCCATGAGTATTGTGCTCCATTAAAAACATCTATTTGAGACCAAACAGTCAACAATTACTCTGAGCAAAGATGAGAAGAAGGCAGCAGGGAAGCTATAGCACTGGAAAGGAAACAACCAAAATGCAATGAAAGAGAATGTTGACCCATTTTGAAAAATATAACTAGTGTCACTGAACAATTCATGTAGAAACTGTCAAATGGGCCCTAATTTGCTACATAAACATTCACCAAAAATACTATAAACATTATTTTGAAAAAAAGAAAAGAAACCAATCATCATGCTATGAACCATAATTAGAAATTGTATTAAGTGCTATGAAGAAGGAGTAGAACAGTCCTGTGAGAGAGGTAGAATAAGACTGATGTGCATTTGCTGAGTTTTGTATTTTTCTATAGAAGTAACAGAGTGATAAACACAGTTCTCACTTGTACAAAGACAAAATGATGTCTTTGTAAAGCTTGACTGTTAAATATTCCCTGGAATATTCTTCCTCCTGGAAGAATGGAAACTTTCTGCCTCCTCTGGTGCTTTGTGCCTTCATCTATCCCAGGTACCTTACTGAGAGTTTACCTGGAGGTAATGGACATAGAACATCTCTGTTCATTGTCTCCTTCCTCTGCCTGTAACAACAGGTAGGCATTCCCCAAGGCTTGACCTTGGCTACAGTCTCATCCTCTCCAGTCTCTCCCTGTAGGATCCTTCCCTCTCCCCTCACTCAGGGGAGCCCCTCTGCAGCTAATTTCCAACTCCATGGGTGCCCAGCCAACACCTCTCACCTGCTGCATCTCGACCTGGATTTCCCACAGTCCAGATATAAAATAAGGTGCCATGGTGGCGCAGTGGTTAAGCAACAGTTGCTAACTGAAAGGTGGAAGGTTTGAACCCACCCAGCGGCTCCAAGGGAGGAAGATGTGGCAATCTGCTTTCATAAAGATTGTTGTCTTGGAAACCCTGTGGGGCAGTTCTACTCTGCCGTGTAGGGTTGCTATGAGTCAGAATCAACTCAGTGGCAGTCATATATATGTTACCTTTCTTTCCCCTCTCCTCTTCCACCGAGACGTTCCCCAAGGTTTGATCCTTAGCCAGTCTCATCAAGCTAAGACTCTAGCTTATGCCTTGCACATGCCTCTCAAGACTAGCTTTTGTCCCTCCCCCTTTCTCCCTTTACATCCAGGAGGCTCCATAGATTTCACCCTATGACACAGAGAGACATCTCTTCCTGCTCTTACTCACGCCACCATTGCTTTGTTCAGGCACTGGCTGCCTCTCAACTGCTTGCCGCCAAAAGAAAGCACAACTCAAGTCCTATTACTCCCTGCCTTATAAGCCTCTGCTGAGTTTTCACTGCCTAATGACGCCAGTCCAGGCATTTATTCTGGGATGTAAGGCCCTCCCTGACCTCTCCTCACCCTCCCTTCCAGGTTTAACACCCATATAGGCCTTGCATATCCCTACCTTCACAGCACCACTGGCTAGCCAGGGGCCCTAGGGCAATTATTTTAACCTCTTAAACACTCTGTTTCCTCATCTGGAAGAGTGCTGACCAGATAGACTCTTAGGATTGCTGCCAGGCCTGTAATTCCACACTTACTTTTCCTCTTATGAGTCTACGGGTTTAGGTGTGTCCTCTGTGTCATGCTCACTCTTGTTTTTGTACCTGTGATGTCCTCTCCATCTCAGCTGCGTGATTTCAAAGCCCAATTCAAGTGCCACTTCTTCCATGAAGCCTTTTCCATTCCCGCCACACAAACGGGACTTCGTTCTCCTTGAAATCCCATAGAATGTGTTGATTCATTTCTTTACAACCTTCTCACATATATCAAAGGAGCCCTGGTGGCATGGTGGTTAAATAACTCAGTTGCTAACAGAAACATAGGCGGTTCAAACCCACTAGCCACTCCATGGGAAAAAGATGTGGCAGTCTGCTTCTGTAAAGATTACAGCCTTGGAAACCCTATGGGGCCGCTATGAGTTGGGATCAACCTGATGGCATTGGGGTTGAGAACATGTATCAAAGTCATTTGGGTGCTTTCAACTTTCTTCTCAGGTCATAAGGTCTCGAAGGGCCTTCTTATTTTATCTTTGAGTTCCCAGCTGCTAACAACCAGATAGTAGTTAAATGATAATCAGTTTAATTGATGAATAAAATTTCTTACTCTTACATAATAGAACTTATTAACCAAAAAAAAAAAAAAAAAAAGATAATATACTACAGAAACGCCAGCCTGACTAGGTAAAATTTCACCTTGGGCTAATTTCTAACAGGCTGGGTTTTATGCTTTTATGGTTCATGTAGAATTTAAGCCAAATATCTTGGGAACAAAAATCAAGCCCAATACCATAACTTTGGTGGAATATACCTATTAAAGCTTAGTTGTTTAGATTTAAAAGTCAATGACAACCAGAATGTTAGTGGAAGATGACATAAAACAATAGAGAAATTTCTGTTTCCAAAGCAGCATATGTTAAATCAATCATAAAAGTTACTCTATTTTCATGATTTGAACTTTTCTTTCTTCCTTAGATATTAATTTTTTAAGCTATTTCGTTCAAGTTTGAAAGAGTACAACTAGGTTCTGTTCTTTATGATCCAAAACATAAATTTATGAAATAATTGTCCACATAGTCATTAAGTTCAAGACAGATAAGCTCACAAAATGTGTTGGGAAATTAAAATTATTTATTGTTGTTCTAGTTGTTATCATTAACATGCTTTTTCTTGTGAATCTATTCTATGTTCAGTGTTTTATTCTTTGAATTCTCATAAGCCTGCTGTTAGCAGCCATCGAGTTGGCGCCATGGCGACCCCACGTACAACAGAATGCAGTGTTGCCCAGCTCCGTGCCATCTTCGCAGTCATGTGTATGGTTCACTCCATCCTGGCCATTGTGGTTCTCAGCTGCCTTCCAGCCTAGGCGACTGTCTTCTACCACTGGGCAATATTCTGCTGTGACCCACAGGATTTTCATTGAGTAATTCTCAGAAGTAGATCACCAGGCCTTTCTTCCTAGCTTATCTTAGTTTATTTAGTCTTAGTCCACTGAAACTTGTCCACCATGGGCGACACTGCTGGTATTTGACAAGCTGGTGGTATACGTTCCAGCATCATAGCAGCGTACAAGCTACAACAGTGTGACAGACTGATGGGTCTATACCTGTAAGATGTGTCTTATCCCCTTTCTTTCACAGATAAGGAAAATGAACTCATGAATGTTAAGTAACTTGCCTACAACCATATATACATGAAGGAGCCAGAATTTAAAACCAGAAAAGTCTTACACCAAAGTGCCCTTTCCAAATCTTCTTTTTTTTTTTTTTTAAGGTGGGGGCAGTGCTATTGTCAAAGGCTACCAGGCATTTGCCTTTTGGAATAACAGAAGCTTCTTCTTTTACCAACAATGTCATTGTGAAGTGATATGACCGTGCTTCTCCCAGAGAGATTTTTAAATGTGTCTTGGATCCATTGTTGATTGGAGAGAAATTGATTAATGTGTAAAGGGAAAACAAGAAAATAAGGACAGAGAAGCTTGAGGAATGGTGAGCATGGCTAATGAAACATGCTGCAGAAGTGAGTGAAATACCTAAAAATTAACTCAAGTACAACCAGCATAGCAGCCATTAGAAACAGACTAATAAAAAGGCAGGGTTTTTGGACATGAGAAATGAGGCCACCGGCACTGACAGTGCAGACAGGACATTGTTCTTTTCTCCTTCTCCTCCCCTCAGTCCTTCACGCCCTTCAGGTATTTCTAGAATTGACTGGTAAAAAATTACTGTGGTCAAATAGAGGAATAGGAAGAAGTAAGCAACTCAACAAATCAACGTACAAAGCCAAAATGAAATCAAGATTTGCTTGGAATGAGCAAGCTATCCTTGAAGCAAGACAAAAATAAAGTAAGACTTGTGTGGGTATAAGTAAAATGTAAAGGGTGAATCAACCCCCAGTATTTCCTACGACAGCTGACACCATGGTCTATGTAAAAGTGCTGATTAGTAAGAAATTTTACTTTTAATTGGCCATGGATTAGTCTTGCTTGACAGGGTTGAGGGAATTTAGCAAAAGGCTGTCCTACTGCATTTAAAAAGGAGTAGGATGGATGAGTAATCCTGAGTGTCAAATAATTGTAGAATTGTTGGAGTTTTAGAAATGGCTCTAGAAATCATCTAGTTCTGTTCAACATTTTGCCAAAGACAGACCTGGAGGGTCAGAGAAGGGGAAAGACTTGTTAAGGGTCTCAGGTGTTTGTAGCTGAACAGGGACTAGAACCTAGGTCTCTGGATCTAACATACGGGGAGGCCCTTTACCCCTCCCTCATGTCTATAATACACATACATGTTACAAAATCCAACCAGAAAGCAATAACAGCACTACACCTCCTGCCATCAGGCTGCATACCTTCAGCGGCAAGAGCCAGCGTGGCAGACTGAAAGGAGCTCCTAGATTTAAGAAGGAAAGTTCAATGGCTTGGGAAAATATCCCTCCTTGCCAGCAAACTGGTCGAAAGCTAAGAAAATGTGCATCAGGGAACCTGGGAGTTCCTTCTCCCACGAACATTTTTTTTTCTGAGGAGCAGTTCAAATGGCCAATGGTCTCCTAGCAAATCCAGTGGGAGGGTATTCAAGTTTTGATAAAAATGTCATACTTTATTGAAAGCTGAATTACTCTCAGGACTTACCATTTACTGGAACATGGTGCTAGGGTATCCACTGCAGGTACTTTGGAGTTTGAGTATCTCTTTATTCTTAATAAAAGATCCAGTGAAGGAACAAGCATCAGCTGTAGGAATTAAGTCTAAAAAAGGTAAACATTGATGATTACTGCATTACCTCTTTAAGGCCAGAGTGATGTTTTAGAGAAAGAGTTAATGGCTTTCTGAAAGTGAGTGATTAATCTCTTTTTACCCACCTTATTATTTGCAAGTGAGCATAGTACATGAAGCTCTGGTGGTGTAGTGGTTAAGGTATGTTGGTTGCTAACAAAAAGGTCAGTAGTTCGAATCCACCAGCCATTCCACCAAAGAAAGGTGGGGCAGTCTGCTTCTGTAAAGATTTACAACCTTGGAAATCCAGTGGGAGTCGTTTTGAGTCGCGATCGACTCGATTGCAGTGATAGTCCATCAAAGTTGCGCAAACATCCCTAACTGATGGGTTACATGTTCAGAGCTGTCGCTTGACTAAGCCTTGGCAAAACTTGAGAACACATTCTCTTCCTTAAGAACTGGGAGACTTAAATTGGTCCGTGGGACTCCCAGAAGATGGTTTGAGGAGTCTTATATAGTTCCTGGGATCATAATGGAGAAGCCCTGGGGGAAAAGTGGATTCTTGTCTCCTGAACCTGTTGTGTGACATAATTTGAACTGATGCTTGAAGTTCCTAAAAGCCTGGATGCAGTGACCATACATTCAGTCCCATTTATTCCACAAGCCAGGCAAGGATCATCGAATCAATAACATGACTGCACCATCTGCCTTCCCCTGTGCGCACCATCATAATGAAAAATGACTCCTTAAGTGTTTTGCGAGGCAATTAGCTCTGAATGGAGAGCGGTACTGGGGAGAGCCAGAGTTGCGTTTATATTCAAAACTTCACTGGTAAAATGGAAGGGAAGCTGTTGTCCATATTAATAGATACATAAAATGTATAAACGAGGTGGTTTGGCATCATACTGTTAATGCATCATGTCATATCGCTGCAGAGACACACAGATAGGAAATGACATCTGGCCCATCCAGCTGCCTGTAACCACAGTGGTGACCCTGTCCAGAATCATCTTGGACAGACAGACTGTTTCTAAGGACTTTCCCAAAAGGCATGCCCGTGACTTCCGAGACTCATTCATTCTGTTATTTAACAGTCTTCACTGCAATTTGATCTCATTTTCTTTAGTTCTCTTTCTTCTTGTTCTCATCGCTCCAGAAATAGAGAACGGCTGATTGAGCGCCCCGTAATAATCTGTCACTGGGGAGAAGGCAGTTTGGAAATCAACTTCCAGTCTTCAGTTAAGATTCAATACATATCGTATTGTATTGTATCTTCCACCCCGTACTGCCTACAGCTTGCTCTCAGAATGTCCTTCCACCTTTCCCAGGTATCCTTGGCCCAGAGAATGATGGACTTTAGAGGTGGTTCCGCCCCTCTGTTTGCCTGAGGAGGAAACAGGTTCACCTGAAAAGACTTGCTCAGAATCCAGCATTCGGTCCGTGTGGAACCCAGGGGGCCCTGGCTTTCCGCTCATCATTCCTTCCTCAGGGCCTAACGTTCTTTCACAGCTCACTGACCTGAAATGCTGGTTACCTTCCCACTTGCAGTTCAGTGGGCCTCTTCAGTCCCTTCCTCACTTTTTCTGCCATTCCGAATTTTGTGTCTGTGTCCACTGGATTTTTTTGTTTGCACAAAAGAGGGAATGGTTAGTTTCAGTTCATTTGTCTGGTGTTTCAAGGGCGTTGTGGAATTGAATCCCATCCTTCAATCTTGTACCCTATAATCCATTTGATGTTATCTGCAATATGATTTTTTTTCCAGTTACCAATGAAGCGTTTCTGACTCATGGCAACATCACATGTGTCAGAGTAGAACCGTGTTCCATAGGGTTTTCAGTGGATGATTCTCCCGGAAGTAGATCAGCAGGCCTTTCTTCTGGATGGACTTCAGCTTCCAACCTTTCTGTTGGCAGCTGAGTTCGTTAACTGTTTGCAGACTCAAAGACTCCTGTAGACGAGTTTGTTGTTGTTGTTGTTATGTGCCATTGAGTCAGCCCTGACTCATAGCGACCCCTCCTTGGGTTTCCGTGGCGGTATCACTACGGAAGTAGATTGCCCAACCTTTACACAGTCAATAAAACACAGGTAAGCATCTTTCTGGTATTCTCTGCTTTTAGCCAAGATCCATCTGACATCAGCAATGATACCCCTCATTGCATATCCCATCTGAATCTGGCTTGAATTTCTGGCAGTTCCCAGTGTATGTACTACTGCAACCATTTTTAAAATTATTTTCAGGAAAATTTTACTTGTATGTGATATTAATATTTTTGGTCATTTCCACATTCTCTTGGATCACCTTTCTTTGGAACGGGCATAAACATAGATCTCTGCCAGTCAATTGGCCAGGTAGTTGTCTTCCACATTTCTTGGCATAAACAACAGAGCTCTTCCAGTGTTGTATTCATTTGTTGAAACATCTCATGGGTTTTCCACCAATTTCTGGAAGGTTGTTTTTCACCAGTTCCTTTAGTGTAACTTGGACTTCCTCCTTCGGTACCTTCGGTTCCTGATCACGTGCCACCTTCTGAAATGGTGAACATTGACCAATATAAGAAATTCTTTTTTCACACATGTGTCTTACTATAAATTAATGCTGAATGATTCTTGGGTTTGAAAAATGAAAACATTATAATCTATGGCCTAAAATTTGACTTACTAAGTAGAATTGAAAAGTTTACTGAGGTTAAAACAACTGATTTCTCACTATTGAATCAGACTATTTTTACACAACCATTCTGTTTCTAAAGACCTATTTGTCACAAATCAGGTTAGTCATATTGCTGTATGTAAATGTCTTCTTGATTTAATAGATTTCTTTTGGGGGGGGGTCTTTTGTTATTTCTTCCAAAATATAAAATCTTGCTTTGATGGTTTGATCATTCCTAAGATCATTATTTGATCACTTCTAAGACCATCCTGTTTTTCTGTTCTTAAAAACAAATGCTTCGTTGGTTCTTCTTTGTTCTGAATGCTGCATATTTATTAAACCATTTAATTTTTTATTAGAACCCATGGGAGAAATTATCCCTGTTTTATAGCTAAAGAAACCAAGCTTCAGAGTGGTTATATTACTGGCCCCATATTTTTCACTTGCCTCATTTTTAGAACAAGCAAATTGTAAAGCTGAGATTCAGAGCCAAGTCTGTGTGGTCTGGTGTGCTGAGCTGCCTTATTGATGAAAGATATGAGGGGGTCTCGTCTGCTGGACTACTACTTCACATACAACCAAAAACCAAAGCCACACTCACTGCTTTTGAGTCGGATCCAACTCATAGTGACCTCTCTTGGGTTTCCGAGGCAGTGTCACCACGGAAGTAGATTGCCCCATCTTCCTTCCAAAATGAGCAGATCCTATACTTGAAACACTTACTGATGAAGGCCAAACAGTATAGTGCATTATACTTCAACATAAAGAAAACAAAAGTCCTTACAAAAGACCAATAAATAATGTTATGATAAACAGTGAAAAGACTGAAGTTGTCAGGGATTTCATTTTACTTGGATCCACAATCAACACCCATGGAAGCAGCAGTGAAGAAAAAAAACTGACATATTACAGTGGGCAAATCTGCTGCAAAAGACTTCTGTAAAGTATTAAAAAACAAAGCTGTCACCTTCAGAACTAAGGTGCACCTGACCCAAGCCATGGTATTTTCACTCATCCCATATGCATGCGAAAGCTGGACAATGAATAAGGAAGACCAAAGAAGAATTGAATGCCTTTGAGTTATGGTGTTGGTGAAGAATAGTGAATATACCATGGACTGCCAGAAGAATAAACAAACCTGTCTTAAAAGTACAAACAGAATGGTCCTTAGAAGCAAGAGTGGTGAAACTTGGTCTCACATATTTCGGACATCTTATTTGGAGGGCCCAGCCCCTGTAGAAGGACATCATTTTTGGAAAAGCTGAAGGTCAGTGAAAAAGAGGAAGACCCTCAACAAGGTGGATAATTGAGAAGGTGGCCACAATACTGGCTCAAACACAGCAACGACTGTGCGGATAACGCCGGAGCAGGCCGTCCTCCATTGTGTTGTACATGGGGTCACTATGGGCCAAACCAACTCCACAGCAGCTATCAGTAGCATCCTGTCCTCTTGGATCTTTCCCTTGGTCCTTGAACTACATGTTCATCTTTATTTTGTTTATTAGAGTTTCTTACCCTTAAAATACTAATTTTTAAGTAGTTTGCTCTCCCCCCCCCCCATTCTGCCATCCATCTTAAATCCTATTTGATAGATAAATCAGAATTACAGACTCCCTCTTGCAACATTAGGAGCAAGGTTAATCAAAGCTTTAAACCAGATCTATATTTACTGAATTTTTTATACTTATAATGTTACCATATTTTTAATTATAATTTCGATAGTGCTATAAATAATTAAGCATCTCAAGATCATGATATGAGACTAAGAAGCTCTTTTCTATTAAATACACCCATAGATTATGTAGATTATGATTATGTTGACAGGAACCTGTTGTTATTGAACAATTATAGGGGTCGGACTCCTAATACAAACATCATTTCTATTAAGGCTTTTTCTCAGTTGGGAAAATATGTTTAGTAGACTGTGTAAGTATCCAAAATGAGCCCTGGCATACAGGCAAAAAGCAAAAACCAAAATCCTAGTATTTACTAGGAATCAGTCACTGTGATGAGTACTTTTTCACTTAATCTTGCCACAACCCTGTACAGTAGATACTGCTATCCTTATTTTACAAATTAGGAAAATTGAGGCTCAAAACTTAACAATAATTATTGAGCTAATAACTGACAGAACTAGGATTTAAACCCAGTTCTATCTGATTCCAAAGTTTATGCCTTTAATCCTAAATTCTAATGCATCCCTGACAGGGAAATATTCAGTGCAAAATAGAAAACTAAGAAGGAAAAAGAGACATTTAATGAAGTTTGTTAAGCTTGCATTTAATTTTCTCTGTTTTACTACAATTTGAAAAAAAAAAAAAAGAGCAAAAAGAAAGCTACCAAAGATTTTAAACAGTGATTCAGGGATCAAATGTTATTTCAGCTTTTGCCCCAGAGACTTCATATTCAAACCCAAGGCTTTACAGCTACTGATGCACGTCCAGCACTTGTCTTGTAATGGGTAAATTTACATCATTTGTGTCACCAGCAGCTTAAGAAAGGCACAGATGCCAGTTTTGGGAAATTCAAGCCTGCTCAGACAAATTGGTCCAATCCATAAAATGCTAATAAAAAAGAAGAAAAATCCCAACCTTTACCATAATAAAAAATGACCCGGGCTTTGAACCAGTGTGTTCCATTTGGAGCCCCTGCTGAGAACTTGCACTTCCACCCCAGCTATCCTGACTCAGACCCCCAGGTGATTCTTCTGTAGTCATTTTCTCATCAGAATCACTTGGGGATCTTGTTAAACTGTAGATTCCGACCACAAACATGGCTATCACTGCCTTTCTGAAATCTCTGCATTTTCACACAGTGAAAAAGCATGTGTGTCCTTTTAAGAATTATTAGTGTTAAACTGACAGCGCAAGAATTACAAGAAATCTGCACTGAAAAAGTTGGCTGCTTTATACAATTAAACTCCATGGCTACATTTCTTTAGAGTAATAGTATTCTGTGCCATTGCTTGTGGGCTGTAACGCCCTCTTGATTACACATCTAAGGATATCAAGCAGCTAACTGCCCAGGCATTGACATCGCTCTCATGTCATGTGATCAGAAGATGCTTCCGTTTCTTTATGCCATCTTCAGTAGCAAAGGAATGGGACAGACAAAGTCAAAGCCGGCTTACTGGAAGTAGCAGCTCAGGGTTCCTGGTATGCGTTTTTCTCACTGAGCTGGACCTCTCTTCTCTCTTCCAGTCTCCACATCATTAGCATAACAGCATCATTAGCTTTCAGACAGCTAGACTTCGTCTTGTCCAGCCCCCTGTTCTATGCAGCTTCCAACTTACATTTTTAAACATCGCCCAGGATTGAAACTACACAGCTTCTCACAGTCATAATTTCCAGATCTTAATTTCCTTTAGTATTTGGAATGTGGCCACCGTGTGATTGATTTTTATATCAACATACTGGTGCTATACGTTGAATTGGTTGCTGCCCCTTAAATGCTGTTATCCTGGAAGATTAAATATACGTACATCTGAGTGACCCAAATCTTAGTGTTTTAGAAACAGAGAGGACTCTGGGACCTTCCAACTCACTCAGCTCTTTTGCCTTGTCTTTCATCTGCTTCAGGGCGAAGCGTCATATTCGTGTCAGCTGTCACCATCTTCGTTTACTCCTTAACCCACTTTAATTCAACTTCAGCACCCACCTCGCGATTAAATTCTCCTGCTGAGAGCACAGTGACCTCATATCTCTTAATGAGGGCAGTTTCGTAAACTCCTGTTTTCCTTAATCCACTCATCACACTCGCAGTTATTTGTCTGCCTCCTTAAACAGACTGTGAGCTCCATTGATCAAGATATTTATCACGGTGCCCAGCACAGTGACCGGCACAAAGACCCTCAATACTTCTCTGAATGAACGTGTGAGCACATCTGTTCTACCCCTCTAATTTTACATGTACGGAATCAGAAGCCTTAAAGAAGGTGTGTAACCTGCCCAAAGTCACACATCTCTGGCAGAAACAGTCTGTGGCCCCAGGTCTCCTAACTCCTAGGCTAGCTCATTTCATATCACACTGGTGTTGCTCCAAATAAGTTTGAGCTTTCTTTTTCGGATTGCCATCAAAGCCCACAGCATATTCTCTTAAACAGACCTGGTGGCAAATCGTTATTCTTTTGATTACTGGCCTTGACATTTGGGATCATAGAAAAATTACCAGGAGCCTCTGTGATTTGGCTCAAAACAACCTTCTTGGTTGCTGTTGTGGGTTGCTGTCAAGTTGGCTCCTGCTCACGACATTTTGTATCAACAGAATGAAGCACGGCCTAGTCCCCACCATCCCCACTGTTCTTGGTGTGTTTTGGCCCATTGCTGCAACTGCTGTGTCTTATCCCTCGCTCCAAATACCTGAGTGCTCACTGCTTCTCAGACACAGCCTTACGTTCCCAGCTCTAGTCTTTGCTTATCAGTGTTGGATTAGCCAGTAAGCAAAATAAGCACAGGCTTCTTGTGCTTACCTACTAATCTGTAGCGAACAATTCACATTTTTCTACCACATCAAAGATTCTGCTTCTAGGTATAGCTGGCATCTGCCTCTCTCCCAACCCCATAGCACCTTCCTACAGAATCAACCTTCTTTTCAAATTTACAAGCCCTGACAGGGACAGAGCACCCAGTAAGCAAGGTAAGCACGGCCTTCCTTGTGCTTACTGACTAACCTGGAGTGAACGGATTAGTAGTTTCACGTTTTTCACCCCCATCAAATGGGGTGAAAAACAAAACTGTTCATGACAGATAAGTAAGCACAAGGGGACCCATGCTTACTTTGCTTATTGGATATCTGCCCCTGCTTATGATTTTCCCTGTACCAGGAATGCTCTTCCTCTTTCACTCTCCACATTCCCAGATCTTATTCACTTCAGTTCACATTCTTTCCGGAACAAAACTGTGCCTCAAAATATGAGGGAAGGAGACGAGCGTTCATTGAGCTCGTGCTACCACATGGCTTACATCATTTTATTGGAAACCAGAAGGTGCAGAGCAGCTTGGTGTTCAGTAAAGAGAGGAGTGACAATCAGTGTCACAGCTTAAAATGTCTACAAAAATCTGTGAACATGTGTGTGTGTGTGTTATGTGAAAGAACTGGTTTTAGCCTAAAGAATTTAAGGCTAGTAGGAGAAGCATTGGTCAGCCTTCAGAGTAATTTGCAAAAAAGTACTCAATGAGATGATACAACTTTGTTCCCCTGTAGAGTAACTCTCTAGTAGCCAGGAATTTGTGACCCTGTGGGAAGAGCTACATGACACTGGTAGGCAGGTGTTTGTATATGTACCCACGTGCACAGGTGCTAAGGAATGGGGGACTGGAAGGAGGAGGACTCATTGTCCTCTGCTGTCCACTTCTGCCACATCCCACAAGCATCACCACAAACAACACCTGCCAGTTCTTTTCCCTGTCATTACTGTTACTTGCCACTGGCTGGGCTAGAACCTCCAAATTTTCAGCTAATGGTCAAGAACTTAAGTTTGTGTCACTTGGGGACTCCTTTTCTCTCTGTAGCCATGGATATTCATATTTTACATGTTTTATGGGTTGGTTTTCTGATTATAAAATTAATGTCAGAATTAATGTCGGGTCATTATAGAAAATTTGGAAAAGAGAAACCAAAATCTTACAGCCCAGAGACAACCAACGAAAGGCCTGTTTCCATTCAGAAATCTCTCTAGACATTAGAATTTCTTTTGACATAAGAGCCATTGTTTTTTATGAAGTCTGTGTGTTGCTTTTTCACTGAGTGTTATAAATAATGAGTATTTCTCCGTGTCATTAAAAATTCTTCAGAAACATAATTTTAATGACTGCATAATATTGCATTTTATGGATATATCATAAACTTCTTAATTCTTCTCCTCTTCTTGTCTGTTTATGTTGTTGCCAGGTTTTCAGTTTTGTTATTGTGTTTAGGTTGGATTGTCTGGATGTTATAAATAAAGTTGTGATAAAGATTCTCACCTAGAACTTCTGCCCACATCTCATTATTTCCTTGGGATACATCACTAGTTTTGAAACTGGTAGGTCTGAGCCTTCTTTTTTTAGGTTTTTGATACATATCGCTAAATTACTTTTCAGGGAAACTTACCAATGTATTCAGCCAACTTAGACTTGGAATGGCATGACAACACTGTAGTAGATTATGGCCACATCCCCCTCCATAATGAAAATGCCCATGAGACACAAAGACACAGACAGATTTTGCAATCAAGGATTAATTGCAGTCGAACAGCAACAAGACCCTGGATTTAGCAAACCGGAAGCTTCCACAGAGACCTAGCAGAGGAAGGGTACAGCAGAAGTTAAGTGAAATTAAGATAAGGCTGCCATTTATTATACAGTCCCTGGGGGGCACACATGGTTTACGTTCCACTACTAACTGAGATAAGCAGCATCATGATAAATGGAGAAAAGATTGAAGTTGTCAAAGACTTCATATTACTTGGTTCGACAATCAACACCAATGGAAGCAGCAGTCAAGATATCAAATGAAGCATTGTACTGGGCAAATCTGCTGCAAAGGACCTCTTTCAAGTGCTGAAGAGCAAAGATGTTTCCTTGAAGACTAAGGTGAGCTTGACACAAGCCATGGTATTTTCAATTGCCTCGTATGCATGTGAGAGCTGGATGATGAATAAGGAAGACCGAAGAAGAGTCAATGCTTCTGTGTTGTGGTGTTGGCAAAGAATGGTGAAAGTACCATGAATTGCTAACAGAACTAACAAATCTGTCCTGGAAGAATGCAACCGGATTGCTCCTTGGAAGCAAGAATGGCCAGATTTTGTCTCACCTTCTTTGGTCATGTTGTCAGAAGGGACCATTCCCTGAAGAAGGATGGTCATGCTTGATAGGGTGGAGGGACGACGAAAAAGGGGAAGGGCCTCAATGAGATGGACTGACAGGTGGCTTTAACGATGGGGTCAGGTACAGCAAAGCTCGTGAAGCTAGCACAGACCAGGCAGTGTTTCGTTCTGCTGTACATGAGGTGGCTGTGAGTTGGAGATGACTCGACAGCACCTAACAACAACAGCAGCAACTCACTGAAAGACTGGCACTTCAAATCCGCCCAGGGACGCCATGGAAGAAAGGCCTGGCAATTTGCTTTCGTAAGATTACACCCATTGAAAACCCTAGGGAATGGAGTTCTACTCTGAAACACACGAGGTGGCTGTGAGTTGGAATTGATTCAAGGGCAACAGGTTTTCCTGCCTGCCTTCTAAAAGTATTTGAGGTGACCACTGGTCCCCACAACCCAATTGTGCCTACTGTGACTGTCCCACCTTCCAGCCTACGTACTTGAAAAAACAGACTCCAAAGCAGAGATTCTGTCCTTATTATCCCCATGTTCTGTGTGACAAAACCAATGCAACTCCATTTAATTACTGATGACGTTATGCTATATCTTAATACATCAAGCTCTTGTGAAAGACAGTTAAACATGAAAATGGTTAAAAGATTAGACTCTGGAGCCAGTCGGCCTACAGTTTAATTCCTAGCTCTACCACTTAATAGATATGTGACTTTAGGCAAGTTACTTAATCTATCTGTGCTTTAGTTTTCTCATCTATAAATTGAGGATAATGATAGCCCTTTCCTCTAGACATGTCCTGGAGAGAAAATAAGTTAATACGTGTAAAGTGCTAGCAACAGTATCTGGCCCATAGTAAGCACTATATCAGAAGTTTTTATTTGTATTATTTCAAGTTGCTAAGAATTAACTTCAATGGAGAAACTAACATTAGATAATAAAAATACTTTAAAGCCATTGATTGAGCTTTGGGGATGAAAGGAAAACTTTTTCCCAACCATGTTCCCAAGAATTTTCTGGTTGTGTCCTTGAAAGATTGCCGTAGTGCCTAAGGCACTTGACTGCTAACCAAGAAGGCTGGCAGTTCAAACCCACCAGCCACTCCTCGGAAGGAAAATTGGGCAATCTACTTCCATAGGGATGCTGCCTCAGAAACTCAAGAAAAGATCGCTATGACTCGACGGCAGTGAGTTTGGTTTTTGAGTTTTGATTATACTTATTAATGGAGGAGCCATGATGGAACAGTGGTTAAGTGCTCAGCTACAAACCTGAAGATCAGTGGTTCAAACCTACCAACCACTCCATGGGAAAGAGACATGGCAGTCTGCTTCTGTAAAGATTTATAGACTTAGAAACCCGACTGGGCAGTTCTCATTTGTCCTGTTTCATATTTCTTGGCTCTACAATCAACACCAATGGAAGCAGCAGTCAAGACATCAGATGACACATTGCACTGGGCAAATCTGCTGCAAAAGACCTCTTTCAAGTGCTGAAGAGCAAAGATGTCTCTTTGAAAACAAAGGTGAACTTAACCCAGGCCATGGTATTTTCAGTTGCCTCATATGCATATGAGAGCTGGACAGTGAATAAGGAAGACCAAAGAAGAGTTGATGCTTTTGAGTTGTGGTGTGGGTGAAGAATACTGAAAGTACTGTGGACTGAGAAAAGAGTGAACAAATCTGTCCTGGAGGAAGTGCAGCCAGAATGCTCCTTGGAAGCCACACAGTGGCTGCAACAGTGGGTTCAGGGACAGCAGGGATTGTGAGGCTGGCACAGGACCAGCCAGTGTTTGGTTCTGTTGTATGAGTCAGAACCAACTCGATGGCACCTAACAACAGCAACAACAATTTGTCCAATAGGGTTGCTGTGAATCAGAATTGACACGACAGCAGTGGGTTTGTTTTTTGTTTTTGTTTTTTTGGTGCACTTAGGAAACTATTGCATTTCTCAGAAATGTTTGAAAGCAGTATCTTTTAATGGAGACAAGGACTATTAGCAGTATCATCTCATCTGATATTTTTCCCTACATTAATGGAAGTGGTATACTTTATCATCAAGGATTTAAAAAAATAAAAAAAAAAAAAAAAAATCTAGCCCTATATTCTAAGTTAAGGAATTTCCTAAATTGATACTTAAAAATCATAGAACTTTCCATACTCTCACAAACCAGAGATGACAATAGCAACAACCCCCCAAAAAAAAAACCATATTTCCTTTCAGAACCTTTTTTTAGCCATACCCTTTTCTTCTGGGGTCATCTGAGCAAATCTCACTGATGGGCCGAGGTCGTCAGTGTACATCTCAAATTTGATGTCACCAGCCCTGGGCAGGCTTGGGTAGATTCTTCTGATGTATGGGACTTCTGACAATGGACCATTTGACATCGAATTCCATTGAATGATCAACAAGTGAACAAGGGAGCTCACTGGAAAATCATCCAAGAATCAGGAACTGCTTGACCAGCAGAAATTGGCTATGAACTTGAGGGTTTATAAACTCAGGGCCATCATAGATAATTGAAAGTCATAATCTTCCAAAGGGCTTTAATTGCATATTGGGAAATCTGTACCACAATAAACTAAATAAGAATAAATGCAGCTAAAACGAAGCAGTATAAATCTTCAAAAGAAGAACCCTAATTAAAAAGATAGATTGCGCTCTCTGGACTTTGCCATCCTTGGTGCTTTGACTAGTATGCCACTGGGAAAATACAACTGTTTCTAATCAAATAATTTAAACTCCCATGCTGGGGTTTAAGAATAGTTCTCCCATTTTTCTCTTGCTACTTGTTTTGGGGAGAAAGCAGTGCAAATTATTCAGACACCAATCAGATTTATCATCCTTGCCTTTTGATGACATCCATCTGTTTATCTAAGAAGCCATTAAAGACTTATTGAGTTACAGTGCTGTGGAGAAAATTGGGTTATCATCTATGTTAAATCCAATTCTTGCATCTGCCATCTTTTCAGCTTATGTGGTAGATTCTGAAATTACCCTGACTTGCAGACCTGCACTACAAGAATACATTTGCTTCATGGCCTTTTTATGAGATTTCTAGAGAATTTCTAATGCATGAGCAATTTGTGGTTCAGGGAAATGTTGACAGAAAGATGTCAGTGCTTACTCTTGTTAAAAGTTCAAAAGCCTAATAGGGGCTGTGCCAGCTTAAAAGTCTTATTTAAAAGAGAGTCCTGTTCAATTTGGAGGTTTGTGTTTAGACAAGCCTCTTCAAAGGACAAGTTGGACTCCAGGTCACAAAGGTGGGATTGTGTTAATCAGAAGATAAAGATAAATTAATATCAATTCAAAATTCAGATGGACCCAAAAAAAGTAAGAGCTCATCACAAATGCTGTTAAATAAATACCAGCAGGTAAACTGATAAGACACAAAGGACCAATCTTACTAGGGAATGACTAGGTAGGAGTTCAGTGCTTATCTTGCAAGTCAAGCAGCTTAAGCAATGCTAAAAGTCATGTTTTCTGAGGTGGCTGAAGAGGCAGTGGACTGTGTGGAGAAAAGGAATTGAAATCAAGTGAGTATTTGCGGTTTCCTGGAGCTAGTGTTATATCCTGACAGCAGGAGCCCCAGAGTAACAGCACCCGTAGAACAGACAGATGCTTCCCTTTGCCAATTTTTCTAGCATTTGTCAGAGAAATAATGAAGAACCCATGTGTAAAACATTTCCTTGATTTGTTTATGTAAATCAGGTCAGAATTCTGGGAAGCCTAGATTTTCTGGGAATCGGCAAAGATTACAGCATAGCTGCTCTTGCTTATAATCTAACAGGACATGCTATTTATTGGCCATTGAAGAAGATCCTTCCCATCGTATTTCACAGTGTCCTTTCATTGTTTCCCTGATTGTGAGCTAAGTACTTGGCCATGGGAGACACTAGCCATGCAACCGTTGGACGTAATCAGTTATGGCCTCCATGGGGGATAAGGCCGATTCCACAAAGCTATTCTCTCATCTACCTGGTTGCCTGTCTGTCATCCTCATATAGAGTCCATCTGTGCTGTCAGCAGAGATGCCATTTCTGTATGTCACTGGGGATACCACAATGAGAGGAATCAGGGCAAGACCCCAAAGTAGCACGTATGAGGCGGAAGAATATCCTCAATCATAGACTCCTTCAAAGGTGAATTTGAGTGGGACTGAGAAATACCCAAGAACTTGCTGAGAATGAGAAGTCACACACTTTACGATTGTGAGAGCCGTGGCCTTTCTCTCCCCACCACCATAGTCAGCCCATAAACACTTCTCACAACTTGCTCATAAGGAAATCCTGTTATTATTAAGTTCTTTGATGTAAGCCTTTTTAACCTTTGGAAATGCAGGTGTGCATTGTGGTGAATGGATTGATTAGACCCTTTCCTTCAGGTAGTTTCTGAGTGGGCAGAAGGAGGAATGAGGGCCCTTTGGACTATAAGGGGAAGATGCTTTGTTGCTTCAAAGCTTTTGTCTGGGATCTACTCAACTGATTGCCTACTTAGGTAACTATTTTTATTGTCAATCAAAATGGCAGAAGAACATATGCTGGTAACTTTCTATTCATTCAAAGTTACAGAACATCTCTGGACTACTGTCCAACATTTTATTTAATGATTTCATTTCCTTTAGTGTTCATATGGGAAAAATGTTGCCGAGAATTCTTTAAGCAGGTTTTATAAATTCTACTGATTTATCAGTTAAAAAAGTTAACTCGGGTTAAAAAAGTACCAAAAATGGCTGACATGGCAAGTTTTAACCGACCTAATGGAATTCCTGGGGCAGTGGGAGAAGGCCATGACTGAACAGGGCACAGCAGCAGGTTGTAGGTTGGGAAGGATCAAAATGAGGAAGCCAGTCATGTCCAGAAATGTTAGCCCACTTTCCTGTCACTCATCTTTCCATCCCCAGATCTCCACAGCGCTCCATGTTTCACACCTGGGGACAGCCGGCTGTAGAGGATTCTAGTGCCTTTTCTGGCTGTCAGTAACATCCTCTCCCACACACTGGCTCCTTCTCAGGGCTTCCTTAGAACGCAGAGGCCAAGGCTGAATGAATCTGGTGTTTGCTGGGCTGACTCCTTCCAGCTTGAAGCTGACCTCCCTGACAGTGCTGCCTACGGACTTCACTTTCCATCCCACGCTGACCAACACTAATGAAAGCAATGGCATCACCTCCTGGTAGTCAGATCCTCAGCTTACTTTCCTAACTTGGAAAATGGTGAAGATGTTATTTATCTTTACAGGTGTTTCTTGAGAGTCCCTTTCTCAGATAGTAGATGCTATCAGAGAAGGGAATTAGTGTCAGTCATACACAAACTTTAGGAATATAAAAGAAATTTAAGATAATTACTTCTCTGAAGGAGACTACAGTCTCCTCAGGCAGACTGATAAATAGATAATATGAAACTTCCATTTCTGCAGAAG
Organism: Orycteropus afer afer; assembly: GCF_000298275.1. Classification (NCBI taxonomy): domain Eukaryota; kingdom Metazoa; phylum Chordata; class Mammalia; order Tubulidentata; family Orycteropodidae; genus Orycteropus; species Orycteropus afer. The sequence goes on from NW_006921669.1 coordinate 10,162,112, forward strand.
ATAAAAATGTAAGTGAGAGAGAAGGAAACTAAACTCAATGTTAAATGGAGCCAGCAGAATTTGAGATTTACAAATAATGGGCGGGAAGCACTTGGGTGAACAGCATAGAAAGAGAAGAACAATCTAAGCAGAGAAGCACATGAGTGAAGGAGACTCGGACGCTGGAGTGATTTGGAGGTGGGAGTTGCTGAGTCTGATAGAAGATGGTAGGAAGGCCTTCATACCTAAGATGAGTTTGAATTCGATCTGATGGGAACTGGATAACAATGATAGGTTGTTTAACAGGGAACTGACCTAAAAATGATGCAAGGTTTAGGAAAACTGACCTTATTTTAGTATACAAGCTTGATTGTCAAACAGTAAGTCCAGAAGGAGGAGAAGACCAGTTAGAGGGGGAAAAAATAAATTACACTAATCCAAGAAGATAATGGTCAAGATGGTGGATCCAATGGATATGAACTGAGAGGACTTGGTGATGAAATTGAATTAAAATGAATAGTAAATCATTTATTCTTTGGTGCATCTCAAACTTATAAATCTTGACCAGTGAACTCATTAAAGAGAGTTTCATGTTAATAGCAAAGTTCATAGTATGAGTTGATTTGGGAGCTCTTTTTCAGTTGAATTAAGTCAGTGACTTCTTGAAATTACCCAAAAGACCTTAGTAAGCAAAACCACATTTATCTGGCACCATTAAGGGTCTACTCTCTGACATCCATGGGATCACCCTGAGTTGGAATTGACTTGACGGCAACTGGTAAAACCAACAACCTAACCAAACCCTCTGCCATCAACTCAATTCTGACTCATAGTGACCCTGAAGGACAGAGTACAACTGTCCCATGGGGTTTGCAAGGCTGTAAATCTTTACAGAAGCAGACTGCCTCATCTTTCTCCCGGTGAGCAGCTGGTAGGTTCAGACTGCTGACCTTTCAGTTAGCAGCCAAACGATTTAGCCACTACACCATCAGAACTCCTAACTTGTAAAAACTGGTATATAAATAAAACTTTCAGACAATTGAAATGTGCTGTCATTACTTGTTTTAGGAGGCAGAGTAACTGGCCAGGGACACTGGGGTCAGATTATCCTGAAGGACAAATGGAGGAACAAGTTCGGGGTCAATATTTCTAAGAATCAGGAAAGGAACTTCAAAAGAAATTCCCCAAAACTTAGGATATCAGTCTCTGAGACAGAATGGAACATGGGATGAAGGTAAAGATGAAGGGAACTAAGATTTTATTCACTCATAAAATACAGTATTCCTAAAGGCTTTGCATAGATCATTTGTTTCATTTATATGCATTGAGCTCTCACTGGGTCTTAGCTCAGTGACGAACTAAACAGCCATGGTCCCTGCCCTTCTGGAGCCTGTGGTCTCATGTGGGAGACAGGAGTGAAACCAGCAGTCACACAGATGCACACGTACTTAGAGTTGTGACCGTTGCCATGAGGGAGAGTGCAGAGTGGTAGGAGAAACCATAGCAGGGACTCTTCATTTAGATTAGGCAGTCAGGTGACATTCCAATGGAAACCATGAAGGATGGCCAGAAATCAGCCAGGCAAGGACTGGAAGGGAGGGATTCATTAGCAGGGGTAAGGCCCGTGATATGCAGGGGTCCAGAGGTCTGGCTGTTGTTGGCACTCCACATATGCCAGCATGAATTGGGATCTAGCCATCAAGAACTAGAGTTCATTGGGAGGGAGCTAATCCCTGCTTGTAGGGCCCTGGACAAAACGCATTGTTAATGACTGAGTGCTTGACCTACGGCAAGATGAAGTCACAAGAACATTGAAAGGCAAAGCAGAAACACAATACTGAGTATCTTGGATACACAGTGAAAATGGGACAGATAGAAGTCTAAATCAGTGAACTACCTGTGAGATCCTCATTTTACCCACCCAGAACCTACAGACTTAACTAATGGAAAAGGCAGTGTGGTTAATGGTCAGAACATCAGATTTGCCGTCAGATAGAGGTGGATTTAAATCCCAGCTTCCCCACTTCCTAGGTGTTTTACCCTGAGAAGACACCTAGCCTTTCTCAGCTTAGTTTCTCAGTCTTCAAAATGAGGATAATAGTACCAGCTCTTATGAATAGCAAAAGGTGCAAACAAGATAACGTTTATAATGTGCTTGATCCCGTCCCTGACAGGCAGTGCCTGCTCTTCTTCATATGTCAGTCCCCTCCCGGTTCTACTTGGTTCATATTTATTTGAGTAAGAACATGAAAATATCTACACGGTTAGTAAAACGCATGACCTTTTACCGTAACTGGTATTGTCTTTGCTGCTCAGAAGCTTGTCCGAACACCTATTCTTTTCCAACTATTCTTGGGTTTGAATTGTGTGTGATATTTGTGAGGGCCTCTGAAGCAAAATCTCTAGATCCAAGGAGGAAGAAGGGATTCATGAAAGTTACTTACGTAGCTATAGAATTCAGTGTGTGCTCATTTAGATTTGGATGAATGAATGGTTACTGTGTAATTGCAGAGAGTTGACAGTGATGAGCATAGTTAATTTATTGCTAAGATAGCATACATTCAAAATCATTTTAAAGCATATTTTAGCAATTTATGTTTTTAAGTGATTAGTAAACTGAATTCTAACCTTTTGCTCTCAGAATATTTTCTGAGCTGTAAGCCCACCATGTTTTAATTAGAACACTGTTCTCATAGTTCCGGGAAAAGAACCATTTTTTCTTTTTAAAACATTTCTAACATTTCAGCTAAACAATTTATCTGGAATAATTTTCCCTTTAAAAGGAATAGTAGACAATTAGAAGCACAGTACAGTAAATTTTCTGCCTTATGGATCCAAGCCAAAAACTATACAACTTTTATACTTTATAAGCAATTGCCAACTAAAATGAGTAACTGGTATGCTGTAATAGAGGCTGCTTTGAGCTGCTATTACCATAGAATATTTTTCCGGCTTTCTTAGAAGCGTGAGAACAAAATTGAGAAGAAGGCATCTGTCTGATTGAAGCGAGGAGGCTGCTTGCATTGTACTCTACTCTAGGCAGAACGCCGTCATTTGATTTGCTATTAATGTGAATAGAGAGAGCACGTCTTTTCAGAGTGTAGTTTGCAAAAGATCTGTAGCCAATACACATGGGTAGAAATGAAGCTTCTTATGCAGCCTTAGACACGCCTGAGTCTGGTCAGACCCTAGGAGACAGTGCTGGAGATCACAGTAGAAAGACAGCTACTGAAACTCCCCTACACTGTTCCTCCAGAAACAGGGGAGGGCCTCTTTCTGCAGGATGCCAGCCTGGCTAAATCGACTTCAATTCTTGCTTCAGCCTCAACCCAGTCGTTAACACAGCAAGGACACATAAGTTCACTCCAACCAATGTCACACAGTTTACTCACTGCGATGAGAGGAGCTGTTTACTTATCCTCATGGTGTAGGCAACACCACTTGTCTGTCAGTATCTTGTACCGTGGTGGCTCGGATGGCGCTGTGATGCTGGAAGCCATGCCATTGGTATTTCAAATACGAGCAGGGCCACCCATGGTTGACAGGTTTCAGTGGAGCTGCCAGACCGAGAAAGACTTGGAAGGACCTGGTGATATACTTCGGAAAAAGATCGAGCAGTGAGAACTCTATGGGTGACGGGGGAGCACTGTCTGATGCAGTGGTAGGAGATGGGCCCCTCAAGTGGGAAGGCACTAATCCTATGTTCTACTGGGCCAAGAATCACCCTTGGAGAGGAATGGTGTCACAGTCACTGTCAAACAGAACACTTCAAGATCTATCCTGAAGTACAACACTGTCAGTGATAGGATAATATCCATATGCCTACAAGGAAGACCAGCTAATACAACTGTTATCCAAATTTACATGCCAACCTCTAATACCAAAAAGGGAAAAACTGAAGGTTGTACCAACTTCCATCTGAAATTGACCCAACATCTTCTGGCCCTGTATCAGTGTGTCGCTGCTATTTGTGAGGTTTTCGGTGGCCAGTTCTCTTGGAAGTGTAGCTCCAGATCCCCCTTGCCAGTCTGTCTTAGTCTGGAAACTCTGCTGAAGCCTGTCTACTGTAGGAGACCCTGCTGGTATTTGAAATACCAGTAACACAGCTTCCAGGATCACAGCAACACACAAGCCACGACTGTGACAAACTGACAAGACAAGTGGTCACTTTAGGAGCCACTCAGAGCGTTGGTTCTAGAGGAACATTCTCTCTGTTTGCTCTGGGGGAAAATCCTTGTCTCTTGCAGGTGTTCTTCCTTGATTCCTTGGTGATCTCCAGATTGTATCAGTCATTCTCCATTCCTGCTTGCTTCTTGCTTCTATGCCAAATCTGCTTTTATTTTATTTTCTTTTTTAAATATCTCAAAAGTGATTCATTTAAAACACATTCCACACTAATACAGCTTCATTCACGTAACAAAGAAAACTCTTCTCCCAAATGGGATTACATTGAGTACATTCACAGTGGCTGGTGGGTTTGAACCACCAGCCTTGTGGTTAGCAGTCAAATGCCTTAGACACTACACCACCAGAGTTCCCTTCACAAATATAGAGGTTAGGATTTGCAACATATATTTTGTAAGGACACCCCAAACCAAAACCAAACTCATTGCTATAGAGTCAGACCCAACTCATAGCGACCCCTCCTTGGGTTTCCAAGGCAGTATCACTACAGAAGTAGATCACCCAATCTTCTTCAAAGGAGTGGCTGGTGGGTTTGAACTGCCAGCCCTCTGGTTAGCAGTCACATGCCTTAGGCACTACGCCACCACACAGTTCAATCCATAACATGCCCTTTGGGAAGCAAAAACAACCAGCTTTGGATGGGTCATTAACAAACTGAGCCTGTGAGGCCCTTTCCTGCTTTGGTTTCTGTGTTTCTGCATCTCCTGCTCCCCCTGGGGTAAATATTACTTAGAGATGTGGCAGCCACCACCCACGCATTTGTGGGGCTGTGCTAGTGCTGTGCCTGCAAAGCCAGTCGTGTCCTTTCAGGGGCTGTGGGCTCCCACTCCCACAGGCCTTCTCACGTTTGTGCTCAGGCCAGTGCCTGAGTGCTGCTGTCCAGGTTGCCTGCCCTGCTCACTTCTCAGCTCAGAGGGAAGCGCCACCAGATCCCCCACCAGCTCACTCACTTCAGTGCACACTCACCCCTGCATGCGTCCTGGACAGTAATGACCTCCCAGGGCCCTATGCAGCAGCCCCGAGGACTGCGGCTGTGTCTGCCTGGGTGGAGATGTGTAGGTCCATGGAGGCACCAGGCCCATAACTCAGTAGCTTTCTCCACAACTCTGGTTTCCTGTATTTTGTCTTCTTTAGGTCTGGTCGCATAGTGCCTAAGGCATTTGACTGCTAACCAAAAGGCTGGCGGTTCAAACTCACCAGCTACTCCTTGGAAGGAAGGTTGGGCAATCTACTTCTGTAGTGATACTGCCTCGGCATCCCAAGGAGGGGTCACTATGAGTCAGGGCCGACTCGACAGCAGTGAGTTTTTTGGCCTAGCGAAAATATTGAAATCATCTGTGACTCTTCCCTCAACCTTCATGTCTAGTCAAACTCAGTGTGGATGCCATGTCTGACTTCTCAACACTTTCTGTTCAAAAAGTGAGAGAACTAACATTGACAGAGGAGCCCCAACATAGGCAGGTATTTTATATCTTCTCTACTCAGGTTATTTTTCTCATTCATTGTGTCCATTCTATAAATGTGGAGAATGTGGGTTGGAGAATTTAAGTATCTTGGCCCAAAAACTACCTACTTAGGTCTGGCTGACCCCACACCTTGTGCTTTTTCACTGCACTGCACTGAGCCCATCAGTCTGCCCCGGGGCCTCTAAACAGCCCTACTGCCTCATTCTTCTGCTCTACCAGCCACTTTCCACACTGTTACTAGAAGTAACTTCCTCAAACACGCACTATTCTGTCACTTAAAGGTCTTTGAGGGCTATCCATTGCCAACAGGCTAAAGTTCAGACTCTTCAGCCTGGCATTCACATCCCTTATTTTCCCAGCCTCACTTTCTAATGCTCAGGCCCATCTCCAACACAGACTGAGACCAGCACAACCTTGGTCCTGGGCACAGATGGGTTCCCAAGCAGGTCTTATCTGTAAGGGAAGGATTTGGGCATGGGGAATCTGAACCACAAAGGACCGTGAATAAATTCAGAAGCTGAGCATATCTGCACAGAGATCATACTGCCTGTAGGGGCTGAGACAAGCTGCATATATGGTGAGTCAAGCTCTCCTCAACAGGGCTTCAGGGGTGATTTTTATGGAACTACCTAATGAGTGACCTTAAAAGCCCCACTCAGGCTCTGACACCCACATTGTACATTTTAGTCATACTGAACTAGTCATGGTTTCCTGCAGGTGCCCTGTATTTTCATACTTCCATTTCCTCACTCACACTGTCCCTTTAAGGCTTTTCCCCACCTGGAAAAGCCTTGTGTTCTCAGAGTCTTGCTTCCTTGCCACCTCCTCTCTGAAACCCTCCAGACTCTCCCCTGTGGTTGTGGGACAGAAGAAAAGAGAAAAGGTTTGGGGAGGAGAAGGTCTGGGTTGGAAATCGAGAAGCAGATACCTACTTGCACTGAGGCTCTCGGTGTTTGTTCACACATAGCATTGACCACTTTGTATGCTGGCTGGTTCTCCATGTTGCCAGATGGCTGCGGGCATCTCCACCCCTGCCACATAGTGAGCCTTCAGTGTTCCTTGTCCCCAAGGTACCCCTATTCATGTCTAAAACCAATACCAAATTCACTGCCATGGAGTCAATTGTAACCCACAGCAACCCCTCCTTGGGTTTCTGAGGTGGTATTTCTACAGAAGTAGATTGCCCAGTCTTCCTTCTGAGGAGTGGCTGGTGAGTTTGAATTGCCAGCCTTCTGGTTAGCAGTCAAGTGCCTTAGGCTCTACACCACCAGAGCTCATAGACTGATGTCTAGGAATCCCCAAAGGGATGAACTGAATTACCATGTGACTTCAGCTGTGCTTGAATGCTCTGACTCCAGCTGTCAACTCCAGCTGTCCCGTGTCCCTGTCTCTTACCCATAAAGCCTTATCACCACCATGGCCCCTGTATTTTCATACTTCCATTTCCTCACTCACACTGTCCCTCATGTAGCTACTCAAGGCTGTAGCCTCATGATGATCCTAGCCTCCAGTTCTCTAAGACACCAGGCCTGGGTTGGACTTCATGCAGGATAGTGGGAGCACACTTATTCCCTGACTCCTGGACTCATACACCTTTCTTCCTGCCCATTCAGACCTACAAGTCCCTCTCTCCCACTCCTCCACAGGGGACTCACACCCTATCCCATGAGCCCAAGTGACGAGTAGATGCCATTTCTTCCCTCCATGCTCCTTACTCTCCATCTCAGACCCATTCCTCAACAAAACAATCTTTTGTTTGAAAACCAACCCTCTCATGCATATAAGTGAGAGAACTGCAGCTGTTAGGATTTAGCAGAGCAATTCTGTCCTTAGATATGTACCCAATAGGTCTTACACAGGAATGTTCACAGATGCATAATTGATAATAACTAAAACTAGAAACAACCCAAGGAGTCATCAATAATGGGATGGATAAATAAAATATAGTCCATTAATACACAGGAATATTATACAGTAATGGAATAAAGACCCTGCTACATGTGACAGGTCCCAGGGTGGGGCACCACTAACCTAAAGGTTGACAGTTGAAACTCACCAACATGCCAAGGAAGAAAGATCTAGTGAACTGCTTCCATAAAGATTACTGCCAAGAAAACCCTATGGAGTAGTAGTTCTACTCTGTAACACATGGGGTTGGCGTGAGTCAGAATCAACTCAGTGGCAGTGGGTTACTTACACTGTGGATGAGTCTACATAGGAAAGAGTGAAGACTAGAAACCAGCCAGAAAAGAATATACACCACATGATTTCATTTATACAAAGTTGTTTTGTTTTGTTTGTTTGTTAGACAACTAATTGATGGCAATAGGAGTCAGTTTAGCAGTTATCTTTGGGAAGGAGTAAGGAAATGGGGTTTTCTAAGGCTCTAGTGTACACAGTGTACAGAGTGACTTAGCTTGGGCCCTTGGCTTGGGTACAAATGTGCAGTCAGGGCCTGGTATCCATCAGAGTGGCTTGTAATTCTGTACTCCCTACACTCGCCTGTGGTAGATAGGGAGGTGGACATGGAGTGTGACATTCTTCAGTAGCTTGATATCTACTTGCTCGTCAGAAAGAACCTGATAGTCCATTCTGTAAATAAAATCCCAGGGAAGAACAGTGTGCGTTTAGAGATGGGCTTGGTGGCAACCTTATTAGGGCAGAGGAAAAAAGGGAACCAGCTGTCACAAACAGGGAGCAGAAAACAACCATTTCAAGCTGGACATTACCTTTAGGTGGCTGTTTTAGCCATCATCATTCCAAATGGACTTGAAATTATATTTTACTTCATTTCTCTTTATATCTGGCCTGGTATTTCTTTTTGTAATCCATGCTTATAAAGCACTTATAAACAGAATCCAGGCCTGTTTTCAAGGATGGGAGATATGACACACCATTTAACTACAGAAAGGTCTGAATTTGGGATGATTTCATTTCACCAGTGCAGAATGCTTACGCCATATCTCAACATAGCGGGCTACTGCAGATTCCAGCACAGAATCACGTTACTCCCATCGCGGATGACCTGGCTGTCAGGAGAGCCTCCGAAAACAACAAAACAACAAAAAAGCATTAAGCTGCTTCTTCCTAATTATGTCTCCTCTAAATATCTAATTATCATTGAGAACAAATTGCATGTTACAGAGATAATATTGTGGGGAATCGTTAATCTGTCGGGCTTCTGCGTTTGAATTCCTGAGTCGGTGCTGCAGCTGCTGGAGCAAAAAAATTTGCCACCTGGACACTTCATTATGATTTCATATTTAAATGCAAAAACTGCTGAATAGAGATTCTGTTTGATGGACTTGGCTTCTTCAGGCATTGAGTTAGATATGCGTCACGTGTCCACCTTCTCCAAATTTCTCAGGTAGCTGAGAGCATTGAATAATTGAGCATTTAGAGGGACAGAATTACAAGGGAGCACTGGGGATACAGTAATACCAATGAGGCGGCAGTGGAATTGACTTCTCTAATTATTCTTCCTTTTATCAGAGCACAGAGGTCTGCAGCTTTTTATGACATTCCTCAGTAACTACATGGATTTCTTTAATAAATGTTGATCCAAAAGGTACACATTCCCAAAGATTACCTGATAATTGCACCTACGGTAATATGCTTAAAGCTAATTAACATTCAATCTTCACTTGGAGAATAGAAATTACCAGGTACTTATGCTATAATTACATCTTTGTGCATTTGCTATTGTAATCCATGGCATTAACTATATAATTAAATGATGAACAGTGACTGGATAAGTAGAGACTACTTATGTAAAATTTGTGCCTTATCCAAAAAAAATAAACAGATTCAAAGAAGCATGTCTCATTTTAAATTCCATTGTTCTCAGGGAGATGGGATAGCATGTCAAGAATTAATAGTAATAACTGTTATCTCCGTAGGAGTAGGAAGGTGGTCATACTGGCCCTTTGTCAGAAAGATGTCCACTGTCTTCACCTCACTGCTGGGGATGCGTTGCACCCAACAGTTCTCACCATGGTTTCTGGGCATCCATCAAACAGCAAGTACCTGGAAACTGTCTGACTCATTTTGACCTGTTTCTAAGCTATTAGGGATCTCTGGTAGCGTAGTGCCAAAGGCACTTGACTGCTAACCAGAAGCCTGGCAGTTCAAACCCACCAGCCACTCCTGGTGGTTTGAAGGAAGTAGGGCAATCTACTTCAGTAGTGATACCGCCTCGGAAACCCAAGGAGGTGTCGCTATGAGTCGGGGCCGACTCAAAGGCACATAACAACAACTAAGCTATTAAGCCTGGTAGCTTTGTATCAGACTTGTGATACTTTGTGTAAGAATTCTTTTTAAAAGATAATGTTTTATCCTCATTATAGTGCTAACATTTTTTGTTACAGAAAGTTTGTAAAACTCTGAAGAACACACAGAAGAAAGTAGAAATCATTTCTAATCCCATATAGTCAATGCTAACTTTCTGGTCTATATGATTCCAGTGTCTTTTCTAGATAAATTATATCTAGAAAATTTATCTAGGAAACTATGTAACTAGGAGATACACACACACGATTTTACAACCTGCACAGTATTATGAACATTACTAGGAAGGATTCTTTTTATCATGTTTCCCATGACGCCATATCATTCCATAATGGTGGCAGTCCCTAAAGTATTTAACCCATTACTTTTTAATAGATACTTAGATGATTTCCAGTTTTTGGGTTTTTGTTTTGTTTGTTTTGGTTTTGGGGTTTGTTTTGTTGTTGTTTACCATTAATCATGATTTCTTACTAGTCACTGTAAGAGAATTCTCTAAGAGAATTTTTGAATGTTGTTCTTTTCCCATGAGCATATTCTGTTGTTGTTGTTATATGCCATTGAGTTGGACCCGGCTCATAGTGACCCCTCCTTGGGTTTCTAAGGCAGTATCATTATGGAAGTAAGGAGTGGCTGGTGGGTTTGAACCCCCAGCCTTCTGGTTATCAGTCAAGTGCCTTAGGCACTATGCTACCAGAGCTCCTGTGACCATATTCTGGATATTCTAAATAATTACCTTGTGATAACTTTAGTGCCTGAGTTTGCGTCTGTATTCACAGTGTGCAGGAACCACAGTGCCTTATTATCTCATCACATTGTAGTGGGCTGATGAGGAAAGGAGGAGGCTGACTTAATAAGTAAATGACTTTTTTTCCACCAAATGAGGTCAAAGACCTCATAGTGTAAATAACAAATGGAAGTCCAGAGAAAAAAAGTGCCACATGGCAGGAGCAGAGGTACATCAAACTGAAAAAAACAACCCTGAGAAGTTGGTATCTTAGTCACACAGCAAGCAGCCATCAAAGTTCAAATACTGTCATTGGTCACCCTAAATTAGTTTTGTTGATATGAATGTTATTGGTTTTATAGATACTGTATTTAATTTGTAGATTTATTTTAAATTTGTTTGGTTATAGAGTTGTATAAGAATGCCTAATGATAATGAGTTAATATATAGTTTTATGGTTTTACACATTTAAGTAACATAAAATAATAATTTTATTAAATGATAATAAAATAATTTAAGTGTCAAAGCAATTTAAGAGTGAACACTTAAGTTATTTTATAATTGAAAAGGCTCTGCAAGAACCTTTTCATTTAAAGTGGGTCTGTGTGTTTCCTCAGTTTGGGTTACCCTGTTCTAATAGCCACATCTTGATGTATAGCCTTAGAATAAATTATTTCCTTAAGAAAAATCCTTAGACATAAAATTACTATCAAATGTTGTAAACATTCTAAGGCTTTGATGTTCCATCAAATTTGAGCACAGTTTTCAAGTTACTTTTTTTCTTCCTTTCATCTCTCCTTCATTTGTAATACTTTCTCCAGTAGCCCATTCTTTTTAGCTTGTTGTCATTGTTGTTATGTGCCGTGGAGTCGTCTCTGACTCATAGTGACCCCTCCTTGGGTTTCCGAGGTGGTATCACTATGGCAGTAGATTGCCCAACCTTCCTTCTGAGGAGTGGCTGATGGGTTTGAACCCTAATCTGGTTAGCAGTCAGTTGTCTTAAGCACTATGCCACCAGCACTCCCCATTTTAGCTTACCAAAATATTTATTGTTTACCATGTGCAAACGAGTGCTAGTGATGCAGTGGTTAAAGTATTCAGCTGGTAGCCAAAAGGCCGGTGGTTTGAACCCACCAGCCACTCTATGGGAGAAAGATGAGGCAGTCTGTTTCTGTAAAGACTTACAGCCTTGGAAACTCTATGGGGGCAGTTGTACTCTGTCCCTCTGTCCTATAGGGTCACTATGAGTCGGAATAAACTCAGTGGCACTAGGTTTTTGTTGTTGTTTTTGGTACCACATGCAGGCATGTTGGTAGCTACTGGGCCTTCAGAGATGGATGGATTCCATTTATGCCCTGAGGAGCCCAGCCTATAGTTGGGAAATGATAACATAAGATAGTGGTTCTCAAACATTTTGTGGTAGAGTAGTGCCTAAGGCATTTGACTGCTAACAGAAGGCTGGCGGTTCAAACCCACCAGGCGCTCCTCGGAAGAAAGATTGGGCAATCTACTTCTCTAGAGATACTGTCTCAGAAATCCAAGGAGGGGTTGCTATGAGTCAAATTGACTCAATGGCAGTGAGGGTTTTTTTTAAGACTCTTTTTACTTTTATAAATGACTGAAGACCCCAAAGAACTTTTGTTTATGTGGGTTATATCTATTTATATTTACCATATTAGAAAATGGATAAGTTTTCAACTGCAGAAATCCTTTTTTTGCTTGAAAGCTTAGATTTTATCATTGGCCACAAATATTGTCAGTTGTTTTCCTTGAAGTGACAGGCTTACTTTGTTCATTTTCGAGAGATGTCTGCCATACACGGAAGTCTGAATAACCATAGTTTATCTGTCACTCATTCGTTAAAAAAAAAGAAATTGTGTCCCATGAAAACTGTGGCTCGCTCAGCTGACAATTCAAGCAATCACACACACTTTTCCTGGAGACAAACATGATGCTTCAGTGTGCAGCAAGAGTGCTTTATGTAAACATCCCATTTCATTACTCAGAATATTAAAAAGACATGTACGTAACAGTTGAGATTGAATAAAATTAATCCATTCTTTTTAAAATAATTTATTTTCTTGTTGTTGTTGAAAATATGCACAGCAGACCACACACCAATTCTCCGGTTTCTACATGTACAACTCAGCACCGATTACGTTCTTCAGGTTGTCCAACCATAGAATTAATGCATTCTGAAGGGAAACTGGTGAGGAATGCCACAACTACTAGTAGAGTTTGGTACTACTGCCTTGACTAAGGCTCGAGCAACTTTACCCATCTCTGGCATCATCACAAATTTCACCACAAAGAAAAAAGCGAGTATTGTCTTATTTTGTTTAGAAAAATAACATCTCTGTATTATTATTCTTGCAAACTCCGTAAGAAGGCCTCCCGAACACCTAGGGGTGTGCGGGTCACACCCTGAGAACTGCTACTGTAGGATCTGATGGTTGCCATGATGGGTGGATGCACGGTGTGCTGGGGAGCACCTCAGCCTTTGTGGGAAAGTCAGAGAAGGGTCCACAGAGGAGTAGTGATGCAGCTGAACCTCAGAGAATGAGCAGGTGTTTACTTAAGGATGTGTCGTTGAAAACAGAAGGTCTGGAACCCCTCCAGCTCCTACCCCTCAATCTCCTACCCTTGCACCTCCTCTACTCCACTATCCCCTACGACTGCTTTCTCTTATCCTCTCCATATCAAGAGTCTCTGAGGAATTTTCTCTGTGCACTGTCTCCATTTCCTCACCCCCATCTATTCCTCAATCCACCTCAATCTCCTTTCTGATCCTATTATACTGTCAAAGCAGCCCTTGCTAGTTCTCTCTTTTAACAGCCTCTCCTACCTTGACTTCCTGGATTTCCCCTCATATTTCTAAATCTGTTGTCTGCCTTCTTTGAGGGTGTATATATGCCTCCATCCGGCCATTAAATATTAATGTTACTTAAGGCTCAATTCTAGGCCCTCAACTCTTATCACTCTATACCCAAAATCCAATGCATTGCTGTTGCAATCCATTGCATTTCTGACTCATAACAACCCTCTGTCCTATAGGACAGAGTAGAACTGCCTCATAGGGTTTCCATTGCCACATCTTTCTCCCATAGAGTGGCTGGTCAGTCAAACTGCCAGTCTTTCAGTTAGCAGCTATATACTCTCCCTAAATATTCATACCCATAAGCAGGGCTTTAATTGTAGGTTTCTCACACAATTTAGCTCCAAATAGACCTGTTCTCTAACCCCTTGCTACTCAAAGGGTGGTCTGTAGATCAGCAGCATTAATATCACCAGAGACTATGTTAAAAATTCAGAAGCCTGGGCCCCAGCTTAACCTTGCTGAATCGGAATCTACACTTTAACAAGATCCCCAGGGATTCCTGTTCGACACATGTGTTTCTAAGAGCCAGACCCAAAGATAGCGATATCTCCCTGGTATTTCCTTTTGGCTGTCTCAAAGAGACTTCAGACTCAACGTGTTTAAAATAGAGCTAATCATTATTTTCAGCAAACCCAGTTCTTTTTTCCAGGATTCCTTATCTCAGTGAATGGCATAGCCATCCAGGCTGTTGCACAGGCTGGGATCTTTTCTCTCCTTTTGCCCCATATCTGATTTATCACCGAATTTTCCCTCTCACGTCTCTCCTTTTCTCTCCCTCTCCCTCTCCACTGCCACCATCGTTCTCTAAGCCACCTTGTCAAAGCCTAGACATTTTTCATTTTTTTTATAATCTATTCTTTACCTCTACCGATGTATTTCCCACAATTCAGCCTGAGTAATCATTTATATACATGTGCTGGGTCTTCTCACCATTTTGCTTAAAATATCCCAGTGACACCATCCATTGTTCTCATGATAAAGATGGAAATCTGAACATGGTCGTGTGTGCTCTGGCCCCCACATGACTGTCTAGATTTGTCCTGTAGTTGTTGTCTAAGGTAACATTCTTTCACATTTTGTTCTCTCTGCGTGGGACCCTCACATCACTGTAATCTACTTATTCTACTCCTGCTTTTCTTAGTTCTTAGCCCAGTCATGTCTTCCTAGGGAACCTTCCCTGACCTCCTTCATCAGACCCATCCTTCTTGTTCTGTGATCTTATATTATACCCATTATCCCCCTGCATAATAGTCACAGTTGTACAACTCAACATTCATTTTTTGCAATTCCTTGATAAATATGTCTCCCCATGAGACTGCAAGCTCCACTAGAGGGGGAATCCAGCATGCTTTTTCCCACTGCGGTACCCTGATACTTAGCTCAGAGCTGGGCAGCTAATAGGCACTATCCTATAGGCTCTTACCTCTCTGCTTTTGCTTGTGATTGGCTCTTACATGTGGAATGATCTTCTCTCCCATTGTCTATTGAAAAGTACTCGTCATTCAAGATAAATATAAGATGACGTCTTCCCTACCTGATTTCCTCTACAAATCCACTTGTATGATACTCGTTGCCCTCTAAAACAATACAATGTTTTTTTCTTTTTCTGAGTTAGTCAATGTCAGTACCTGCAAGCTGCTGCAAAAGATAAAATCTGTTTAATTTTCACTCACATCCAGTCCAGTGTGAGCAGGCTGAGGCCCCCTTCATTTTATTATTATTATGCCTTTTTACTATTGTATGGCTTCCAAGGTTGCCACAGAGTAGAGAGGTACCTCATGGTCTCTTAAATGCCCTAACCCAGAACTGGTATGCCACTTCTGTTGACATTTCATTGGCCGAAATTAGTAACCTGGTCCCTCCAACTGAAAGGGATAATGGAGTATAGTCTTCCCATATGTACAGGAAACTGTATAGAACCAGCTATGAGTGAAAAGCAGTGATTTCTAACAGACTAGAAAATTCCTCAAGAGGAAAAGATCCAAGTCTGAGTCATGTTTAGAAACCTGATTTGTAAGCATTGCACCATTTATATGCTTAGCAATTCATACAAACTGCTGGTTCACTGGGTAAATGAACATTTCAGAAGAGAAAAATAGGGAGATCACATTAGAGAAAGCAGACACACAGATTAGAACTAGTAAACCCCATTTCTTTCATAACGATTGCTGTTTCAAGTACAGACACACATTTGTGCAGTGCTAATGGGAACTCTGGTAGCATAGAGGCTAAGGCATTTGACTGCTAACCAGAAGGCTGGCGGTTCAAACCGACTAGCCACTCCTCAGAAGGAAGGCTGAGCAATCTACTTCCTAGTGATACTCCCTCAGAAACCCAAGGAGAGGTCAGTCAATATGAGTCAAATCCAACTCAACAGCAGTGAGTTTGTTTTAACTAAGCTCATCAACAGCTTGAGCCAAAACTGTCCATTTTTGTTGCAATATGGTGGCTTCCTGTGCTGTGGAATAATGATGAAAATGTTCAGAATAATCACGTATGTGCTGGACAATGCAAGGTACTTTGCATATACTGCCATTCAGTCATTCTTCTAACAGCTCTGCATTATAGGCATTATCTCAGAATTTAATCTGTCTTGTTCCAGACCACACAGCTCATAACTGGCTGTCTAAAGGTGTGAGTTCAAGTCTTTCTGATTCTAAAACCTATGCACTTAACCATGACGCCACACTGAACGGAATTTACTAATCACCTGAATATGTATCCATCTTCAGAATGAGTACTTATAAGTAATGTAACTACTTTACTCATTGTAATTCCTTGACCTAAACTTGGAAAAAAAGACTCTGAGGGAACCCTTGTAGAATTTGGCCAAGATTGTAGCCAAATCACAAAGAATGTAGTTATCTGTATTTAACTAAGTTATGGTGAAGTTCTTCTAACTGACTTTTCTTTAGATAATATGTTGGGGGACACGGAGATCCAGCTGAAACAATGGCCACCATGCACCTTGTTGTCCTCCTTTGACATCTGTATGCCTGCATGTCTGCACAAATAAAACTAGCTTTGGGGTTCATGCTTAACTTTGTGTACAGCTGAAACATGAAATTGTGAACATATTCATCATGGGAAAGCCAGAGAAGCCCTTGGAAGCCCTTACATCATTGTCTCCACACCCAGATCGCTGTGTGTGACAGTCCAACACAACACACCAAGAAAAATGGTAGCCTGCATTGTGTTAAGAACGTGGAACCTATTAAGTACAGAATAAGAAGTGAAGGGTTCCATTTTTCACCAGTTCTAATATCGCTAATTTTTAAAGCTACTTACTAATCACAAAGGTATTTGGTGGAGTACTTGGTGGTATGAATCTTTCTCTACCACTCTTATTCATCACCTATTTTCATCATATCTTTGTTAAAAATGCAGTAATGGTGTTGTGTAAGGGCGCTTTTTATGGCTCTCTGTACCTATAAAATAAGGTATTTTGGTTTTTTTTCCCCTAGATCATCCTTTGAAAATTGCTGCTGCTAGTTATTTCACGTTACTTGTTTCTCCAAGTGCACTAAGTTTACCTGGTACAGGAAAAGAGTATTTGGAGAAATGTACACTTTCTATTTCCTTTAACAGCTTGTGTTATGATATATTTGATCGTTCATGAAGGACACTGTCAGGTTTGGAGAAGGAGCCAATAAACTTTAGGTACTAAGAAATACAGCCCCATAAGGATGACTGCTCATATGCAGAGATATTTTATCAGCTTAATGGCACCTTTTAGTGTCTCACACCTTTGGTTTACAGGTTTGCTCAATGGCCTGTTTGCCTCTGTGCCAAATTAGTGTTGAGGGAGGCTTCTCATGAGAAGAATATTCAGTTTGGATACCAGAATTATGGTCATCAAGTTGGAGGAGGTCAGTCTACTTTATCTCTGATGCTGCCTTTTACTGCTGATGCTGACAGTGGACTCACAAAATGTCCGTGAAATTCTTGGTTGGCTTTAAAGGTAAAAATCAAGGCCTGTGGGCTTGGAAGAACACTTCCTGCCCACAGCATTAAAGGGGCATTTTCTCTTATAAATGTGTTCTTTCATCCCCAGGTGAAAATTGAAATATCCAAATCATATGTTCATCGTATTTCAAACATATTCTTTTACTGCCAGATGAAAAGCTTGCAATCTGTAAAATAGCATCCATCATTACATTCAAAACCTGGCTGGTCAAAAAGGAAAGCTGAGAATGGGATCACGTATGAAGAGAGCAAATCGGCTGGGAAGCTGAGACAAAGGACGGCATTCTGGAAGTCGAGGGGAAGGGGAAGGCATTGTTACTCTCCACACCTGAGTCTGTGAACTCCACCCAACAACAGACCTGAGACCGGGCTTGCTGGCTTTGTTTTTTTTTCTTTCAAAATGCAGTATACAGTTAAACAAGGACATGCTTAATCATTTTCGTGAAAAAAACTCCATGAGGACAATATATTGAATTAAATTGTGCATAGAATTATGCCAAGTTTGGAGCAGATGACTGAGTTTCAAGGTGAATTATCATGACTGTCCTGTCAGCTACTCCTCTGTCTTTTAATCCATTCATCAGATATGTATTCCTCAATTTCTTCTGTTTCCAAATGCATTATTTCCAAATACTATAAGATCACTTGATCCTTGTTGTAGAGAATTTGTCTCCTCAAAATGGACAGGAACTTTCAAACATCACAAGAAAGGGTAGATTAATTACTTTGGTTTCGGCATTAGACTGTCTGGCCGAGGTTCGTTTTAATTTGATTAGTAAGCTAGTAAGAGCCTGGGTTTCCTTAGTGGGACTGATATTGGTTTGTTGCCTACATCAGATAATCTGGCATGTTCTGAATATTCCAGAATGTAAACAGGATATTATTCATTCACATCATTAGTTCTTTCCAAATGCACGGTGTAACGGTTCAGATATTTACTTTGTGAGTGACAGATTCAAGGTAAGGAAAGCAAAACCACTTTCTTGGTTGTTGGGAACCAAGATTCACATTAATATGAATAAGGATGAATCTGGGGGGTCTTCTGAAGCCCCACCGGAAGTTGTCATTTTCTGCCATATTTACCCAGTTGATTCTAGAATCAAGGCGTATGGAAATTTTTTTCTCTCAGAAAGATATTTCTAAAATGTCGTGACAGTGCAAAGTTCTCACTAAAGCAGAATTTGATGGTTTTTCTTTAAGAAACTTGCTAGCTTGAGCAAACACACCCAGCTGCTACTGTTCCCTTTGAAAGGAGTTTGGTAAATTTTCAAGTCAGAGACTCTTTACCCAATAAGGGGAATTTTATAGTTTCCAAAATCGTAATGTAAAAAGCTCTTTAACTTCCCTTTGTAACTTATACATCTATTAATTTATTTTCTGTTCTGTTCAGCTACCAGTAATTTCAATATATACAGTAATTCTTAAAAGCCTTTCTCTAACACAGAGTCATTCAAAGTGGTGCTACTTTTGTATTACCTAATAAATAGAATGGTTGCTTCTAGGCTGGCGTTGTTTCGTGCTGATGATATACATCTTGTCAGATTATGACCTCTTTGAAAGCAGGCATAGCAAGCACATCATTTAAACTGTACCCACTGTCCACTGCCGTTGAGTCCATTCTGACTCATAGCAACCCTATAGGACAGAGGAGAACTGCCCCATAGGGTTTCCAAGGCTATAAACCTGTACAGAAGTAGACTGCCACATCTTTCTCCCACAGAGTAACTGGAAGGTTCAAACCACCAACCTTTGGGTTAGCAGCCAAGAGCTTTAACCACTGTGATACCTAACCTAACTCACTGCCATCAAGTAGATTTTGACTCATAGCGGCCCCGATAGGGTTTCCAAGACTATAAATCATTATGGGAGCAGACAGCCTCATTTTTCAGTAGAGCAATGGGTGGGTTCAAACTGCTGACCTTTAGGCTAGAAGCCACATGCCTTACTACAGTGCCACCAGAGCTCATTACTGTGCTCACAGGCCTTTTATTTATATTAGTCTTCTATTCTTTCTTCTATAAAATTGAAGTGAAGACATCTACCTCCAAGATTGTTGTATGGATAAAACTAAATGTATCAGATTTTTTTCTTCTACATATCTTACCTTTCTTCTAAGAGGGTGAGTCTGCCCAACTGGAAGAATTTGTATTCTGCTGAGCGTGTTGATGGGTCAGCATAAGCCCTTGGAGCACAGATCCGGGAGAGCTGAGATCTGCCGTACTCAGAGCCTATTCAGGAGGCAGGGACTGGCCCACAGCAATGACAGTAGAGAGTTGGGAACCAGAAAAGGGGAGAGACAGCTGCCACTATATCAAATACGACTCCTTTCCTAGGAATCTCCTCCAAATACAAGCTTTATAGTGTCTGCTGAATTGGTGTGAGTATCTTTATGATGTGAACCAAATAAGGACCTTTGCTTCTTGCCACGGTCAATATGACAAAGGGAAGTTTTGCAAGGAAACCAGAATTCAAGAAAATTCCAAAGGCACTATAACCTGACAAGAAAGAACATAAATCTTTGGAAGGACTTTGAACATCTACAGGATAAGGAAAGAGGCAAGGTGAAGACAAGGGAATTTTAACAAGACCTCAATGGACAAGAAACCCCCTAAGCTAACTCCTGCCTACATATAAAGCTCAGTGGCTTGAACATACTGATACTGCATTAATGGCACTGATTACCATATTTTTATGCAGATAACACATGGTTTTTTTTTTTTTTACAAACCATGCAGCCTCCTTGTGTGTTAGTTTCCCATGTGTGCTTTGCATGTTATAGCCATGCACACATGGGTGCGTTACATGCTAAAATACAGTACTATAGCCTTTGATTGGGAGATCTGGTAGTGTAGTTCCTAAGGCACTTGACTGCTAACCAGAAGGCTGGCAGTTCAAACCCACCAGCCACTCCTCAGAAGGAAGGTTGGGCAATCTACTTCCGTAGTGACACTGCCTCGGAAACCCAAGGAGGGGTTGCTATGAGTTGGGTCTGACTCCACGGCACATAACAACAACAAGCCTTTGATTGAAGATGTATCAGAGGGGATTTATGATGGGCCCTGGGACGATGGCAGAATGGTACTGAGATTGAGATGATGGTTAGATGACTCTACTTTAGAGGTCCTACAATCAATGACTGAAATCGAATTTTGTCATCATGTTGCTTTCCCCTAATTCTGCTGTTCTTTGGGAACCCACATTGAGCTCTCTTCAAGAGCGTGTTGGCTTGTCACTATTTATCTGGTAGGCAATACTTTAGTCTCACCTCCACAAAAAAACTAAGCGCTTTGAAATTGGCTACAGACAGGTGCAATGCATGTAAGCAGGGTAGCACCCAAGGGAATTTTTATTCTTTTTCTAAAATTACAAAGACGTTTACGAGGCCTATTCAAACTACTGCTGGAGTTGCAATATAAATGTTTTATCAATCTCCAAAAAATCCCCAGGAAAAGTAGTTTTTGAAGTAGCTACCAAGATATTGACTACTGTTGCATTGTCATAAAGGTCAAGAATACGTTCTTACCAGAGAGCTCTTCATCCTCTTTAAGGCAGCAGCAGAATAGTATGCCGTCTGCATTGCTACCACACCACCCTCTTGGACAGTGCGAATGGCAAGATTAGTTCTGTTAAAATCCACCACAGATATCTCCCTGCTTGTGTTTGTACAGAGGCAACCATAATGGCTTTCGCTTCTGGCAGATGGAAATAGCATGTGGGGGCCTGTGTAGAAACACTCGGACTCTACAAAATGAACTCTTAGTTTATCCCCTGGCAGTTAATTACTGTACCTCTAGGTCAATTAGCTCTGATAGCATAGTGCCTAAGGCACGTGACTGCTAACCAGAAGGCTGGCGGTTCAAACCCACCAGCCACTCCTCGGAAGGAAGGTTGGGCAATCTACTTCTGTAGTGATACTGCTTTGGAAACCCAAGGAGGGGTCTCTGAGTCAGGTCTGATTTGACGGCACCTAACAACAACAACAACAGGTCAATTAGATGACTCCTAATCACTCAGTTGTAACTGTGATTTCACTCACAAGCTGTGTGTGGTAATTCCAGTTTACTTGTTTTCTTAAGTAAAACTCAAACTGCCATGTACATGAGATCCACGATAAAGATCAAAACTGAAGTATGCCAAAGTAGGCTATGTAACAAAACCAGTTTCATCGAAAGCTTCTTATTAAAAATTGCTGTTCAACTATTAATGTTCTCTTGATTCCTCTATAGACTATTTCTAAAATAGAATAAAAAGACCATTTTACCTTCATAACTTCAACATAGAATATCAGGTATTTGCATGATCTGAAATTAAATACAAGGCACAAAGTCCAAGGTAGCTGAATGTCCTGAAGGAACAACTCTACATGGTGTGCTGAGGCTACAGCTGAATAACCTGAAGGTATTTGTTGTAATTCAGTCTTCTCTACAGCAATACATTCTCAGCTGCCAGAGGCAGGTTACTCACCTGGAAGCGTGCTGCACACGGACAGTGTTCATCCTGCTGTTTTAATGTGAGTGCATTACATCCAGCTCCATGGACGCTCCAGCTAGGGTTTGCGGTCACTTCTTCCCCCTCTTGCCGATAACTCCTCCATCTCAGAAATCCCTCTTCCCATGAAAGCCACCAGCCCAGCTTTGTGCACTCAATAAACACTTATTGAACACCTACTGTATAGCAGACACTGATAAATGCCAGGGAAATGAAGGCCAATAAGACTCAGACCCTGCAGTGCACGACCCATGAAGGAGAAAGACATTTAGACAAGTAATTACAGCTAAGTATTAAAAGAACTCTAATCATATCCAAGGGTGAGGTCCAGAAGAGGAATCATAGAGGCTTTGTAGAAGAGATGGTGCTCAAGGCGGATCTGGAAAGAGGCAAAGAATTTACCAAGTGGATCAAATAGGAAGCAGATACATTACCAGGTAGAGGAAAGAGCTTATGTGAAGACAGAAAGGATGGCTTCTTGTTTCCTAGCTTGATCAACAGATGGATGAGGATGCCATAATCCAAGGAAGAAAGTGTAAAATGAGAAGATGGGATGCATGGGACAAGCTACTTTGGGGCACAATTTTAAGCATTTTCTATTGATGCATTTGAATTATGGTGTTGGCAAAGATATTGAATATACTTTGGACTGTCAGAAGAACAAACGAGTCTGTCTTGGGAGAAATACAGCCAGAATGTTCCTTAGAACTGAGAATGGCCAAACTTTGTCTCTCATACTTTGTCATGTTATCAAAGAGGACCATTCTCTGGAGGAGAATGTCATGCTTAGTAAAGTAGAGAGTCAGTGAAAAAGAGGAAGACCCTCAATGAGATGTATAGCACAGTGGCTGCAACAGATGGCTCAGGGTCGGGCAGTGTTTTGTTCTGTTGTATGTAGGGTTGCTATGAGTTGGAACCGGCTCAGCGGCAAAGACACACACACACATCATTGTCAGCATCATTAAGCCATATTTGTAAAATTCCCCTGATACATACTGCAGATAGATTGAAAAGTTACATTTCTCCTTTTATATGGATCTAATTGGGCAGTCTACTTCCGTAGTGATACTGCCTTGGAAACCCAGGGAGGGGTCACTCTGAGTCGGGTCCAACTCAATGGCACATAACAACAGTGATGTGTTCTTTCCCTAATATAGTATATGTACTTTTTGATCATTGTTCTCTCTGTATTATACTTTTTAAATTGTAAGTAACTCATTCTGAAACTTGGAAAACTTAAACTGACCAATAATTACAAAACAACTTTAGAAAGCTATTTTAAAGATACCCCCTAAAAACATTTTAGGCCCACATGGTTTTACAGGCAAATTCTTGCAAACCCTTAACAAAAAACACCAAACTCACTTCCATAGAGTTGTTTCTGACTCATTGCAATCCCCATTGTGTTTTTGAGGCTATAAATCTTTACGGAAGTAGATCGCCCAGTCTTCCTTCCACAGAGCAGCTGGTGGTTTTGAACCGCCTGACCTTCCTGTTAGCAGTCAAGTGCCTTATCCACTATGCCTGCCACCAGAGCTCCTGAAAGTAATATGTAATTCCAATGCTAATTAATATGTTCCAGAACATAGAGAAAGGAGTCAACTTTATCTCAATCAAGAATAACCATGATGCAAAGCCTAACAAAGATAGCACAGTAAAAAGATAGCTGATTCTACAATTTATGTGGAATAATAAACAAAGCCTCACCATCCTCACTTCTGAGACGCATTCTGGCACTACTTCTTCAAAGATGTGTTTGTTTTTCTGGCAGGCCATGATATAGTCAATAATGTTTGTCAGCACCATGATTCAAAGGTACCAGTTCTTCTTTGGTCTTCCTCATTCATTGTCCAGCTTTCTCATGGATATGAGGCAATTGAAAATACCATGTCTTGAGTCAGGTGTACCTTAGTCCTCAAAGTGATATCTTTGCATTTTAACACATTAAAGTTAAAACTATAGAAACTGAAGTAATGTGGGGCTTACACTTGATTTTTCAAATCAGGAAAATAAAGAAAACTGAAATAGGCACAAATAGATCTGGTAATTTAGCATAATAACAAGCAAAGAATGTCAGATTAGTAAGGAAGGGGATGACAGTTGGCTAGACTGTTCAATAACAGTATTGGGACAGCTCCAAGTACATAAATTCAAGCATCACTACTTACATTAAAATAAATTCCAGGTGGGCCAAGTACTTTAATATAAAATCATACATAAGAGTAGATACAAATTGTATTAGATACAAGTAATGAGCAAATATTTTTACAAACTTTCAGTGGGAAAGACCCATAAGGAAAAGGACTAATGGTTGTGACTGTAACACAGACATATATATTCTGTAATCAAAAACACTTTTAACATAGTAAACCAAAAAACCAAACTCACTGCCGTCAAGTCAAATCTGACTCATAGCGACCCCTTCTTGGGTTTCCAAGGTGGTATCTCTATGGATGTAGATTGCTCAATCTTCTTTCCAAGGAGTGGCTGGTGGGTTTGAACTGCCAGCCTTCTGGTCAGCAGTCAAATGCCTTAGGCACTATGCCGCCAGAGCTCCCTTTAACACAGTAGAAAACTAAAACCAAACTGGTAAACTATTTACAACATTTACGATAGAGTCAATATACTGAAACTAAGAGTCCACATTAATTCATTTAAAGAAATGACTATGCCAGTAGGAGACTAAACCAAACTAAAACCAAACTTACTGCCATTGAGTCGGATCCAACTCATAGCAACCCCTCCTTGAGTTTCCGAGGTGGTATCACTATGAAAGTAGATTGCTCAACCTCCCTTCTGAGGAGCAGCTGGTAGGTTTGAACCACCAGCCTTCTGGTTACAGTCAAATGCCTTAGGCACTACGCTACCAGAGCTCCCAATAGGAGACTAGGCATAGGAAATGAATAGACAATATACATATATACAAATCAAAGAAAAAATAGGAATAGCCTATAAGTATATGAAAATATATTGCTGTTTGCTAATAATTAAAGAAATAAAAGTTATGAGTGTAATGAATTATCATTTATGACCTATGAGATAAGCAAAGAAGAACCAAATTCATAACATCCATTATTGACAGTGTTTGTAGAAATGAGCATCTTAATACATTGCTGGAGGAACAATTTAGCAATACAGGCAGGCAGTCCCAGGTTACAAACAATATCCGTTCTTAAGTGTGTCTTCATGTTGAATTTATAATTAAGTTGGAACAGGTGCATACATTTCTTATTTAGCCTTACTTTAGTGCAAGCCTTTTCAGTGATTTAAAAGCTGCATGTGCAGTAAGTGAAGGTGATTGTGAGGAAGATCTTGTTGCGAGTAGGAATTGCTTCAGCCGTTTCAAAATGAAGGCAAGGAGGAGGTGTCTGTAAGCCAGACATTCATAACCAGGGGACTGCATGTATTTACCAAAATTTGGAACGTGCTTTATCTAGCAATCCCTTCTTAGGAATTGAAGCTATTAGAACAAGTATTCAATTGTAGACTCAAGGAGTTGGATTTCAGCATTTTATATAATAATAAAGAAATTATGAATATCCTATTCATTAATCAGAAGGAGATAAATTATAGTTTATCTGTGGAGATATACATCTGTCAGTTTGTCTTATTGTGGTGGCTTGCATGTTGCTGTGATAGTGGAAGCTATGTCACCAGTATTTCAAATACCAGCAGGGTCACCCATGGTGGACAGGTTTCAGCAGAGCTTCCAGACCAAAACATACTAGGGAGAAGGACTTGGAGATCTGCTTATTAAAATCCTATGAATAGCAGTGAACACTGTCTGCTATAATGCTGGAAGATGAGCCTCTCGGGTTGGAAGGCACTCAGTATACAACAGGGAAGATCTGCCTCCTCAAACTAGAGTTGACTTCAATGACGTGGATGAAGTAAAGCTTTTGGGACCTTCATTTGCTGGTGGTGCAGTACTGAAAATAAGAAGAAACAGCTGCAAACAGCTATTAATAATGGGAACATGGCATGTATAAAATATAAATTTAGTAAAATCGGAAGATGTTAAAAATGAAATGGAATGCTTGAAGATAGATATCCTAGGCATTAGCAAGCTAAAATGGACTGGTATTGGCCATTTTTAATTGGGTAATCATATGGTTTACTATGCCAGGAGTGACAAATTGAAGATGAATGGCCTCAATCATATTTATTGTCAAAAAGAACATTTCAAAATCTATTATGAAATACAACCCTGTTACTGATAAGATAACATCCGTAAACCTATAATGAGGACCAGTTAGTGTGACTATTACTCAAATTTATGTACCAACCACTAATACCAAAGGCGAAGAAATTGAAGGTTTTTACCAACTTCGCCAGTCTGAAATTGATCAAACATTCAGTCATGATGCATTGATGATTACTGGTGATTAGAATGTGAAATTTGGAAACAAAAAAGATCAGTGGTTGGAAAATACAGCTGTGGTGATAGAAACGACATGGAAGATCACATGGTAGAGTTTTGCAAGAACAATGATCCATTTACTAAAAATATCTTCTTTCCATAAAGTAAATGGTGCCTAAACATGTGGATTTCACCATAAGGAGTATACAAGAATCAAATCAGCTATGTCTGAAGGAGAAGACAATGGAGAACCTCAATATCATGTCAGAACCTCCATATCATGTCAGAACAAGATCATGGGCTGACTGCAGAACAGACCATTAACTGCTCATGTGCAAGTTCAAGTTGAGCTGAAGAAAAT
Source organism: Orycteropus afer afer (assembly GCF_000298275.1). Classification (NCBI taxonomy): domain Eukaryota; kingdom Metazoa; phylum Chordata; class Mammalia; order Tubulidentata; family Orycteropodidae; genus Orycteropus; species Orycteropus afer. Next base: position 10,188,806 of record NW_006921669.1, read on the forward strand.
TAAAACAAGCCATAAGAGCCAAAATATGACCTCAAGCTTATCTCATCTGAATGTTGAGACCATATCAAGAACAGATTGGCGCATTGAACACTGATGACCAAAGACCAAATGAGTTACAGGATGACACCAAGGACATCATACATGAAGAACACAAAAGGTGATTTAAAAGACAGGAAAGAAAGAAAAGACCAAAATGGATGTCAGAAGATACTCTGTAACTTGCTTTTGAATGTAGAGTAGCTAAAGAAAATGGAAGAAATGATGGAGTAAAAGAGCTGAGCAGCTTTCAAAGAGCAGCTCAAAAGTATTATAATGAAATGTGCAAAGACCTGGAGCTAGAAACCAAAAAAGAACATGCTTTGACATTTCTCAAGCTGAAAGAACTGAAGAAAAATTCAAGCCTCAAGTTTCAATATTGAAAGATCCTGTGGGCAAAATACTGAACAATGCAAGAAGCATCAACAGAAGATGAAAGAAATACATAATCACTGTACCAAAAAGAATTGGTCAGCGTTCAACCATTTCAAAAGGTAACATATGATCAAGAACTGATGATATGGAAGGAAGAAGTTCAAGCTGCACTGAAGGCATTGATGAAAAACAGGGCCCCCAGATACTGATGGAATTCCAATTGAAATATTTCCGTAAACAGATGTAACACTAGAAGCACTCACTCATCTATGCCAATAAACTTGGAAGGCAGCTACCTGGCCATGTGACAAAGAGATCCAAATATGTGGCCATTCCAAAGAAAGGTGAGCCAACAGAATGTGAAAATTATTGAACAATATCATTAATATAACATGCAGGTAAAATTTTGTTGAAGATATTCCAAAAATAGTTGCAACGGTACATCAACAGGGAAATTCTAGAACTTCAAGCCAGATTCAGAAGAGGACTTGGAATGAGTGATATCACTGCTGATGCCAGTTGGCTGAAAAGCAGAGAGTACCAGAAAATGTTTACCTATGTTTCATTGACTATACAAAGGCATTTGACTATGTGGAAAATAAAACATTATGTACATTTCTAAGAATGGGAATTTCAGAACACTTAACTGTGCTCATATGCAACCTGTACATAGACCTAGAGGCGGTCCTTCAAACAGAACAAGGGAATACTTTGTAGTTTAAAATCAGGAAATGTGTGGGCCAAGGTTGTATCTTTTCACCATACTTATCCAATATATATGCTCAGCAAATAATTTAAGAAGCTGGACTATATGAAGGTGAATGTGGCATCAGCAATGGAGGAAGACTCAGTATCAACCTACAATGTGCAGATGAAACAACCTTCCTTGCTGAAAGTGAAGAGGACTTGAAGTACTTACTGATGAACATCAAAGACTGCAGTCTTCCATATGGATTATACCTCAACATTAAAAAAAAAAAAAATCCTCACAACTAGACCAATAAGCAACATCATGATAAACAGAGAAAAGATTGAATTTGTCAAGGATTTTGTTTTACTTGGATTCATAATCAATGCCCATGGAAGCACCAAACAGGAAATCAAACTATATATTGCATTGGGTAAATATGCTACAAAAGACCTCTTTAACTTATAAAAAGCAAAGAAATCACTTTGAAAACTAAGGTAAGCCTGCCCCAAGACATGGTATTTGAGTCACCTCATGCATGAGAAAGCTGACAATGAATAAGAAAGACTAAAGAAAAATCAATGCTTTTGAATTATGGTGTTGATTAAGAATATTGAACATACCGTGGATTGGCTGAAGAACAAACGAAACTTGGAAGAAACACAGCCAGAATGCTCTCTAGAAGCAAGGATGGTGAGACTGTGTCTTGTGTGCTTTGGACATGTTATCAGGAGGACCCTTCTGGAAGCAGGATGTCATGTCTGGTAAGGTAGAAGGTCAGCAAAAAAGAGAAAGACATTCAGTGAGATGGGCTGCTGCCACGGTGGGCTCAGACATAGTGACAGTTGTGAGGGGAGCAGAACCAAGTGTTGTGTCCCACTGTACATAGAGTTGTTATGAGTTGGATTTGACTCAACCACACCTAACAACAACAACACGGAATTATTTAAAAAAACAAAAAACAAAAACCGAAGCACTAGATAGACCTTGAAGTTAGTTAAATGAGGGGATTGGATCAGGTGTGAAACAACAGGGAGTGCTGGGGACTGTAGAGAGCTGGAGAGCATGTCACTTGTCAGGGGGCAGCCACTCAGCCCCAGCTTCTTCCCTGAAAAGGGATTATCTATCCCATCTTCCGCTGTGTGCCTGGCATGGCCTCCTGTGGGTAGAGTGCCCTGCCCAACACCATTAATGCCAGGCTCTGTCAACTGTCTTACTTCGGCAGACGAATGGGAGTGGAAGTAACACACACCACGTCCAAGGAAACGTTTTAAGAGTCGCACATGTTTCCACTGCTCTCTTGCCTTTCCCTCTGCCTCTGTCTTAAACAGGGGCTGCTCACATCCTGGAAAGAGCTAACATGTGCAGCAGAGCCACACGGATGATCCCTTCATCTGTAAGGTGAACAAGAAATAAAGATAGGTAATTATGTCACTGAACTTTTACGGTTGCCGTTGACCAAGCTGACTAATAAAACTGTTGAAAAGTGTGATATAGAAAGATCTCTACAGTGCATTGTTGGGTGAAAAGTGACAAAACAGTGCATACTATGAAAATTTTTCTGTAAAAACTATGTTCACATATGTATTAGAGAAAAATCTGGAAGACAGGCAAAAATTATTGACAGTGATTATTATGAGATGTGGAGCTTGGGAGGATTTTTATTTTTGTTTTTGTATTTTCTAGTATTATAGATTTTCTGTTCCAAATCATCTTTGTGAAAAGAAAAAAATAATTTTGTAGATGACTGATGGTAGAAAGACACTCAGGAGTCACATGTTGTTGTTGTTGTTGTCATGTGCCATTGAATTGGGCCCGACTCATAGCGACCCCTCCTTGGGTTTCCAAGGCAGTATCACTATGGAAGTGGATTGCCCCATCTTCCTTCCGAGGAGTGGCTGGTGGGTTTGAACCATCAGCCTTCTGGTCAGCAGTCAAGTGCCTTAGCCACTATGCTACCAGAGCTCTCCAGGAGTCACATAAGTATTACAAAATAATCCCATTAGAAAAAATTTCCTCTTCAAAATATAAATATCAGTCTTCACATAAAAATTAGATTGTAGGACCAAGACCAGCCAAGTTATTCTGAAGAAGATAAAGGTGGGGAAGCTAGCTTATAGGGATCGGAAGTGATAATAATGAAGACGATGTGTCCTGGCACAGGAACAGATAAGCGACCCAAAAGGAAAAGGTTGAGAGAGTACATGTGTCCAGGAACGTGATTCAAGGCAGGGTTAGCATTACAGGTAAGTGACAAAGGAATTGACTTTCCGACAAGTAAATGCTGCTGGAAAAGTGGCCGTCCGTATTTAACGAAGAAGAAGAATGAAAGTGGACCCCTCCCTCAAATCATAACTCAAAAATTAATCCCATATGGCTTAAAGATTTCAATTGAAAAAGCGTTTAGAAAATACTGGATCAACACAGCGGCTGAGACAATGGGCTCAAGCGTAGCAGATTGTGAGGATGGTATAGGACTGGGCATTGTTTCATTCTGTTGTACACAGGGTCACTGTGAGTCGGAGCTGACCCGATGGCACCTAACAACAACAACATACAAAAAGATCTCGATGACACTGGAGGAAGAGAAGGGGTTCTTTAATATAAAGTTCAAATGATGAGAAAGAAAAGCTTGATGAATTCAATTACATTAAAATTGAGAACTTGTGTTCACCAAAAAAGGAGCTCTGGTGCACGGTGGTTAAGATATTCAGCTGCTAACCAAAAGGTTGGTGGTTCGAAGCCACCAGCTTCTCTGTGGGAGAAAGATGAAGTAGTCTGCTTCTGTGAAGATTTAACAGCCTTGGAAACCATATGGGGCAGTTCTACTCTGTCCTGTAGGGTCACTGTGAGTTGGAATCGACTTGACAGCGGTGGTTTGGTTTGGTTTGTTCAGTAAAAAAAAAAAAAAGGAAGAAAAAAAAGATAAACTGCAAACTGGGAGACGATACTTTAAACACCTGTAACGGGGAAATCCTCAATGAGATGGGCTGACACAGGAACCACAACGATGGACCAAAACGCGCCACAGGAACCACAGCGATGGACCGAAACGCGCCACAGGAACCACAGGGATGGACTGAAATGCGCCGATGAAGATGAGGACGGCCCAGGACCTAGCCCCATGTCATTTTGTCACACATCAGTTGCCATGCGTCAGAGCTGCTTCCATGGCAACTAACAACAACTGGCCGGTCATAATACTTAGCAAAATTTGAGTGCTTACTATGTGTCAGGTACAGTACAGGTGATTCCTGGATTACAAACAAGTTTCATTCCCAAATCTGTTTTTAGGTTGAATTTGTACCAAATCAGAACAGTTAGGTACAATTTGAATCTCATGTCAGTAAGTCAAATATTTGTATTAGTATACAGTGTACCTTTCTGTACATAAAAATTAAGGAAACAGTTCCAGATACACTAAAACATCTTTAACACAATAATAAATATTACCAATTTTTTGATGTGCATCACAAAGAACATCCATTTGTCATATTGTATATATCTCCAGTTTTTAATATAAAAGGCTTTATGGGTTTGGTTCATATGGGTTGTATGTAAATCAGATGTCAGTAACCGGGGACTGCCTGTACTAAGCATGTTACGTATATTAATTCATTAATACATTTAATTTTCACACCAACCCTGTGAGGCAAGCAATATTGTCATCCCCATTTTATGGATAGCAAACTCAGATACAGATGGGTTGGTAAACTGGCTCAAGTCCACACAACTGGAAAGTAGAGCTGGGATTTGAAACCAAGCAGAGTGGCTCCACAGGTTGTTCTTTCATCCCCTTCAACACTATGTCATATTGTCTCAACCCTGTTAAACAAAGGATTATATTCTACAATATATAAAGAACACCTGCAAATCAATAATCGACACCAACAATGCAATCACAAAAAGACAAAAACTTTTAACAGTTCATTGGAAGAAAATGAAATATGGTCAATAAACAGATGAAAAGTGCTCTATTTTGCTAATAATCAGTGCAATGCAAACTTGAGCTACAAAGAGCTACCACTGCACACCCCTATGACTGGCAACAATTAGGAAGTTACCAGTATAAATAATGGCGAGGAGATTCTACACTTCTGGAGGAAGTAGAAATTGATAAATATATGAAAGACATCAGCCTCAATAGCTAATTGATATTTTGGTGCTACTATTTAAAATGTTGCATAGATTTGAATAACAGTCATATGAACGGGTCTTCCTTGTAGGCATATGGATATTATCCTATCACTGACAGCATTGTACTTCAGGACAGATCTTGAAACATCCTTTGTGATGATG
>NW_006921669.1:10197608-10218704 GCF_000298275.1 Orycteropus afer afer
GACGAAAGAGGGGGAGGCCTTCAAGGAGATGGATTGATACGGTGGCTGCGATGATGGGCTCAAGTATAGCAGGGATTGTGGGCTGGCGCGGGATCAGGCAGTGTTTCGTTCTGCTGTGCATGGGGTCGCTATGAGTCGGAAATGACTCGACGGCACTTAACAACAACAACAACAATTTAAAATGTTTATGAAAAATTTTGGCTATCTCTTTATGTCACATTTTTCCTTCTTTAACACAACATTTTATTTGACATGGACACATGAAATAGTTTCATTAAAAATGGAAACAAATATGTCTCAATTTATAAAATATGCATATGGAGTTTATTAAGTGAATTGTAAAATATAAAAGTAATCTTTAAAAATTGAAAGAGAAATTGAGCCTCATTCAAACCTATTTTTATTAAAAAGATGATAATAGTTGAGTGAAAAAAAAAATTTAACCTGTTCTAAAGAACCTAGTTAAAAGAAAAAAAAAAAAAAAAGCCTCACTGCCATCAAGTTCCTTCAACTCATAGCAACCCCTCCTTGGGTTTCTGAGGTGGTATCTGTATGGAAGTAGATTGCCCAATCTTCCTTCCTAGGAGTGGCTGGTGGGTTTGAACCACCAGCCTTCAGGTTAGCAGTCAAATGTCTTAGGCACTACACACAACCTAGTTAAGATGGATTTTTATAGCAGTTTGGAGGGGTGGACAAATCAGAATGGTAACTCTGACCTGATTGCAGGGTTGTAGGCAGTGTGTGTATGCTTTCACGTCATTTATTCCGGCACCCTTTTGCCTCATTCCTCACTGTTCCTTGCATGATATTTATCTTAAAATATTGAATTGGCAAGGGAAGTGTCGGAAGATTATAACTCAGTTCATTCTCAAACTACTACATGTCTTCACATTGACCTGCAAAACCGTCTTAGTGATGTCGTTACAAAAAGACCAGAGAGATTTAATAAAAAAAAAAGCATGCTGTTCTAGAAAGGTTCCAAACATCAGTGCTAAGCACCATCATGCCTTGAACTCTGGATTTTAACTGGGCAGTAGTGATAGAGAAAACACCCCAAAACCCCTCAGTCCAGCCCTATGGAATTAAGGCCTTGAGGCAGCTCCTGTCCTGTTTGTTTCAGATAGTGATCTGTGAAAGATCCCCATGCGGCTCCTGGGGCCCAAAGTGTAATAGTAGGGTAAATTATGTTTTCTTTTCCACACCCACATGCTGAGATGGTTTTGGAGAGATTTCAGCTTAACTCATTATAATCAAGTTGTACCAGCCTTTGTTTTAATAAGATTCTAATCTCAAGGTCTATCCTTCGCATCAATGACTTTACACTGTTAATTGGTTTCTTGTCCTCCATTAAATCGAGGCTGCAATTGCTTCATCTTAACAGGCGCCTTGTGCTTTGTATTCTGCCCCGTGCTCTGCCAACATACTTAGTAACATCATCTTCCCAAAGAACAAAATTACCTATTATCCCTTTCATCTTGATGTACTTTTTATGTATTTGGTTCCTAGCTACTGTCCAATCAAGAAACTACATATTCTCTTCTTTAAAAAAAAAAAAAAAAAACTTTTTTTTTTTAAGGGCAGTATAGTATAGATAACCAGAATTTATTTCTAAACAGAACTCATAGAATGCATTCATTTATTGTTTTATAGGCCCAATTAAAAAGACAAAGGGGTCTATTTTCCCCTTGATACAAAAGCATGACTGCCACTGTCATAAAAGGGAGGGAAATGCTTGCAGGGAGGAGAGGGCCCATCATAATGGAAAGGGGGAAAGCAGAGCCTGTGATGTGCATCTCCCTGTTTTTAACTGGAGGAGCTACACAAAAAGCTACACAAAAATGCACGAATGTGTTCCCACACACAAACACACACACACATGCTTTCTGCTTGTTTGTATATTAAAGAAAATCAGTGAATAATTTTGAGGCAGGCAGTTCCTCCCTTGAAAAATCAGTGAGATGTGGATGTGTTATTTAACACAAACAACAGAATTTACAGAAGGAATTCAGTAATGAAAAGCGATCGGGCGATTTGACAGGCTTTTGCTGAAGTGGAGTCCTGTGAGACCTGGTTTGGGAGGCAGAGGTGAGAGTAGAAACTGGTTTCCTGAAGAACTCTGTACACAGAAGCTTAATTTTCAAGGGAGCCCAGCTGTCAGTGTCAAGCTTATCTTTTGACATATCTTGCCTGAAATCGATCAAAATCTGGAAACTGCTTCTGACTTTCCAGTGTAGCCTCCAAATGTGTGATGCTCATGGTCCAGGCTACGCCTGTGTACCTTAGGAAAGTTTTAAATTTCACACTAACATAATCTGACAAAAACTAGGGATGTTTCTCTCTTGTCATTTTATTCTTTGGTTAATTACTTGAGAGTTGAACTGTTTACAGTATGACTAGCTTCCTATGCTGCCATACCCTTTTTTTTTTTTTAATTATTAAATTGACACATTCATTTTGCATCTGGTGGATGTTGAGTTCATATTGGTTTTTAACCTTTGAAAGTGTGCTTCAAAGATACAAGTTCTCTTCTGAGTAGCAGCCCTCTCCTTTACGTCTTTCATTCTGCCCTGCGGGAGCTCTGGTAGCATAGTGGCTAAAGCACTTGACTGCTAACCAGAAGGCTGGCGGTTCAAACCCACCAGCCACTCCTCGGAAGGAAGGTTGGGCAATCCTACTTCCGTAGTGGTACTGCCTCGGAAACCCAAGGAGGGGTCTCTATGAGTCGGGTTTGACTCGATGGCACATAACAACAACAACAACATTCTGCCCTGTATTTCCTTGGCCTGGAGTTGCCTTTAGCTACAAAAACTAGGTTCAGTAGCATCATTTTATACCCTAGTTTCTTGCTTCCCATGACTAGTTAGTTCTGTCTCTAGAACATTACTACTATCCATACTGACCTGGAAAATGCTTCTAAGATGCTTTCCTACCTTAACTGCTTCCTTTCTTGCCTGTACGAAATCCCCTGCTTGAAAGCATTTCTGCAGCTCTCTTTTGGAAGACAGAGAGATTTGAATCCTTTAGCCAGTGTTCCTTTTTTAGCTCATGATGTGACTGGATCCCTGTCCTTTTATTCCTCACCTTTAATATCCTCCCTTTTGTCTTGGGATCCAATTCAACTTTCATCTGCTTTTGTCAAAATTCCCTAAAGAGTCATATTTATTTTCTGCCTCACAGCGTAATCACGTTTGTCTCATACTTCATATTGTGGAGTTGTTTGCAAAACATGTCCAGTGGGACGTGGGCTAGGGAAGTGGAGATGGTGAAAGGCAGGTCTCAGAAGCATTTCATTTTAATGTTATATTTTAAAAGTACTTTTGTCCTCTCTAACATTCCCATTGTGTTAGCTCAGGTCCTCTGAACACCAGACAACAAGGTTGCATGAGATATGCACAGGAGTTGCCTGTGACAGATCACGGGAAGAAGCAGGAAGAGGTAAGGAGAGCCTTGGCCCTGGATGCAGGTCTGACACCTGTGAAAAGAGAATGGGCAGGAAGAACGATTGGGTAGGTGTGGGCCAGGCCCAGAACATTGTGAACTGCTCAATGGGATTTCCTCAAGCCAGTCACTCACTAGAGTAGTCTCAGGTCAGGCAGGAATGGATCTGCACTAGCACTCCCACCATACTCAGCACTAGGAATTTGATGTCGTGGACATGATGCTTGATCCAAGCAGGATCAGGCTTGATCCTGTAGCAGGAGATCTAAGTCTACCTTTTTAGGCCTCCATACCCAGCTATTTGTTTTCCCACCTGCATCCTTGGCTATTGCCCTCAGGAGAAAAGATCAGCAGTCAATCAGGACAGTCCTGCTGCCACTGGCCAATCTCCCAATGCCAACTGCTGCTTCTTTGGGGGTCCTCATGGAATCACTATAGAGAGGATAGGTTTTCCCCCATAAAAGCTCTGAAAGTGGCGAGAACCATGTATCAGTTAAATTAAGTCTAAGGCTATGCTGTAGCCAAGACTGAAAATCCACTTCCTGCTTCCCTTCCAAATTATGTTGCTGTCCAGTAGACCACATGACAGCTTGTGGAGATCAAACATCATTAAGATATTTTAATAATAGACCACCAACACAAAGATGCTCTGAGTTTGAATATAACCCCACTGTCACCACCGTTTTCAAATTCCTGGAGAAAATTTAAGTCAAGCATTCAGTAACTTTGCAAATTGAAGTCCAAAGAAAATAAAATCTGAAATCAAATTTTCTTACCCTAGTTGTTGAGTTTTAAACGTAATTGAAGTCCAAAGTCCATCCTCTCCAATTTCCTATCACTCTCTGTGCCAATAAGTGAGGTTCTTGACACCTAGGAGAAGTGGGAGTTTCCCCAGCAGCTTTGATCTGGACTGTCCATCGCTGGAATGGATGTACATCTTCATTGTCTAACTTTGGAAGAGTCCTAGGAGTTCATAGAATCTCAAAGTTATTGCAACCCTGGCCTCATGTGCAAAGTAGAAAATGAGCTACTCCCTGTCCCTAAAGTGATTATCTTAGCACCATAATGACCAACCCATGGCAGAGACTCAGCAGTAAGGGAGGGAAGAGGGTAGATGAGAAACTCTTGGGTTTGTTTACAATGATGCCAATCAGTCTGTACCAGATGCCCGGATCTATGACCCCTGAATATAAATTCAACTGGGAAGAATCACTGCATAAGAAGTTCATTTGACCATACACATTTGTATCTATGGGGAAAATCCATCTGTGTAAGTATTCCAGTCCCGTAACTGTTCTCAACCCGATACTTCCCCTTTCAAAACACTTATCTTGGAGCTAAGAACCAAGTCTGTTATGTTTACTCTGGAATCCCTAGCGTCCAAGATTGTGCCTAATCTCTAGAAAGGACTTGATAAATAATTGTTGCAGTAAAATAGAACTTAATAGAATTTCATTCTTTCTCGTGTCATTCAAACTTCTGCATCAGCTTAGTTGAAGAATGGCCTGGAATTACAAAGTGATCTGTAAACATCTGTTAAAGTTTACAACTGTATGATGCAGGGTTTTCCAGATATTATGCGACAAACACAAAAACAGAAATAAATCTGGCTCCAAGACCAATATGACTTTACTGTTACCCATAACCTCTGATTTCAATGTTTATGTTCATCCCTGTGGCCACATTATTCTCATTGATTAACTTTGTGATTAAATAAATGTTTACTATTATAACTGTTTTGGGAGCTCTGGTAGTGTAGTCCCTAAGGCACTTGACTGCTAACTGGAAGGCTGATGCTTCAAACCCACCAGCCACTCCTCAGAAGGCAGGTTGGGCAATCTACTTCCATAGTGATACCACCTCGGAAATCCAAGGAGGGGTCACTATGGGTCGGGTCCGACTCGATGGCATGTAACAACGACAACAACATTATAGCTGTTTTAAGAAGGTATAAGCATCAGTTATATTTATACTAATGAAATAATACACTTAATGATAAAATATTTCACTTTAAAGCTAGATGTAGTAGTTTGGTTTGTGTGTTAACTTGGCGGGCCTGGTTGAGTGGCTGGGCAGCTGGATGTCGTACTCCCCATGATGAGACTGATAATCCACTCCATGGTGGAATCTACTGTGAGCAGCTGAGTAGCTGCCTTAGGGAATGTGGTTTGCTTCCTGTATATAAGCAGAAGCCTTGAGGAAATGGTCTCTAGCTTATGGCACGCTTGGACCCTGCATGTAGCCGTGTCGTTGTTCAGCAGCCTACCATGCTCTGTCAACCTTGGGACTTACAATGGACTTAAATTAATGGCCTGCTGTACAGTTTGGTAACATCGGGACTATGCCTTTGTACTTGTCAACCTTGGGCTTGTCAGCCTCAGCAGCCAGCAGCTGAGTGAAGAAATGCCTCTAGCTCCAGTGGGCCAGGAGCAGGAGGCAGAGCTGGACCCCAAGGTTGAGGGGCTTTCACCCAGCCCCTAGAGCCTGGCACTTTGAACTTGGACTTAAAGCCTCCAAGCTGTGAGAGAATAAACTCCTGTTTGTTAAGGCCATCCCATTTGTAGTATATAATCCTGTCAGTTGTTGTTGTTATGTGCCGTCAAGTCTGACCCGACCCATAGCGACTCCTCCTTGGGTTTCCGAGGCAGTATCACTATGGAAGTAGATTGCCCAGCCTTCCTTCCGAGGAGTGGCTGGTGGGTTTGAACCGCCAGCCTTCTGGTTAGCAGTCAAGTGCCTTAGGCACTACACTACCAGAGCTTTCAAAACAGTTATAATAGTAAACATTTATTTAATCATAAAGTTAATCAATGAGAATAATGTGGCCACAGGGATGAACATAAACATTGAAATCAGAGGTTGTGGGTAACAGTAAAGTCATATTGGTCTTGGAGCCAGATTTATTTCTGTTTTTGTGTTTGTCACATAATATCTGGAAAACCCTGCATCATATAGTTGTAAACTTTAACAGATTTTTACAGATCACTTTGTAATTCCAGGCATGGACATACCTGTGACAATAGAATCACTGTTCTAGGTAACCAGAACACTAGGTTTCTACAGATAAAGTTTGAAAAGTACTGGTTCAACTGAAGTAAAACTGTCTTTGAGCCCAGGTGTTTTGTCTGGACTCAGATTTCTCTCTGCTTTAACGTATTTGAAAATAACATTTGAGACTCAGGTAACCATTTTGTAGAATGGGAAGGATTATGCACACTTCAAGGTTTACTGTGAGACTGAGAGCGTTAAATAGGAGAATCATAAAAACTCCGGCGTGGACCACCTCCACCACCCCTGTCACCGTCAGGTCAACTCCAGCTTGTGGAGACCCCGTGTGCATCAGAGCAGAGCTGTGCTCAATAGGGTTTCAGTGGCTGACTTTTCAGAAGGAGATCACCAGGCCTTTCTTCCGAGGCGCTCTGGGCAGCCTCGAACCTCCAGCCTTCCAGTGAGCAGCTGAGCATGTAGTCATTTGTACCACCAGGGGTGCCCTGGCATAGAGCAGGCACCCGACACTCGTTTCTTTCTCTCTGAATACATTTCTTCCTACAGAGAAATGAGTGGACTGCTCTGGCCTGCTAACAACATAGGCACTCAATAAATGTTTTAATTAATTTTGTTTTTCCATATCTGGAGATTCTTTATTGATTTTAGACAATTTTAATATAACTGGGTAAAACATTTTTCATGACCAGAATGAATTGTTTCCTCCTAAATCTGCTTGTGCTTTGGGGATACCTCTGTTCCAGCACTGGTACTCCACCAGCATCTGCGTTCTGTGAGGACAAGGACAGTCCTGGTCTCCATCATCACAGCAAAGGCCATAGAGTTGAAACTTAGTAAATGCTGACTTCCATACAATTTAGGAAACACATATATAAAGCTTATTATGTGCAGTCTCTTGTAAGTGCTTTGTAAGTAGTAACTTACTTCCTGCTCACAGTCCTCTGAGGTCGGTACTATTCTCATCCCCACTTTATAGATGAGGAATCTGAGGCACAAAGAGCTTAAAGGACTTCATCAAAGTCACTTAAGCTAATAAGTGGTAAAGCCAAGATTTGAACCCATGAACCTGGATTCATTGCTCATTCTCTTTAATCCTTGCACTAGGTTGCCCGCCATTAACAATAATGCCGATCATATCACCAAAAAGGGTGTCAAAATAGCAAGCTGATTGGATTCGTGATGATTCAGAGCAAAAATTTTTGTAGTATGGTTTCCATAGTAACCTTAACTCTTCCTTCTTGGCCTGTGCACATTATAAAAGAAACATTCGTATAGCTGAGCTCAGTCAGCTGTAAGTGTAGTTTGGGCATTTGGGACCTTTTTATCCATCAGGCCATATGATCCCAGTGCCTTAGGCTTATGAAAATATTTGAGAACTGAAACAAAATTGCAATTCAGAAATACTTACAAAATGTACTATTATGTCAACTTTATCATTCAACTCAGTATTCATAAACTGTCGATATATTTGCCAACAATCTGTAGGATTAATTTGCCCACTTGTTCTCAAGTAAACAGGATCATGACTGAATAATCATAGCCAATCAAATACTATGTAAGTAGAGTAAATACTTTTAAAACAAAATTATAGAAATGCTTTCAAATACTCTATAATTAAAATTTGATTTAGTGTGAGTACATTGTATTAAGTTCGGTATGACATATGGAGGAGCCCATGAAGGTCTTAAAGTAACCTTGTTAGGACACGCTTCATTTCAGTCTTTGACAAACAACTCAGCAAGCTGCCTCATTCTCTGTGCACAGGAGCCATATTGAAGGAGGCAAGGGAGAGGACACATTGTCTTATTTATGAGTTTCATAAGTAACCAAATTTTAAAAATTAATAGCTATTTTTCTTATACATTACCATGCACATACCTAAATTATTCCTCTTTCTCCATTTTCTGACTTGGTAATTCTGAGAAATATTTCCTACAAGAAGCAGCAGAGAGAAACAGCGTTATAAGGAGGACAAAAAGGAACTGCAAAGGGGTGGGGCTGGGAGTGACCATGGGACTCCCTTACCACCTGGATTATAAACACCTAGAGGACGATCAGGGATCTCTGGTAGCATAGTACCTAAGGCACCTGACTGCTAACCAGAAGGCTGGTGGTTCAAACCCACTGGCCACTCCTCGGAAGGAAGATGGGGCAATCTACTTCCCGACTCGAGGGCACATAACAACAACAACAAGAGGACGATCAGGGGCCCAGAACTTGCGTTCTGTTTATACATAACACCACAGCCCTTAGCCCATGTGTTCCTCTAGTAAAGTCCTAACCATGTTTGTTTTATATTAAGCTGTGTTAGTTCCCTATTAAGGAGCTCTGGTGGTATAACAGTTAATGCATTTCAATGCTAACCAGAGGGCCAGTGGTTTGAATCCACTGGCTGTGCCATAGGAGAAAGATGAGGCATTCTGCTTCAGTAGGGATTTACACCCGTGGAATCATTATGAGGCAGTTCTACTCTGTCCTATAGGGTCACTATGGATTGGAGTCGACTCAAAGATAGTAGGTTGTTTTATTGCTGCTGTAACAAATTACCACAAACTAGATAGCTTAAGACAACACAAGTTTATTATTTTTACAGTTCGGGAGGTCAGAAACCTCAAATGGGTCAGCGGGGCTATGTTCATTCTAGAGGCTCTGGGGGGTTTTCTCTGCTTACTTTTCCAGCTTCTGGAGTCTGCTCTTACCCCTAGGCTGGTGGCTCCCTTCCTCCATCTTCAGAGCCAGCAATGGCCCTTGGTTCTTTCTCACATGACTTCACTCTGACCAATTTTCTGCCCCCCTCTTCTACTTTTAAAGACTTTCCAATGACATTGGGCTCACGCAGAGAATCCCAGATGATTTTCCCATCCCAAGGCCCTTAACTTAGATGTATGAAGTCCCTTTTGCCGTGTAAAATCCCAAACGCAAAACCTAACCACTGCCATCCAGTCAATTCTGACTCATAGCGACCCGATAGGACAGAGTCGAACTGCCCCATAAGGTTTTCAATGTTGTGAATGCTTTACAGGAGCAGAGCACCTTATCTTTCTCCCAGGGAGTGGCTGGTGGATTCAAGTCAGCCAAGGCGTTAGCCCCCGTGAAGGTAACTAATATGTATTTGTAGGTTCTAGGAGTTGGGCAGTGCACATTTTGGGGTGGAGGGTGTCTTATTCCACCTACCGCAAAGCACTTGGCAAACTCCAGGTGAACGGGTTCTTCAGGGTACCTGAGAGCTGCTGGGTGGCTGCTCGGGGTGGTCTCAGAGGCACCTCCGGTTCATCTCACTGTTCTCCTGGGCTGCTTCCTCACGTACCTTACAGGCTTCCTCTAACGTTGCTGCTGCCCTCTCCCTGCGCATTACTTTTTTCTTAAAGCTTATGACAGGGTGTTGTAAGATTCATTATCTTCCTTTTATTCTCTTGGTAATAATACCCTGTGAGATCGACCCTTGGGAGTGGTGTGTCCTTAGAGGTGTGTGTGTGTGATGTCTGCACACCCACACTGATAGTTCTCTTTCCTATCTTTACCTCTGGGGTCTTACTATCTTTTATTCAGAAAAAATTTTATATATGTATATGTGTGTGTGTGTGTGTGTGTGTGTATGTATGTATGTATTATGTCACATGCAAGGAATCCTTTCAAAACTCTGGGTGAGTCTAATGGTGTATGTGACTAACAGTTAACATGGTTTCTCTCTTTCCCTGCCCTCACTCCACTCCCCTTTTTCCTGGGTCTCTGTCAGTGAAAGATATCGAAGGTAGCAGCAGCACAGAAGTTGAAAGTATGGGCTGTGGAATAGGATGGCCACATTCAAATACTGGCTTTGCCTCTTAGTGGCTTTGGCAGCCTCAGCAAATATCTTTATCCCTTTGTTGCTCAGTTTTCTTGTATATAAAATGGAAACAACAGTCAATTTCCCACTTCATTCTGCACTTAGAAGCCAGTGTTATTATGACCCTTTCCTAAAACACATTTGATTTTTAAAACAGCCATCCAGGCTGCCGAAAACAAAGACTTACACAGTAAAGGCCCTGCTTGCCTCAGCAGCACCCAGACTCCTCAGACCCGGCCTTCCCCCTTTCAGCTTCAGCTTCCATTGCATCCACACACACAAATTTGCCCCAAACCTGCTGCTCGGAGATGACTTCCTGTTCTCACCGTGAGTTTTTATTCATTAACCCTGATGAGTAAGAAAAAAGGGAGACAAGTGTCAATAGATATTAGAGGGGTTTTATGTATGATAAAATGTATGTTTTATTTTAGAACGTACAGTCAATTGGAGGTAACTCTGTAGTGGTCAGTGTACCTGGCCAGAAGGATGTGGTAAGCTTTATTAGACTTTATCTTTCCTAAAATTAGTAAATAGGAAAGCCAAGAATAATTGAGTCCCTACTTCACTCAATGGGTATAAAGTGGAAGTATTTTAAATACATGGAAAGTCAGCTTCTCCTTGGTTAGCTGCCAAAACAACAGCTTTGGGGAACATAATAGTATCACTCACTCACTGCTGTTCATAGCGACCCCTCCTTGGGTTTCCGAGGAGGTATCACTGCAGGAGTAGATTGCCCAACCTTCCTTCCAAGGAGTGGCTGGTGGGTTTGAACCGCCAGCCTTCTGGTTAGCAGTCAGATGCCTTAGGCACCATGCCACCAGAGCTTACCATAATAGTATAGTTGTGGATATCTGTTGCAAAAGTAAAAATTAATAAATCTCAACCAAAAAAAAAAAAAAAGTCAGCTTCTACGTGGGATGTAGTCATCTGATTTGAGGAGGGGTGTGGTGGTGACTGTGAGAGGTCTGTGCTCTGGCAGGACTGGGCACTCCTGCAGGTCCGCTGTTCTTATTCATCAGATGCTTGGCTCCAAGGACATCAACCAAAGACAACTCAAGAAGGACATTCCATCCTCCCTAAGTCACTTCCAATGGAGGAAAACATTGTAAACTATGAGGACGTCCTGTTAAGGGACCAAGGCTGGGAGAAGAGAGGATTGGGGTTCATGCTACAACCTTCTCGCCTTTACTCTTTGTCCTCTATACCCTTCACATGATCTCCCAT
This sequence comes from Orycteropus afer afer, assembly GCF_000298275.1. NCBI lineage: Eukaryota > Metazoa > Chordata > Mammalia > Tubulidentata > Orycteropodidae > Orycteropus > Orycteropus afer. The sequence continues at coordinate 10,209,103 of NW_006921669.1, forward strand.
ACTTTTTAAGGGCTTGTGTTAAGGATGCTCACTTTGATTATTCTAGGTGCATGAAATTTTAACAAGCTGTTTTCCCCAACACCCACCTCCTGCTCTCAGAGAAGCCATTCAGAACAAGCGCTATGCCCCTTCACACCTCCAGGCCTTTTGCTGCTGTTTCAGGAACTGAGTCACCCATGTACTGTCCCCGCTTGCACACCAGGCGGTTCCTGCCCGTTGCCAGACTCAGCACATCCCTGTGAAGCTCTTCCTAATGACCACCATGCCCCAAAACACACAGCAATGAAAAATCATTAGTTAATTTTTTTATGCTAACTTTTAATATGTTATACAGGGTGCATTTGTGTATAACAATTTTCATCGAAACATTTTGTTCTCAGGCTACAGTGGCCACTACAGAAAGCAAATTAAATGTCCATAGTACCAGCCTTTTAGGGGGATTTAAATGCTTATTTGAGGAAGAAAAGAGCAAAAAGAAAGCAGAGTAATCATTTGAGAAAAATCACAGCTTTTTACACTGTCTGCCAGTGAATATTCCATCTTTGATACTAAAGCCCTGCAGTCAGAGGTCCCGTCAGATGCATGGCTCATGTTTCCTTTTTGCTTTGCAGTTCACACGTTGTTTTCACGTGCAATAGCTCTGAGGAATCCCCATTTTACAGATAATGAAGTTGAGGCCCAACAAGGGCAGTTGCCATGTCAAAAGTAACAAGGACAGTAGGTGGCAATCAAGAGAAAGGATATGGGTCCATCCACCTAGCCTCCAAGCTCTTAGCAGATGGCTGATGATGTGCCATGCACGGACAGCATGAAGGAGGCACAGAGATGAGGTACCATTTCTGCCCTCCAGGCTTGGCTGCCCTTGCTTTTCCATGCACCACACTGTACCTCTCCTCCTTACTCCCTATTTGAGCTATCTATTATTTTAGTAACTTGTTCCATGCTTAGTTGGAAAGTTTGAAGGCTGGAAAGTCATAATTTATGATTCATTTCCTATGTGTGCATACCTTAATAGAACTCCGTATGGTGTACTTCCTTCATGTACTGTTTTTCTTACCACTACACCATGTGCTAACATCAACCAGTGAATGATTTAATCTCATGTTTCTGACTTAACAGCTTCCCACTCGTGGAGGTGATAAAATCGGGTTAGAAGAACTACAAGAGACAGCTGCCCTGTCCCCTGTCTTAGAGGCCTTCATTGATAATGAATACATCAACCAGCAGCAAGGGGGAAAATATATCTAAGAAAAAGGATAAAAAGGTGATAGCTTTATTATAGAACAAGACCATAGAAATCAATAAGGAAAACTTAACATATCAAGAGAAGGGCAGAGTACACAAGGAAGCAATTGGTAAACATACTAATGACTAATGAAAATGAAAAATCCAAAGTTAACTCAGTCAATAAAATATTAATAACAATCACTTGTCAAATTAGTGAAAAATTAAGTTGTGTGTGTATGTGTGTGTCTTTAGTGGGCATGTGGTTAGGCATCACTTAAACACTGCTGGTAGAGGTACAGTATCGTATGCCTTTCTGTAAAATAAATTGGGAGGTTGTATCAAGAGCTTCAAAATCGTTCATGCTTATAGGCTCAAAAATTTCATTTTCAGCAATCCACCTTAAGGAAAAAATCAGAAATTTGGACAAAGGCTCATAAACTGAAATGGTTAACCCAGTGTCATTCACAATAGCAGAAATTTAGATACTTAATAAACAACAGTAAGAAAATTTTATATAAATTACCATATAGCTCTATGTTGTATTATAATAGTGCAAAGAATATTTACTGGCATGGAGAAATATCAAACCCCAATTGAGTCACCTAACATCATGGGAGAACGTGCTACCCTCTCTCCACATGGTCAAAACCAAGCCAAACCCACTGCAGTCGAGTTGACTCCAACTCATAGCGACCTCCATTGGGTTGCTGAGGCAGTAAATCTTTACAGAAGTAGATTGCTCCATCTTCCTTCTGTGGAGTGGCTGGTGGGTTTGAACCACTAACTTTCTGGTTAGCAGTCAAATGCCTTAGGCACAGGCAAGGTGAAATGAAAAGGGACCTTCTCTACCTCTGAGAGGATGCATGGGGAGTGAGGACCAGAGCCCTGCCTGCTGCCACTTACTAGCCGTGTGGCCTTGGCAAAGTCACTGGACTTTCCAGAGCTCTAACTTCCTCCTAGGGCCCTCTGTACCTCCCTCGGCAGAGAGCTGTGAGGAAACCTGTATTAGGACAGTTTGTAAACTGCAACGCAATGGGCAAGCTGTGATAGCAGCTGCTGTTGGCTGAGAAGGCAGGCGCTGGAGAGACAAAGTTATTAGTGGGATGGATAAGATACTGTGAAAATACTTTATAGACTAAACTACGGTCTGTGTATCACGTTGTAACTGATCCCCAATCCCATTGCTTCCCACATGTCGAACTTGCCTGTCAGATCTTAAACGTAATCCCAACTGCCTAATCATGCTGCTGCCATCCACAAACACAGTTCTGAGTCCTACGATGATTCCAGCTCCCTAAGATGGCCCCAGCCTCCCCCAGAGCCTTCCAGGGTAGCATTGAGTTAAGATCATCAGCTCTTGGGGCAGAACACCTGTTTCAAATCTCAAGTTTTCTCACATACCACTTGTGAAACCATAGCCAAGTTGCTAGTCTGCTCTTAGACCACTATTTCCTCAAGTATCAAATGAAGATAAAAACATTTGCCTCGTAGAGTTGGTGAGAAAATTAAAGCAATCCAAGTGCTCATCTGGCACAGCAAACAGTCAGTGGTGGATTTTGTCATTGGTACTGTCCCTAACTCCCAGGCAGCTTTCAGCTTCCAGTTACAGAACGCTGCCTGTGCCCCCCTCAGCATCCCCAACCTGGTCTGGTTAAGGATAGCAACCGCCTCAGGATTCCCGGACAGTGTTAGCCAGTGTAGAAAGCATAGGGGACATTACACTACATGGTGGAAAACCGCTATGGATGTCAGACCGTAGCTCTGATTCCAAAACTGAAGGCTCCTAGCCTGATGTAGATTTCAAGAAATGCAAATTGGGAGTGTAGTCAGTATTTGATGACACTTCATGAAGAGCTTGGTAGGGAGAGTGTAGCAGGAGCCACTGACCCTGAGGAAGAATGGATACAGAGAAATAAAGCTGGTGTGGTCCCCAGAACTGGAGGAGTGATGGAATTCTGTGTTGGTGTTGGCCAGGGAGCAGGGATGTAGGGTTGTAATAGTACACTAAGTGAGTCAAAGCAGTGGAGTTACGATGATGCCACTTCTATACCCAGCTGGTGTGGTCACACCACCTGAGGATGAGTGGGCAAGTGAATGGTACAGGCTTCCAGGTGTTTCTCTGATTTCTGCCAGACACCAGTCCAGGCCGTGTACTTTCTTACCACTTTGTTCCCTTTCAGCTTCTCGAGCACCTACTAAGTACTTGTCTAAGTTGATGGCCACCCACTAATCGTCAGTGCTTCTTTCTGTTGACTGGTTGTGACCCTTTTTACTGGTAAATGTGTTCCCTCCCCTGACTTTGCCATGTGAAGTGGTGAGGTATGGCTTTGGAGTCAGAAGATGACTCAGACTTCTTCCCTGCTACTTCCTACTTCTCTGTCCTTGAGAAAGGTATTTCATCACCTACGCTTTCTCTTCTATATTAGTACCATAAATGTAAGGCACTCTAGTGGCATAGTGGTTAAAGCATTTGGCTGCTAAACAGAAGGTTGGCTGTTCAAACCCACCAGCTGCTCTGTGGGAGAAAGATGAGGCAGTCTGCTTCCATAAAGACTGATAGCCTGGGAGACCCCATGGGGTCTTCTATCCTGATGAGTTGCTAGGAATTGGAATTGACTTGGGGTAGGAAATGTAAATATGAAAGTACTACATCCCTGGGAGCTCTGGTAGCATAGTGGCTAAGACACTTGCCTGCTAACCAGACAGCTGGCGGTTCAAACCCACCAGCCACTCCTCGAAAGGAAGGTTGGGCAATCCTACTTCCATAGTGATACTGCCTCGGAAACCCAAGGAGGGGTTGCTATGAGTTGGGTTTGACTCGACGGCACATAACAACATAACAACATAACAACTACATCCCATTCTATTATTGTAAGAATGTATTTGAAAAATATATATTTGGAGAGAAACTAGAATATAGTTGTTGCTTAATAAATGATATCTTCTTTTCCTTTCAGTGGAGAAAGAAAAATATTTAAAGGCTAGTATTAAGGCTTATGAATACAAAGTCAAATAATTTTTCTCATAAACGTTCCAATGATTAAAATCATTTGCCAGTTAAAACCAGGTCAAGTGCTAAAGATATCATAATAAATAAGACCTATTCTTGCCAGCCGGGCTTTCACTCTAGTTTGGAAAGTCAGCAGGCAAAACTGATGTAAATGATGCATGGACAAATATGTTTATAGAAAACTAGATATTTGTATCTACTTAGTTGTGCCTGACTTTTAGATAGGGATATTGCCCATTGATTGATTGATTATATATGATTGATTGATTAAGATCAATAGATGTGAATGAAATCCCAGACTCCAGGGTGTTGGGTCCTGAAGACTCACACATGTGCTTGCAAATACTTTAAAACTGTATTTTAAATGATGGTCTGCTTTGAACAGATTTGTGACCCAGTCAGGTCCTAAAGACTACAGAGGGAGATTTCAAGCTGGAAGGATTTTTACAGAGAAAAATAAAATATTCATATATGCTTATTTGACTTATATGACTTTTAAATGGGGATTTTGCATATCAGTTGATTGATGATGTTAGCTGGTGATAGGGGCATGTGGTTGTAAGCCCCAACTCCAAGGATCCGGCCCTAAAGAGATTAGAGTGAGGAGGTAGGCTTGGAGCTGTGAAGGATCACGTGTTGCCATCTAAGAAAATGCATTCTATAAATTGTGACACCTCTGAAAACAAAGTCAGCTGGATTTCCTAGGCCAGCAAATTGCTGGTGGCCCTAGGGAGTTGTGTGAGGCCACAATTTAATTGCAGAGGCTTTAAGAGATCTGCAAAGCCCTTTATTCCATTAATTCAACCTGCAGCTCCTTCATGCGTGCCTCCTTTTGAATATGCAATTCTCATTGATTTCGATGGGAGTCGCAGACGCAGAGAAAGGGAGGAATTGGGCCAATTATCTGTTCAAAGCAGAGCATCATTTAAAGTACAGTTTTCCAGTGTTTGCAGGCACATTAGTGAGTCAGCTGTTCTCACGCATTTGTCCAGAGGCATTCCAGTTTGAATGGACCATTTAAAGGGCAGCCTCCTTCCCCCAAAACCTTGGCATTGCAGTCATGCATCAAGAATTTGATAGTGACTGCTGGGAGGCAATGACCTCACATCTTGGTCTCCATCTGACTGCTGAATTATTTTCAATTTAAGCTACAGCTTCATCATAATTGTTGTTGTTGTTGTATGTGCCTTGGAGTTGATTCTGACTCATAGCGACCCTACAGGACCAAGTAGAGCTGCCCCACAGGACGTCCAGTCTTTCTGGGAGCAGATCGCATGCTCTTTTCTCCTGCAGAGCCTTTGTTTGGTTGGAACCGCCAGACCTTTGGTTAACAGCCAAGCACATAACCACTGCACCACCACCAAGGCTCCTTAATCATAATTACCAACCAAAAACAATATAAATTCCTCCAGTGCTTGTTGGGCTCTGCTGGGTGTTCCACACAGTGGGTCAAGCCCACACAGCTCCGTCCCTCAGAGGCTTTTGTTTGAAATAGTCTGAGTCCATCACTCAGGCACCAGCACAGTGTAGAGGAAGACGGCTGTAAACAGAATGTTTGAAGCAACTGAACTTGCACAGGCGCTAGGCATGGCTCTGTAGTTTCCGCTCTCCTTCACCAGAGAGCCACGCGGGAGAGCTCTTGGTGGCACTGTCAGCCTCTGTAAAGCAGGGCCTGTCTGTCCACTGATCTTTATTCTCTAACCCCAGATGCATTGGAATTCACAAGTTTTATTTGAAAATGTATATTTGGGAGAAACTGATGGCATGGATGGCTGGACCCTGAGCCTCCCCAACTCCTCCGTATCAGGGGAGGGATGAATTACAGCACCGGGGGCTCTCGAATCTCACTCTGCTGGGGGCTCTTTCTCTGATCTCCCGCTCTTTGGGATGCTTTGACTTCACGCTTCCAGCCCCGCTCCTTTTACTTTTGCCTGGGTATTTATATTGTTGTTGTTGTTGTTATGTGCCATTGAGTCAGATGCGACTCATAGCAGCCCCTTCTTGGGTTTCTGAGGTGGTATCACTATGGAAGTAGATTGCCCAACCTTCTTTCCGAGGAGTGACTGGTGGGTTTGAACAACCAGCCTTCCGGTTAGCAGTCAAATGCCTTAGGCACTACAGCACCAGAGCTCCTGGGTATTTATAATGCTTAGCCATACCAGGATCAGCCTCCATTAGTCATTGTTTATAGGTCTAGCTCCAACATCAGGTTCAAAGTGTTCATTTTTGTAATACAGACAAGGAGTGCTGACAGATGCAGCTATGACGGTTGTGCAGGATACAGCATACGGGGCAGGACAGCCAATGCTGTAGTCTTGCAGCAGAGTGAAGGGAAAATTGAGGGGCTTCAGAAGAGGTTCTCATTAGGGCATCAGCTTAGCAGCTATGAGACCTTAGCCAATCTCTGGGCCACTGGGTTTCTTCCTCTGTAAAACAGGAACATAATATCGACCTTTGACAGGAATTGTGTAGTCCCAGGTGGTCAGAACGGTTAATACACTTGACTGCTAACCAAGAGGTTGGAGGTTCCAGTCCACCCAGGAGTGCCTTGGAAGAAGGTCCTGGCCATCTCCTTCTGAAAACTCAGCCATTGGAAACCCCATGGAGCACAGTTCCCCTCTGACACACATGGGGTCCCCAGGAGATGGAACCAACTCCATGGCAACTTTTATTCCACTAAAGTGATTGAATGGTCTCAAGATGAAAAATGTTCAAAAAGTCTGCTCAATATATGTTTTGAGGGGGAGTTTTGTTTGTTATGGTTTTCACTGAGAGGGATTATTTAAGTTTTCTTACAGATTTTCTGTGGAGTAAAAAGTTCATATGTGATTCATATTTCAAAGGAAAAACATGTTTATTCTTCTCAAATACCATTTCATAAGGAACAAACCCTACCCAACCCAGTGCTGTTGAGTTAATTCTGACTCCTAGTAACCCTGTAGGACAGAGTAGAACTGTTCTATAGGGTATCTATGGCCATTAATCTTTATGGAAGCAGACTGGCACATCTTTTTCCCATGGAGCAGCTGGTAGGTTTGAACCACTGACCTTTGGGTTAACAGCCAAGTGTTTAACCACTGTGCCACCAGAGCGCCTATAAGGAACAACGATTTGTGAAGTAGTTCCCCAATAGTTATTATAACCATGCTTTCTTCATAATAATCCTTGAATTAAAATCTCTGCAGGGCTTGATTATTAATACTTCAGGTCAGCTCAGCACTTAATCACCTGGTATTTTCCCTATAAACAAGGAAAAACAAAATAAGAAGGAACAACAAAAATCGCTGTTAATACAGTTATTACAAACAAGTATTCTTTTGTTGATTGATATTTCATATGTAAAATTTCATTGCTAATAATTGTTATGGTAGTAAGTAATAGGTCTCAGAAATACTTATTAATAATTTTAACTGCTTTTTTAAAAGGCTTCTTGGCATACTATGAGATAAAGATTCTGAGACTTGGACAATATGTTTCCCAGCTTACAGCAATCTATTTTCTAGTGGCTTTGCTTTCTCTTTTAGGTAATTGGGTAAATAAACAGGTAGTGCTGGCTGCATTCCTTGTGAAATGTGTTGTTGTTGTTAGGTTGGTCCCAACACGTAGTTTCCCTGTGTGCGACGGAATGAAACACTGCCTGGTCCTGCACTGTCCTCCCTGCTGTCGCCATGTTTGAGCCCGTCTTTGCAGCCACTGTGTCTACCCATCTCGAGCAGGATCTTCCCCTTTTTCACTGACCTGCTTTACCAAGCATGATGTCCTTCTCCAGGGAACGGCACCACCCAATAACATGACTGAAGTACAAGAGACAGTCTCACCATCCTCACTTCTAAGGAGGATTCTGCCCATACATCTTCTGACAGATTTGTTCATTATTCTGGCCGTCAGTCTGTGGTATGTTAAGTAGTCTTCGCCAACACCATAATTCAAAGGCATCAATTCTTCTTCAGTCTTCCTTATTCATTGTCCAGGTTTCACATGCATATGAGGCAACTGAAAATACCATGGCTTGGGTCAAGTACATCTTACTCTTCAAAATGACATCTTTACTGTTTAATACTTTAAAGAGGTATTTTGCAGCAGATTGATTACCATGGACATTGACTGTGGACCCAAGTAAAATGAAATCCTTGACAACTTCAACCTTTTCTCCATTTATCATGATGTTGCTCAGTGGCCCAGTTGTGAGGATTTTTGTTTTATGTTATGGCATAATCCACACTGAAGGCTGTTAGTCGTTGATGTTCATCAGTAAGTGCTTCCAGTCCTTTTCACTTTCATCAAGCCAGGTTGTATCATGTGCATATCACAGTTTGTTAATGAGTCTTCCTCCAATCCTGATGCTATGTTCTTCTTCATATAGTTCAGCTTCTTGGATTATTTGCTCAGCATAAGGATTGAATAAGTGTGGTGAAAAGATACATCCCTGATGGACACATTTCCTGATTTTATACCATGCATTATCCCCTTGTTCTGTTTGAATAACTGCCTCTTGGCTTATATAGAGCTTCTTCATAAGAACAATTAAGGGTTCTGGAATTCCCATTCTTCTCAATATTATACATAATATGTTATGATCCACATGGTAGAATGCCTTTTCATAGTCAATTAAAAAAACAGGTAAATATCTTTCTGGTATTCTCTGTTTTCAGCTAAGATCCATCTGACATCAACAGTGATATCCTCTATTCCACACACCCTTCTGGATCCGGCTTGAATTTCTGAGAGTTACCTGTTGATGTACTTTTAAAACTGTTTTTGAATTGTTTTCAGCAAAATATTACTTGTGTGTGATATTAATGAGAATGTTAGGCAGTTTTTGCATTCTGTTCGATCACCTTTCTTTGGAAGGCACAGATATGGACCTCTTCCAGTCAGTTGGCCAGGTAGCTATCTTCCAAATTTCTTGGCATAAACAAGTGAGTGCTTGCAGCATTGCATCTGTTTGTTGAAACATCTCATTTGGTATTTTGCCAATTCCTGGAGCCTTGTTTTCGCCAGTTCCTTCAGTGCAGCTTGGATGTCTTCCTTCAATACCATTGCTTCTTGATCATATGCTACCTCCTGAAATAGCTGAACGTCAGCCAGTTCTTTTTGGTGCAGTGACTTTGTGTCTCTTTCCATCTTCTTTTGATGCTTCCTGTGGCACTAATATTTCTCCCATAGAATCCTTCAGTATTCACCTTGAGGCTTGAAGTTTTTCTTCAATTCTTTCAGCTTGAGAAATGCCAGTAGTGTTTGTCCTCTGGTAGTGTAGTACCTAAGACACTTGACTGCTAACCAGAAGGCTAGTGGTTCAAACCCACCAGCCACTCCTCGGAAGGAAGGTTGGGCAATCTACTTCCATAGTGATACCACCTCGGAA
>NW_006921669.1:10218804-10230924 GCF_000298275.1 Orycteropus afer afer
CTTGACAGCTAACCAGAAGGCTGGCGATTCAAACCCACCAGCCACTCCTCGGAAGGAAGGTTGGGCAATCTACTTCCATAGTGATACCACCTCGGAAACCCAAGGAGGGGTCACTATGAGTCGGGTGGGCACATAACAGCAACAATTCATCTGTCAGTTTGTCATACTTTGGTAGCTTGCACATTGTTGTTAACAGGAAACTATGCCACTGGTATTTCAAAATACCAGCAGGGTCACCAATGGTGGAAAGTGAAGACAGGCTTAGAAGAAGGATGTGGCAGTCTATTTCTGAAAGAATTGACCACTGAAAATCTTAAAACTAGCAGTGAAACATTGTAGACTATACAGTTAAGGAATTCTCGGGAAAAGTTTAAATAATTCCAAGGAAGTTATTTCAGTGAACTTTGAGAAACAATTAGATTTTTTTAAAAATCCACTAATGACTATGTGTGCATTAGAGGTGGACTATGTCTAGGGATTTGATGATAAGGGGGAGAAAACTCCTCAGTCTTACCTGATGAAACAATACATAATAAAACCACCAGGGTTGAATTCTTTACCCCAGGCTTCAGGTGATAAAGTTCAGAAGGAGAGAAAGTTTAATGAAGTTCATAGGAATCAGAAAAGCTTACTGGAGAAGTTGCATTTTGGGCTGGGTCCAGAGAAATGAACATACTTTGGATGGATATGAAGGGGAAGCGTGTTCTTATTGTCGGGTGTTTTCATGTTGATTCCAACTCACACGGGCCCCACTTAATAGAGTAGAACTGCCCTCTAAAAGATCACATAGGCTGTAATCTTTAGGGAAGCACAGTGCCAGGTGTTTCTCCCACAGAGCCACTGGCTGGGTTTGAACCACCAACCTTTCTGTTAGCAGCCCAGCACTTAACCCTTGCGCTTTATACCCTATTCTGCAGTGGAAATCTGAATTCTTTCCCATGTGAGTATGCAAAATGTTTCCAGATAATTAGCAAACATAAGAACTTGACAGAGTGGATGAAACGATGAGTCCTTCCTTAGCAGTAAAACTTCACAGACATGACCCCTTCCATCCAGGCTGTTGACATCCGGCACTGTCCTGCATTTGTTTTTGCAAGCAGATCTTCAAAAGACGAGGGGTCAACAGATTGTATTTATGTAAATGAGATGTTCAGCTGCTTCTTGGGAGCACAAGTACATCAGTTTACAAGAGAACCTGAAAGTTAGCTAAATTGGAAAGCTGGCTGAGCCGCTAAATAGAGCATCTTTGGTAAGAAGTGATGGGTTTGCTCAGCCTGGAGGAAGTGCAGCAGAATGGAGTGTTCTCCGGCACAGCTCTGCTCATTACGATCTCAGCTTCAAGTTCTCCAGGGATAGGTGCAGAAGGCACATTGGAGATGTCCCCCATGCCTACTCATTTCCTGCTAAGTCTGTCCTGAAGGAATGCAGACATTTGAGAATCACCGTGAATTTTATGTTTTTCCTCGAGTAAAATAAGGATGAAGGAATTGGAGTTTGGTGCTATAGATGCCACACTAATGAAACTTCGAGATCCCGTAAGAGTCTGTTCACCTGTCTGTGCCCCCCCCCATGTCCTTTTCTCCTCTTGTTCCAATCTTCCTAACTCAGCTCAAATCTTAGACCCACTGACTGCCATTCTTACACTATTTCCTGTCACTCCATGCCCATGATACACTAGATTCATGGGAATCCTGTTAATTCTCTAGATCTTTCATATTCCAAACAGGGACAGCTCATACCTGGCTTTGCTGACTGTAGTGAATTAAAAATATGTCCACAAACTCTTTGTACTCCTCCCTTCCAAAGGTAGGGCCCACTTCCCCTCCCCTTGAGGGTAGGCTGGACTCGGTGATCCCTGCTAACAAATAGAATAGAACAGAAGTTCCTGTGTGCCACTTTGGAGGCTAGGTCGTAAAGGGCACTCAGCTTCCTCTCCTTCTGGCTCTTCGCTCACTTGCTCTGGGAAAAGCCAGCTGCCATGTCATAGGGACATTGACCTATGGAAAGACCCCTGTGGTAGGGAACTGAGGCTTCTGGTCAGCAGTGAGCAAGGAACTGAGACTCCCTGCCGACAGCCAGTTGAACGAGCTTGGAAGCAAATCCTCCAGCTCCAGCGAAGCCTTCAGATGACCGCTGCACAGGCCAACTTCTTGGTTATCACTTTAGGAGAGGCCCTGAGCCAGAACCATCCAGCGGAGCTGCTTCCAAATTCTCAGTGCACAGAAACAATGGGGTTTGTTATTTTAAGCATCTAAGTTTGGGGTAATGTGTTATGCAGCAGTACATACAAATACAGTGACCTAACAGAGTAATATGCTGTCCTGAAGTAAAAGCCATGCAAAATATTCAATGAGAATTCTCATTTTTTTGACAAGCCCCCAAAAGGGAGGATAAGCTTTAATCCACCACAGCTATTTTTCACATTTTAGCCAAAAGAACACATTTACAATAATGATCTTCAGTGAGGGCAACACCATCTCTGTAGAGTTCTTTGGAAGTTTCCGGAGCGTCCTAGCTTTTGGTAATGATTGGGACCACTCTTCATGCAGTTAGTAGGGAAGTGCAGGGATCCTGGATGTGCAGTGAGGGGTGGAACAATACCACACAATAAAGAACTGTCCTTATCTCTTTCACATGGCCTGCCAAACATTCCTGAAGATTAAAAATTTTTTAAAAATTGCTTAAAATTTCCTGAACTTAGAATCTCTGTTTTAGGTCAGTTGGTAAAGTAGAGGTTCAGTGAACAAGAGGAAGCCCCTCAGTGAGATGGACGGACAGATGGCTGCAACATTGGGCTCAAGCATAGAAATGATTGTGAGGCTGGCACAGGACCAGGCAGGGTGGGCACAGGATTTCATTATATACTGAATCTTCCAGAAATACAGCCACTGTGTTAACTGTAAACCACATCAGTGGCAACAGTGTTGGCCATACATTGAATCACCAGGAAAAGACACTTGTGTCGTCTGCATTTGTACCTGAAGAATTCTTAGTGATTCTGCAAATAGGTGAAAGCATGTGACTGCTTCTAATATAGCCATGTGCAAGCATTACATATTAAAATGCGTATTAGTTTTAAGTGACTTCCCATTATTTCTTCTGTGTATTATAGTGAGAACATTGTGGTTGCTGTTAGGTGCTGGCTAGACATTTCTGAGTAATAATAACCCAGGCACAACAGAGTGAAACACTGCCCAGTCCTGGGTCACGATGTCCTTCTTAGGGACTGGTCTCTCCTGATACATGGCCAAAGTACATGAGATGAAGTCCTGCCATCCTTGCTTCTGGCTCAACTTCTTCCAAGATAGATTTGTTGATTCTTCTGGTATTCCGTGGTATAGTGGATGTTCTTCTCCAACACCATAATTCAAATGCATCAGTTCTTCTTCAGTCTTCCTTATTTTCTGTCCAGCTTTCACATACCTGTGAGGTGATTGAAAATACCACAACTTGCATCAGGCATCTTAGTCTTCAAAGTGGCATCTGTGCTATTTGACACCTTAAACAGATCTTTCACAGCAGATATGCCCATCTTTGATTTCTTGGCTGCTGCTTCCATAGATGTTGCTTGTGGATCTGGTTAAAAAGAAATCCTTGACAATTTCAATCTTTTCTCCATTTATCATGATGTTGGTTATTAGTCCTGTTGTGAGGATTTTTGTTGTCTTTATGTTGAGGTGTAATCCATACTGAAAGCTGTAGTCTTTAATCTTCATCAATAAATGCTTCAAGTCCTGTTCACTTTCAGAAAGCAAGGTTGTGTCATCTGTATATTGCAGGTTGTCAGTGAGTCTTCCTCCAGTCCTGATACTGTGTTCTTCTTCATATAATCCAGCTTCTTGGATTATTTGCTCAGCACACAAATTAAGTAAGTGTGGTGAATGGTTACACTTGGTCTCTCATAGACTTATTTTAATTTTCTTCAGCTTCTACTTGACCTTATAGATGAGGAATTGTTGGTTTGTTCCACCGTCAGCCCCTGGCTTTTTTCTGACTGATGATATTGAGCTTCTCCATCATCTCTTTCCACAGAAACGGACAATTGATTCCTGTGTATCCCATCCAGTGAGGTCCATATGTTGTTGAAAAAGTTTTTGCAATGAATAAGTCATTGGTCTTGCAAAATTCTGTCATGCGGTCCCCAGAGTCATTTCTTTCACCAAAGCCATATTTTCCAACTCCTGATACTTCTTTATTTCCAACTTTTGCATCCCGTAGTGCCTAAGGCATTTGACTACTAACCAGAAGGCTGGCGGTTCAAACCCACCAGCCACTCCTTAGAAGGAAGGCTGGGCAATCTACTTCCGTAGACATACTGCCTTGAAAACCCAAGGAGGGGTCACTGTGAGTTGAAATCGACTCGAAGACAGTGACACAGAGAGATACTTCTTTGTTTCCAACTTTTGCATCCCAATCATCAATTATTGTCAATACATCTTGATTTCATGCCTGGTCAATTTCAGACTACAGAAGTTGGTAAAAATCTTCAGTTTCTTCATCTTTGGCTTCAGTGGTTGGTGTGTAAATTTGAATAATAATAGTATTAACTGGTCTTCCTTATAGGTATTATCCTATCACTGACAGCATTGTACTTCAGGATAAATCTTGAAATGTTCTTTTTGATGATGAATGCAATGTCATTCCTCTACAATCTGTCATTCCCACCATAGTAGAATTTACGATTGTCCAATCAAAATGGCAGTCCTTTTCAACTTACTAATGCCTAGGACTTCAATCTTTATGTGTTTCATTTCATTTTTGATGACTTCCAATTTTCCTAGATTCATACTTCATACATTGCTTGTTCCCATTATTAAAGGATGTTTGCAGCTCTTTCTTCTCATTTGGAGTCATGCCACATTAGCAAATGGAGATCCTGAAAGCTTTACTCCATCCATGTCATTAAGGTTGACTCTACTTTGAGGAGGCAGCTCTTCCCTAGTCATGTTTTGAGTGTCTTCCAACATGAGGGGCTCATCTTCTGGCACTGTATCAGACAGTGTTCCATTGCTATTCATAAAGTTTTCAATGGCCAATTTTTTCAGAAGTACTGCCACATTTTTCCTCCTAGCCTGTCTTAGTCTTGAAGCTCTGCTTAAACCTTTCCACCGTGGCTGACCCTGATGATATTTGAAATATCAGTGGCCTAGCTTCCAGCATCACAGCAACACACAATCCACCACATTACCACAAACTAATAGATGAGTGGTGCAGTGAGAGCATTATGCTGCTTTAATGAAAATGATTTGTGTAGGTATTTTATATGCTCTGTGAGTTTCTTTTCAGGATAATAAGGAGGCTCATAGAGTATGTTGTAAAAGAAAGTAAAGGTCTCGTAGTATTGAGAGCCATTGCTCTAGATGATTACAGATATGTTGAGAGGCAATGTGGTTTCTCAAGCTTTTTATACCATTTGCTGTGAGTTAATAGTCTTACCTCTTCCAGGATTAGGTTTTCTCATCTGTAAAGTGAGGTAATAACAAGTACCTTGGAGATTTTTGGAACGGTTAAACCAAACCAAACCAAACTCACTGCCGTCAAGTTGATTGGACTTGTAGTGAACCCTCTTCAGGTTTCCGAGGCAATATATCTATGGAAGTAGACTGTCCAATCTCCCTTCTGAGGAGTGACTGGTGGGTTTGAACCACCAGCCTTCTGGTTAGCAGTCAAGTGCCTTAGGCACTACACCAGAGCTCCCTACAGTAACAGTAGAGAAACTCAATGAGATACAAGGTCTTGTTCTGCCTAGGAGGTATAAAGGGTCAGAGCCATAGTCATTTGCGAGCTTGAAAGTAGCACATTAAAGTGATTAACAAGCTAAGAGATCTCCTTTCTCCCACATGGAATAGTATTTTCAGCCATATTTCTTGTGCAGAGAGTAACTGTCACCTATGTCATACTAGTGTATGTATATGCAATGAATTTGAGATCTACACTTCTCCCATGGCCACTATGGACCCCACCATCCACATCTCTCCTCTCCATGAGAAGAAAGGTGATGTGACTGTAGATGTTAGAATTGGCACATTCTGGTGCATGTTGTCTTCTGATCTCTCCTCTGTAGTGATTAGTGGGCAGGTAACCTCATTCGGGCTCTAGCACACATGTGGAGTTGTGCCATATGGGTTCTATCCCAACCTCAGTCGTCATTGTTGCTAGTCACAGAGCTCAGGCAGCAGAAGCCAAAGCTAGCACAAGCACCTCTAAAGAAATGGCAAAAGGTGAGTTGTTTGCAAGAGGAGGTAGTTTTAAGACTACCTTGGAGATTTTTGGAATCTGCAAAAATCCATCTTTCTGAGACACTCAACTTTCCTCTGCCAGAGAGTAATGGGATTGTTTACCTGCTTGATGATACCTAGAGTCTGAGAGGGCCACAAGAACCCACCTAGCCAGATCTGGCATGAGAGTCCGAAACCCCCATGGGGTACTCTCAGAATGAGCAGAGCAGCCTCAAACTTCATGGGATGAGTTCAAGCTGTCCCATAAGGTGACTTTCATGGTTAACTAAAATCTGGATTCATTTCCATTGTGCTTTTTAAACAATCACTTCCATAACCTTAGAGGCAAACAGTCATAAAAGAGGGAGCTCCTCTAGTCACTGTTGGTTTAGAAAGTAATGGAAACCCAATATTCTATTGATGTTACTACTAAAATTACCACACACAAAAAAAAAAAAAAGAGAGAGAAAAGTGAAGCTGTTGAGAAGTACCAAAATATCAACACTTCCTTTTATAATGGATTCATATATAGAAGATACTTAAATATACATTTTCTGTGAACCAATATGAGAAGTTAGGAATAGCACAGTAACAGCAGTGGTTATTGAAACCATCTGAAAATTCCTAAGTTCTACACTATCATATAATGATATGACAGTTTACGTTCCTCACAGAATAAGAAAGCATTAGAGAAATTTTAGCAGACATTTTTGTAGTTTCACAAAAGGAGGTCCCTGAAGATTCAGAGATGGTTTAGATAATGCTATTATTTAATCAAAAATGTCAAATATGAGCCATCATGCAGCCTGCTTTTTAAAATTAAGAAAGCCAGGAACTAAAAGAGGTGGTTTCAAGAGAGGCCGAAGAAGAATAAATGACAAAAGGAAGAGAAAAATAATAATTACAGATAGTCTGTCAGATGTAGATGGTAGCTGTGAGTATTTTTTGTCTCAAAATGTATATACAAGTTAAGATATATTAAAAGACCAAAAATAAAACTATTGGAATTAATAAGTTTCTTTTTTTTAAAGACTGAGGAAAGAGACTATAATTACATCAACTTTTAACACTAAGGGCTTATATTCCTTTATCTGCCCCGCCCCCCAGCTCCATGTTTCCAGGTTTACTGTACTGAAGCTTGGTAATACATTCTTCCTCTACCATTTTGCAGAAGCTCTGGTGGTGCAATGGCCAAAACATTTGGCTGCTAACCAAAAGGTCAGTGGTTCAAACCCATGAGCTGTTCTGCGGAAGAAAGATGAGATAGTCTGCTTCCTTGGAAACCCTATGGGGCAGTTCTACCCTGTCCTATAAGGTCACTATCAGTCAGAATCAACTTGATGGCAGTGGGTTTGGTTTGGTGTGGCTTCATTCACCTTCTTGCTGCTGTTATTGTTATGTGTCATGGAGTCAGACCCGACTCATAGCGACCCCTTCTTGTGTTTCCGAGGCAGTATCACTGTGGAAGTAGATTGCCCCATCCTCCATCCTCCTTCCAAGGAGTGGCTTCTTGCTGCAGCTGGTTTTTATTGTTAGGGTTTGATTCTTAAGTGGATTGCTCAGGTGATGAGAATATCAAGTAATAATGTGCCTCAGAAGGGTGCCAATACTAGAAGAAATAAACATTGGTGAACTTCATGAAATAGTTGGTTTCTTAAAAGTTGTGTCAATATAAAATGTTGGTGAATCCTGATAAATGGGATTACCCCAAATTTAGTAACCTTTTTTATAACTCCACATTTCCAAGTATGGTAAAATAAAGAATAAAACTAATTTACTGAGTCATATGGATAATTCAGGTTTAACCATAAAGTCATACCTAAAACATTAGTCAGCTTCTCTGGTCAGTGATTATTGACTCACCTAGAGTAATAGGTATGGCAGCAACAGTGGGCTCAAACATATGATTAGGAGGATGGCCCAGGACCAGCCAGTGTTTCATCCTGTACATACAGCCACTGTGAGTCAGAACCGACTCGACGGCACCTAACAACATCACAGTAGTAGGGTAAAGGGATTGAGGGTGCTACCAGACCTCTTACCAGGGCTGTAGGTAGAGATGGTGTGGGGTGGGGATGGAAGCTCCTCCGAACCCAGTCCTATGTGCTCACCAAAGTTTTCTAGCACTAAGATTTCTTGAAGTGAAGAAATGCTGCAGACATACACAGACAATTCAAGACTGACTGAGAAAATATACTTATTTTAGTCCTTGACTTTTAGAATAGTGTCTGGATGGTGCAAACGGTTAAGCTAACCAAAAGGTCGGTGGTCCGGGTCACCCACAGGCACCTCAGAAGAAAGGCCTTGCAATCTACTTCAGAAAATCAGCTATTGAGGACCATAGGGCATGCAGTTCTGCCCTGACACACATGAGGGCACCATGAGTTGGAATCGACTCAATGGAAACTTTATTTGTTTATTTTTTTAATTTTTTACTGTTTAAGAAAACACCATACCACTTCTCACTTACCTCCATGGTTGAGTTGCAAACTCCAAGTTGCTATGTGAAAATCAGTGTTATGTGAAAATGGAGATTGACCACATTAGATCACAAAATGGAGGATGACTACATCATTACCTAACTGCCAAGCCACTGGGAATCATGGCCCAGCCAAACGGATAACCTTCCCCATCACAGCCAACTTACTCTCACCTCATACCTCAGTGTTCCTTACTGCCAGACGTACATAGTTAATGTATAAACTAGTCAGGTAGTAGATTTTTTTACTATTGCCATCAGTGTGAAATGTCGGATAACGAGAAAATCAGTAAATGAGGAGTATGTGTGATTTTCTGACTGGAATTTCTTTGTTTTAGTAGAAACCAAAGAAACCAAACTCACTGCCTTCAAGTCAATTCGACTCACAGTAGGTTTCCGAGGTGCTGTCTCTACAAAAGTAGATTGCCCAGTCTTCTTTCCGAGGAGTGGCTGGTGGGTTTGAACTGCCAGCCTTCTGGTAAGCAGTCAAATTCCTTAGGTACTGTGCCAGAGAGTGGTCTGAAATAATTTAGCTAAATTTTAATATCTTTAAAATTTTCTGACAATAAATAGCCCATCAAAACTAAGTATACTTTAAAACAAAATAACATAACCCATTTACACATACAAATGAGTAACCAGGATAGTTGTCTTTCTCAAAAGTCAGTAAAAATCATCGCTAGCAATAGCACCCCATCAATACTGGCTTTTTCACACAAACACAGGGTATTATAAGAACAGATGTTAAAATTAGAAAACTAATAAGAAAAAAAAGGAAAGTAAGCTCTTTCCTGTCAAGAGTCACATCTGGAGAAAACAGTCACCAGGTTAAGAGAAGATATTAAAATTAATTTCTACAGAAACAAAGACACAATCAGTTTAAAGGAATTTAGAATTTTCGAATTCAAGGAAATTACAACCCATGTGTTAAGATAATAATGTTTCTTTACCACAAAGTCAGGGGAGAATAGGAATCATTTCCAGGAATCCAATATAATGTATGAATCAAAAAAGCTTTTAGACTTTTTGTTAAGATCATTCTGTAGGCACTTCCAGTATTTTCTTGTCCAAAGCCTTCACCGCAGGATTGAAGAGCTTCTGTTCAGGCCCACGATTTAAATTAGTATAGCAATATCTTCAGACCCAAGAAGGGGTCGCTATGAGTCAGGTCCAACTCGACAGCACATAACAACAACAACAACAGCAATATCTTCATGTAACCCAGTTATTAGTATACATTATGTATGTCTCATAGATGAAAAATAAAATTAATTTCATCAAAAAGTGATTAATAGATTTGAACATTTACTAAGAATACTGTGAGTACTGTTGTAGTCAGGAACTTCTTTTATATTTTATTAAAGACACCAAAAAGTTTAATTAAAGAGAAAAGGAATATGGTACCACCACTTGAAGAATGTAATCAGGGTCACTGAGTTGTACACGGAGAAATTGTTAAAAGGGTGTATCTTTGGCTGTGTCTGTTTTCACCAAAATAGAAAACAGTTAAAAAAAAAAAAAAAGTAATGAGCAGTAACATGACAACCCAGGAGAACTTTGCGGAGGTCTGAGAGTGGGGAAGGCTGTAAAGATAGAGATAGAAAGACCACGCAGAGTTTGAACTGCATATGAAAGCATAGGTTTGATGCTGAGGAGGGGGGGGAAATAAGAATAAAAATACAAATAGTAAAGTAAGAGAAATGTTTGCCTTACCATGTGTTGCTGTTAAATGCTTCCTTAGCCAAACCTTTTCACAGAGATCCAAACTGGTAAATGGATTTAACAACATTTCATTGACTTGTGGAAAGAATCAGTGCACAGTATTGGGCGGTGGGAAGGGTTTCAGGGCTGTTTTCATGCTATGTAAAAAAAAAAAAAAAAATCCAAATTCTGCAGTAAGTGTTTCCTGTTAGGATTCAGCATCATCTCTGAGCTCAAACTATCCTCTCAAAACCTTCAGGACAAGAATTAGCACGGTTGAAGAGAAGCAAAAGTAACTTAGAAGCCGAGTTAGTGAGCACTTGAGTGATTCTGACTTTCTGGTGGTTTCCAGTGAAGAACATGAAAGCATTCCTTCTTCCACTACCCTGCTCCGTGGATGGCTGGGGACCCGGAACTACCCTTTCTCTACTTGTTAAACCTGGAAATGTCTAAGGTTCTTTCAGCTCTAAAATTCTCTGCTTCCAGCAATCTCCCCATGATTATCATTACATCTCATTTTGCTTAAAGAATGTTAAATCAGTAGTCTCTCACCTTACACCTATCTTTGTGAGAACAACTAAAGGAAACAGAATTCGGTTTCTTCATGATTAATGTGTTTGTCAAATTCTTTCCAAGTAGCAAATTAATTTATTGTGTTTTTTCATGAATGCAAATTAAAGCTGTGCAAAAACTATTGTGGTAAGACTTAGCAGTCCTCTTTCATAAATTAAAGCTAACTGATTTGATGCTGATGAAAGGAACTATATTCAAACACAAATTTTAATAACTTGGGTGGAAAGAAAATCTTAGATTTCATAAGCTTTTCCTTACATGAAATCCATGTAACTTGAACAGAAAGTCATTAAAATGTAATTTTCTATAGTGAAGCCTGTATTAATTACCTTGTATGAATGTCTGAAGAGTTCCTTCATAAAGGTCTGTGTGTCCCTAGAAAGGAGAATTGTCTGTTGATGGGTTAATTATCTGAAACCCAGGGTACCAGATTCAGCTTTTGGTGATCACTGTCTTATCTTTATCCTTAAATATTCTGATCAAAACCAAAAGTAAAGTAGATTTTATATGTGTGTGTGTGTGTATAATATATATATATGTATATATATGTATATATATGTATATATATAAAATATATATAAGTATTTTGCTTTTCTTTATATTGATAACTACAAGAGTAGCAGTATAATTTAACAAAATATTTTATAATTTGTTGGTTTTTAGGACGTCATTGCATATTGTATGTGTATGTGTGAGTGAGCGTGAGTGTGTGTGTGAGTGTATGTGTCAGCGTGTGTGTATGGGTGTGTGTCAGTGTGTGTCTGTGTGTGGATAAAGCTTCTTGATGAGTAGGATGAGATTTTAAGAATGAGTTTACACACATACCAATGAGCTTGAGTCTCCCATACTTTAAAGATTATTAAAAGTCACTTCAGTGGGATTGTAAGGAACAAAGACATTCCCAGAACCATGGAGACCCTTGTGTTCTGCTTTACATCATAATTGTGTATGTGCTTGGTTTTCACTCATTTCAACGAGGGGTAATTTCAACTTTTTTATATTGACTATTTAGTCATGAGCATAAACTATACGGGTTAATTTATGCTAACATTTTTAAAGAGAAACAATTGTAGTTCCTAGGGATACTGCCTCAGAAACCCAAGGAGGGGTCGCTATGAGTCGGGTCTGACTCGACAGCACATAACAACA
>NW_006921669.1:10231179-10232854 GCF_000298275.1 Orycteropus afer afer
GCCACTCCATGAAGAAAGATGAGGCAGTCTGCATCTGTAAAGACTTACCACCTTGGAAACACAGTGGGATCGCTGTGAGTTGAATGGACTTGATGGCCGTGAGTTTGGTTTTGGGTTTGGTAAAAGGGTAATTACCTTATTTCTTCCCTGGGCTTTAAGAATTTCTGTGTAACAGCTGTATCTGATTTGTTTTATTATTGAACCTTCTAACATTGACTAAATTCAAACAGTAGTAGATGATTGGATTTAAGGCCCACTTAATTCTAGGGTTAATTTAAATTGAGAAAGAGAAATTGAAAGTGTAAATCTTTTGACACTCTCTATCTTATTTTCATGTCATACTAAAAGTCATAAAGATCAATAAAACAATTAAATTAAAACTGAATTGTATCCAAAATCTTTTTTGGCTCATCTGCCTAAGAGAAGTGCCAAATATGAAGGAGATGAGACATTGGCTTGAGTGGGTCAGAGAGTTCGATTTGCTTGTCCTGCCTCCAGCAATGGTCATTGTCAGGTTTTATTTTAAGAGAAAATGAACCTGTGGATGAGCACTCCAGGCTTCTGGTGATGAACATATGTAATATTTTTGCATCCACTTCTTAGTCCTTATCTTGGCTGCCTTAACATCTTCTTCCAAAATGTCAGCAGTGATTAGGGATAATTAATATGAACTTTCATCTCAAAGCTAATTTTGAATAATCTGAGAACAAAACATATGTCGATATGTTCAAGATGGAATGCTGAACAAATTCTTTTGTATATAAAAAATACTTCCTTTTTCAAATCACCTTACTTTTCACATATCAACCCAATGTTTGAGAAAGGCTAGGTAACCTGTCAAAGAAACACTTCTTGAAGTTTCCTGGTATAACTCCTAAAATCCTTCCATAGAATCTGGCAGAGACTCTTGCATACTAGAATACTGATCATTTTAGGACGTTTAGGAATATGGCTTGTCCTCTTCATGAAACCTGGATTCTAGGGTATGGCAATCATTGATTAGCTATGTCTAGTTCACAGTTTAATGCCAATTCTCCCCATTTTAAAATTAATTTCCATTTGGCTTTGTGTGCCTCATTTTCTTATTCTAAACAGGCTTTTCCCAATTTAGTTTAAATTACTAAACAACCTGTCTCATCCCACATTCATTCTAGGGCTTTGTTCGGCATTTTCCTTCTCCAGAACTTGCTTCTGCCGTGCTCAGTTACACATCTAAACAAAGGCCATGCTCAGAATTGGAGTGCAGCACCTCCTCAGGAGGACAAAGGGTGGGTGCTGAACTTCAGAACAGGATCTAGTTGTACCATGAAGGGCACCATGTAACTGGATACTCATCTGAACAGTGCAAAAGCCATGCAATTTGTCCACCTACAAGTCAGTCATTGGTTTATATGGAAATTAAACTTAAGTTTCTCATATAGTTGGTTTAGGTAAAATATGCAGCTGGGTCAGTTCTGGTCATACAAGTAGCTCTATACACAGACATAGCCACATTTTGTCTCAAGCAGCTTACTCAACATCTTTGACAATTAACATGGACTATAGTCCCTTCAAAGGAGCTCTAGTGACATAGTGCCTAGGCATTTGACTGCTAATCAGAAGGCTGGCAGTTCAAACCCACCAGCCACTCCTCAGAAGGAAGGTTGGGCAATCTACTTCCGTAGTGATACTGCCT
>NW_006921669.1:10233285-10242057 GCF_000298275.1 Orycteropus afer afer
ACACAATGTAATTGATTGAAATCTGCAGTTATTCATAGAGGACTTACTTTTGTACTGATAATTACAATCTCAATTTGTCAAAATGGTTTAAGAAAAAAGAGAGAGAGAGAGAGAATAGTCTTTTACCAACAATAAATAAATAAATAATGGACTCAGGATGCTAGTTAATTCTAAACAAGCCAGTTACAGTTTGTTTTGTCAATATTCCCTTTTCATTGTTTAGGGCAAGTCAGAAATTCCTTGGGAACAAACATTACTATCTATTTTTCTCCAACCTTAGTAAGTGAAAGTTTAGATTAAGAGATTATAAAAACAAATATGATGGTGATGTGTGTGTGTGTGTGTATACATCAAACCCACTGCCACTGAGTAGATTCAATGTATAGTGATCCTGTAGGACAGAGTAGAATGCCTCAAGGCTATAAATCTTTATGGAAGTAGTCTGCCTCATTTTCTGCCCACACAGCAGTGGCTAGTGGGTTCGAACCATCAATCTTTTGGTTAGCAGCTGGATGCTTTAACCACTGCACCACCAGAGCTACACACACACACACATTACATAGACTTTTTTTCTTAACCTCATAGTTCCATCCTTTTGCTATACTTTCTTAAGTTTAGTGCCTCTAAGAGATATTTCTTTTCTTTATTAGGAAAAGAAAAAAAAAAAAAAAGAAAGTAAGAAAACTTTTCCTCTAACTATGGCAACCCACTGGGCTGAGAGTCACTGGCAGCTGGGTGGTGTGTTGGTCCCTTGCCCAGACCTTAGAGCAGGACTAATCTGAAAACCTGTACAAAATGCAGCTCGAGCCCACTTCTCAGAAGATCCTGCTCGAATCAATCAGTGAGCAGAGGAGATTTCCTTGATTGACCTGAAAGCAAATGTTTTTCCATCTTCCTGCCAGCTGAGGCACTTCCTGAAAGTAGATAGATAACATCCAAAGTGAATATTCCTCATAAACAGGGCAGTTTTCCATCACTCTCCATAAATGACGTTTTGATTCAGTCTCCAGTGGGCATCCTGCAATGACATATGCTAACAAGTATTTCTGTCTCTGTCCATCTCTTTAACTAATTCAATGTCACACATACAAGTAACCTTAGCAAGGTGTTCTTTCTACAAAGACACTTGGCAAATTACTTCGGAAACTGTAGGCACAGACTGTGGAACCACTGCCTGAGAATTCTGTGTCTGGAGATGGCTTGGAGGGAATTCAGGGCAGTGTTTATCCTCCTGGATATAACATCAGAAAGTTCCAGATCACTCTGAAGTTTCTTCCACTTATGATTTACCTCCCTGTGGAGTTTAAAAGGTTCCCACTAGTGCTGACTCCTTGTGACACTTTTCAATTTAGAGTCGCTCAGAGGCCACTTTGATTGCTCCGAAAGGCAAAGTGGGGCAAAATGACACTTTTTTTCACTGAGAAGGGTCAACATTTATGGGACGTGTTCAGTCAGATTTTCAAAACCACTTCAGAAAATGACAGTTTCTTTCACACTGGCCTCCGTTAGATTACAGGAGGTCGTTTAAACAAACAACTTCCAAAAAGTCCCTGTTTTGAATTACTGGAAAGAATGTGCACTATCTGGGGTCCTAGATCACTTAGCAAACATCACAGGAATGGTTTGAAGACTGTTCTGAGAAATACACTGTCCAACTCTACTGCCTTTTCCTTTAGCAAAGGAGATTTATCAAGGATCGGTTTAGCTACCAACACAGTTCCTGCTAAAATGCCTTTGGCCATTAACTTATCTGTAATAACTTTTGGCAAGGTCTAAGCAATCTATAATAATATTAATGGAAAATCACGATTTTGTATAACATTTTCCATTTCTATTTTATCTAACTGGCTACAAGTGAGGATTTGCATAATTCCACCCAGGTTCTTTGTTACCGTTTTTGCCATGATCTGAGAGTAGAAGTTGCAGATTTACTTTACCATTGGAATTAGTTAAAATAATATTTTTCACTTTGCAGAAATATTAGTATAGTTTTAATTTCTTTTAATGCCAAAATTTAAAAAAACAAAAAACAAAAAACATTGACTGCTATGAAATTAGGAGAGGTGAAACATCCCCTTAGAAAATCCTAGAATACGTTTTTTCACTGATAGCTTATATTTCAGTATTCAGAGTGCTACATCTGTGCTCTGTGAAATTGTAAATTTGTATCCGTCTCATAGACTCTTGTAAAAATGCCATAGAAAAGCAATGAAGCATAATACCACCGAACACTGTTTAACATGGATTTAGAAGTATCATCAAACTTCTGTGTAAAGAGGTATTATTAATATAAAACATCATAATAATTGCACACATCTTAAGGGAAAGACAGGACAAGGAAGGTGGACTGGTTTTTCCATTTGGGAAGAAGGCCATTTAGAAACAGAGGGACACTCCTGGTGGGACTTGCAGAGTTGATTTGAAACATTTAAAGTTTTTCCAAAAACATTTGAGGAGAATTGACTTGCTGGTCTTGGACATCAAGCACATGTGGCAGCTGTTGCAATTTGTCATCAATATTGTGTCCCCAGGCACAGATCAGACAATCTATCCAACTGAGAGGTGGTGTTGACCAACATGCTAAGCCAGCTGCTTGCTAGCATAGCTCTTGCTCTCTGGGTTCATGGCCAGTCCTTTGGAAGGGGCATTAGCATTTTTGGAGCACAGTCTCTTTGGCAGTAGATTAACGAGCCACACTTGTGGTACAGTGGTGCCCCCCCATCTGGCATCTTTCCCACCCTATACTCAGTAAAGGATTCTTATTTGCCTCATATGCATAGGAAAGCTGGACAATCACCAAGGAAGACCAAAGAAGAATTGATGCATTGAATTCTGGTTTGGTGGAGAATACTGAACACACCATGGGCTGCCAGAAGAACAAACCAATCTGTCTTGGATGAGGTACAGCCGGAATGCTCCTTAGAAGTGAGGATGTCAAGACTTTGCCTCTCGTACTTTGGTCGTGTTGTCAGGAGGGACCAGTCCCTGGAGAAAGATGTCACACTTTGTGAAATAGAGGATCAGTGAAAAACAAGAACACCTTCAATGACATGGATTGACACAATGGCTCAACAATGGACGTGGCAACAATTTTCAGACGACACAGGACCAGGCAGTGTTTCATTCTGTTATATATAGGGTCGCTAGGAGTTGGGAACCACTTAGTGACATCTAACAACAACTCAGTAACTTCCTTGCAACTAAGTGTAAAGATTTGAAAAACATAAGAAGCCAGCCTTGTATTTCCAAATACCTTTGGGGTAAAACAAAACTGAGATTTCTAACCAGAATTTACTTCAGCAGCACACAGCTACACAATATGTTTCTTCCTCCTCATTCAGCTGATACATACTGGCCACCTATCTTAGACTAAGCATCAAAATATAAAGGTGACTAAAAGCATAGTCCCTACATTCAAGGTAAGGAGCCCCGGCAGCACAGTGGTTAAGTGCTTGGCTGCTAACCAGAAGGTTGGCGTTTGAACCCACCCAGCAGCTCCACGTGACAGGGACCTGGCAACCTGCTCCTGCAGCAATTACAGCCTAGAAAACCCTTTGAGGGACATGGAGCCACTATGTGTCGAAAATCTACTCAATGGCTCCTAACAACAACAATAACAACAACACAACTTTTAAGATACTTTCTGTCTGTTGTCACCACTCATCTGTTGGTTTGTCATACTA
Source organism: Orycteropus afer afer (assembly GCF_000298275.1). Classification (NCBI taxonomy): domain Eukaryota; kingdom Metazoa; phylum Chordata; class Mammalia; order Tubulidentata; family Orycteropodidae; genus Orycteropus; species Orycteropus afer. Next base: position 10,236,969 of record NW_006921669.1, read on the forward strand.
TGGTGACTTATGTATTGCTGTGAGCCTGGAGGCTATGTGACCAGTATTTTATATACCAGCAGAGTCACCTATGGTGGACAGATTTCATTGGAGCTTCCAGACTAAGACAGATTCGGAAGAAGGAAGAAGCCATCCACTTCTCAAAGAACTGGCCAGTGAAAACCTTATGAATAGCAGTGAAACACTGTCTGATATGTTACTTTCTGTTTAGAAGGGTGAAAAAAACCACTGCCATAGAGTCTCTTCCGACTGATAGCAATCCTGTAGGGGTCTAGAGGGATAGGCAGAGTAATAAAGACAAAACCGTACTCTAATGTGAAGAAGTGGAACACTAAATTTTGAAAACTCTATCCTGATGTTCAGAGATGCCTAGACAGAGAACCAAGTTTCAGCCTGGTCCTCAACATTCCCCAGCTCTTACTCCTTAGATGGGAGCCTGACTGCAAGTGTCCTGACCAGTGTTCCTGGCATCATGTCATTGATACCATAGAAATCACACCTGACAGCAAGGACAAGCCAGACCTCGCATTGCCTGTGTGGTTCTCATGCTGCTAGAAGTATGTCTGGTCCTTAACAAGCCCTTAACTAGCAAGATCAAGTATAAATGTGTACCAGAGAGGTCCTCCACCCTGCATACATGAGAGGGGAGGCCAGGGTGGTTGCTGCATCTGTGCTGATGGCCTACTGAAGAAAGGCAGCTGCAATCAATGACCTTAGCAGCTGCCACTCCAACTTCCTTCCAAGAGCAATCTCTTAAGGGACATTCTGAATTTCAAATCAAGAAACACTTGGAAGCTGCAAACTTAGCTGGTCCTCAGCAGTCATGGAATTTTGGGGTTATCTGCTACAGAGAATCAAGATCCACAGATAACTAGCCACTGACTAGTTGTCTTATAGATCCTGTGGACAATCTCAGTCCTGTCTTCTCGTGGGCTCCACTCCTCCACCAACAGTCCTCTTCCCAGCCTCTTCCTTCTTATTCTGTTCTTTCTACCAGGATGGCCTCATCCAGTGCTGAGGTGGCAAAGATTTCTAGCTTTCTACCCAAGATTTGCACTCCCCTTCTATACTGGGGAGTCCCAGGGTGGTGCAAACAATAATGTGTTCAACTGCTAACTGAAAGTTTGGACGTTCAGTCTACCCAGAGGAACCTTAGGAGAAAGGCTTGTCAGTCTACTTCCAGAAGTCAGCTGTTGAGAACCCCATGAGGCACAGCTCTACTGGGACACATATGGGGTCTCCATGAGCTGGAGGAAACTTGACGGCAATTGGTTGGTCCATTTTCCCACATTCCACCTGGACATCAGTGCTCAAGGCAGCCATGAAGCCCATGAAGACAGCAGTCCTCATCAGTCTGGGTCCCCAAATCACTACCTAGAGCAGAGCTAGAGCTGCTATGCCTACCCTTCGTGCCAGTGTTCTTCATGTGACCTTTCAAACTCAGCTCAGAGATCATTTCCCCTGGGAATCCTCACCCGCCACAGTCACCTGAGGGACCTCACCCATCTTCCTCTCATGCCTTGGGCTTTCTTCGTAGAATTTATCTCTGTAATTGTTAGAAAATCTAGGAGCTCCTGCATCTTTGCCTTAGGTTGATGCTATTTGGTAGTGAGGGATTCTGAGAACAACCAACTACAACAATGTTACCTGCAATATGTCTTCAAAACATGTTTATTGATGGAATGTGTGTTGCCATCCAATCCCATCTGCATAAGTAGATAAAATAATGTATATAAAATGCTGAGGGCCTGGCTCATAGCATTCAGTCATTGTCAAAATAACTGTTATTTCTTATATTATCATTGTTTACTATTGCATCAGCGTTACTGACTTTGACAGAACTAACTTCACATCCCTATCAGTTTTTCTTTTCTTTATCTTTTTGGAATAGTAGCACCACCGGCTCAAAATCAGGTGATAGAAATTTGTATTGAAGAAGCAGGTTTCCTTCTCGTATCTGTAAATGACCAAAAACAAAAAAACAAACCCATTGCCAGCGAGTCAATTTTGATGTGTATTGACCCTGTAGGACAGAGTAGAACTGCCTCAAAGGGTTTCCAATGCTATACTCTACAGCAGCAGACTGACTCATTTAACTCCCGCAGAGTGGCTGGTGGGTTCAGACCACTGATGTTTCAGTTAGCAGCCTAGCACCTACCAACTGTGTCACCTGGAGTCATGGGTTCAGGTCCCACTACTACCACCAGCTCTGTGAGCCTGAACCAGTCATTCAGTCACTTGGTGCCTTGTTTGGGCCATCTGGGAAGCAGGGATGGAAAGAGTTCCCTCTCCCGCTGCGACAGAATGATTTTGAAGAACAACCTAGATAATGAGGACTCTGAAAAATGGGTAAAGTTCTTAGCAGTAATTTCAGAATATAAGCAATATTCACATAAACACGACTTGCTGTTATCATTCCTCTATTTTGCCATCACCTTCAATTATTTTCACATTCCCTAATGTGTGGGCAACACACATAGTTGTCTAGATTCCCATGAGCAAGTTCTCAATTCTAATACCCTAAGCATCCAAACAATTCTGGCTTGAAAACTGAGCACGGTTTCGCTTCACTGATGTTGTTGCTCTAGGCTGACACTGTGAGTCTCTGAGTTCATTCTATCATATCGTGTCCCTTTGTTTGGCATTCCAACCCACAGTAGGCATACAATAAATGGTTTTTGAATGAATGAATAAATAAAGGAATGCTACTATAGAAAGAGGCAAAACATCTATGAGTGCCCAGTGTTTAGTGTATTGCAGCCTATTGAGTTTCAAGCATCTTGATGATGGACATTTTGAGCTTGTATGTGTCAGACACTTTTCTAAACCTTTCCATGTATGATCTCATTTAATCCTCATGATCACTTGATCAAAAGAATACATGAGCTTGATCCACTATAATGTAAGCTCTATAAGTAGCAGAATCTTTCACGCCTTGCCTTACTTGTTCACTGCAAATCCTTAGGGACTAGACCTGCGTCTGGTATACAGGAGGCAGTCAATAATAATTATTTAATGAAGTACTTTGCTCTTCAAACAATTTTTTGTATCTTAGGACTTCGGAATTTTCTGGACATTTTCAATTGATTGTGATTTCTCCTTGTTAATAACTTATTGTTTTATTATTGATATTAATAACTTTGTATTATATTTTATAGCATATAAAATACTATCACATACTAACCTCATTTAATTGTGAATGAACCAGTGACATGTAACATTAGAAACACTAAATTATAGCATCCCTATCTAATGGAAAATAAAATGCTGCCATTATTACAAAACTATCATGGCTCAATTTTTTCAGTGAGAAGTAGCATTTAAATTAAGGATGATTACTGCTTAAATAAGGAATTATCATATATCAATGTTTAATTGAAGGAGGGAAATACTAGAAATTATTTCCCCAGTTGACGTGGGAAAAGGGACATCGTAACTGAGTTATAAATGGCTCAACAATGTGGAAAGGCTGATTCTTGTAAATATTTGTGACTCGTGAAAAAGACAAAATATTTAAAATGAATCAATTAAAATTCCCTAGTATGTAATTAAAATTAGAACTCAGGGGATCTAAAAGAAGCTGAGCTGGTTAAGAACCATAATGATTTGCAATGAACAATGATTTCAGACAGAAATAAAACCAAAAAACCAAACTCACTGCCATGGAGTCGGATCCGACTCATAGCGACCCCTCCTTGGGTTCCCGAGGCAGTATCACTACGGAAGTAGATTGCCCAACCTTCCTTCTGAGGAGTGGCTGGTGGGTTTGAACCACCAGCCTTCTGGTTAGCAGTCAAATGCCTTAGGCAGTACGCCACCATGATTTACTCAGTACATTTCAACCAATGAGAGAAAGTTCATATATAACTTAGGGAGGCTCAACAATGACATGGAAAGGGTTGGGTAACAGATCTGTAGTGGGAGAGTGGGATTATGTTTTAAATAACTTGTGCAGTGTCTTTCAATGAAATGTTGTTATATTGCCATGTGTCAAAGGCCAAATACAACTTTATAAACCAGAATACAGTTATCATTTGTCTTTAAACATTGGCAACTGTAGCTGCCATTGGTTTTTAGTAGGCAAGAGGAGACATTTCTTTAAACTCTCAGACAGATCTGACTAGTCCACTTGTCATTCCAGTGTCTTCAGCACTTGAAATCTTTCCATTTTTGTTCAACAGTGTAACCTTTGGAATTCTGCCTAATAATGACTTCAGTTGTGCTGGCCTTCCAACAGATAAATTAAAATGGAAATGCATCTTTTCTAATTATGCATCCAACTCTAGTTGCATATTGGCAAGGACGGCCACAGTGAATGTTAAATTAATTTTGCACAATAGCTGGAGTCTATGTAACATCAAAGTTTCCCAAAGTCACTTTCTTAATCATGTGAAGGATAGCCAAGACTCTGATCAGTAGTATGTAGCTATATACAATCAGAGGGAAAACATTTAAACAGCCCAGCATGGTATTTCCATTTAAATCTGATTACAGTGAAATAAAACTGTAGCCATTAAAGGTTTAGAAGAACTACAAATACAAGCAGTAAAAGAAGACAGATAGTAAATGAGGTTCTAAAACATTTCAGCAGGGCAAACAGTTTATAGCTCTCATTCAGTCTTCCTGAAGCCAACTGTGCAATTCACTACAGACCCTGCACTGTACCCTGAACTCCCCTTAAACCTGCAATTAACCTTTCACGCCTAATGAAGCTGTTTTTCTGGAAAATTAAAATATATAGCGGTGCCTGCTTTGACACAGACTTGGGAGGAGAGCGTTTCAAAATGAATGACTATTGTTCGAAGGGAAAATGGAAGAGCTCTGTTTGTATATAAAGTGGGAATGTTCTTTCCAAGGCAGTTTCTGTTGATGGGCAGTATTTTATTACTGTACTTATTAATTGTTCTGCATAATTGTAAAACACACACACACATCAGTAATTTTATGATGAGATTGTTACTGCTGGAGTCTCCTGCAGCCATTTCACTTCCATTAGGGAAAACTAGAGTTTTACTGTTGTTGTGATGTGCCCTCGAGTCAGACCCAAGTCATAGTGAGCCCTCCTTGGCTTCCAAGGTGATATCACTAC
>NW_006921669.1:10242257-10245623 GCF_000298275.1 Orycteropus afer afer
CCAAGGAGTGGCTGGTGGGTTTGAACCGCCAGCCTTCTGGTTAGCAGTCAAGTGCCTTAGGCACTACACTACCAGAGCTCCTAAGAGTTTTACTAAAGATGACTAAATCCCTGACCTTTCCTCTTGGTGTTTTCTGTTGAGAATTTAGTGGTTTAGTTCCCTTTTCAATATATATATAGCTGTTAGTTAGCTTGCTTTCTCTTGAAGGCATGTTTAGAAATTTTCAAAAAGGAATAATTCTTGCACTTTAGGAAGAAAATACTGAGGATTCCCAAGTGTATAGGTAAAGGCCAGAGTCAAGTGCCGTGGTAGCTGTTGACATCCAAACCAGAAACGACTGAAACTGGGCTCAGTTTCTGAAGAAAACCTTGATGGTCCCAAAGGAATTGATTTCCATTGCACGTGCTCGCCCCGGAGGACCCAGAGCAGCCGCTAGTGAGGGCCCGTGTTAGCAGACACCATTTTGAAACACCAAGAGGCCACAGAGACCAGAATGGCACTTTCTTTCTCATGGGTTTGTATTTCAGATTTCAATAACAAGACTGCCATAGTGCCTGATATTTAAGAATTAAAAGTGCAAACAGCTAAAGCTTATAATAAACATTTAGGCCCTACTATTTTTATTGAATCTGCCTGCGTATTTGATGTAAATTTGGCTAGCCTGCAGCGCCTGTGCATCATGGTGACATGGTAAATGAAATACCTTTGGACCGCCAGTCTGAAATAAGGAGTCGTTCCCCCCAGTTAATTGTATTGCTTTGATAACAAGGAGCTGTGCTAGGCCTAGAGAACACAATAAGTGTATTTCATCAGATGATTTGTATGACATTTGGAAAACTGTCTTCTCGAGTGACCTGATTTTAATAGCACTGTACTGGCCAGCGTGGTGCGTCACCAGCCAGCGTCCGCCAGGAAGCAAGCGCTTCCTCCTTGGGTGCAGGGATGCGGTGGCTATGAGCAGGTACCCCTCACCCGGAAGAAGTTCTCTGGGAAACGCCCCCACAAGGAGAAAGCTTTTTCCTCCAAGGGCAGCACAGTGAACCTGTTTCTGGGTGGCTTTTATTTTATTGATGCATATTTTTTAAAAATCCAGAATACCTCTCAAGCTATCTTTTACCTCTTCACTGCCAGCATATAATTGTTACATTGGGTGGGGTGGGTAGGGCGGTGGTATAATGTCTTTCTTCAGCAGCTACTGACTTGACTTTTCTTTTTATCACAGGAAAATTAGAATCTCTACATAACAAAAAGTGCTGGAGGGTAATCAGAGGAACTTTTTTGTTTGTTTTTAATGAGTCTTCCTCGTGCACACACACGCACGTGCGCGCACACACACACACACACACACTATACAATTCAGGAAGACAGGGATCTTGTCTCCTTGTTCACTGTTGTATCCAGGACCACTTATAGGCTGAAAAAGAACCTAGCAACTTCTGGTTTTTGTTGTTGTGGTGGTGGTGGTGGTGGGCTCTTTTTATATTCTCCATATATTGAAAAATGAAGAAGTGCAAAAATAATGATACAAACTTAACAGTGAACAACTTGACACTTAAGGTACACACACACAAATTCAATTAGGATGATTATTGTGCTATTGATAATTAAATTACAGGATCTATAAAGAAGAAGAACTCATGGTGTGCCACAAGCTGTGAGGTTAGTGGAGGACCCAACCTTAAATTTGAATGAAACATCATTTGGCCCATCAAGAAGAGGAGGCCTGGGGAAAGTCGTCCTTCAAGCCACCTCTGTGGATTTACCTGCTGGCAAGGTTTCCTGCATACATAGAGCCATTCATCAGAATTTGGAAATTTCATAGTTGTCTTAGTTATCTAGTGTTGCTATAACAGAAATACCACCAATAGATGCCTATAATGAACAGAAATTTATTTTCTCACAGTTTCAGAGGCTGGAAGTCTGAATTCAGGGTGCCAGCTCTAGGAGAAGTTTCCTCTGTCAGCTCTGGAAGAAGGTCATTGTCTCTTGGAGCTTTTGCTCCCGGGAGATCTGCAGGTGGCTTGGCGTCTCTCTTCTTCCATCTCTGCTGTGGTAGTTGGTTAGATCCATCAGTCACAGACTTCATCTGTTTGGCAAAAGACTGTGTAGCTGTGTCCATGGCGTAAATTCTAGGAAACATGACCTCAGTTTGTGCAACAGAATTTTCCAAATCTTGACGTTTGTTTTCCTTTTTTTTTGCACAGTTCATTGCTCAGTCCATCTCCTTCCCCTCACATCTTACTATAAGCAGCAAGGAGAATCCATGCGGCTCAAAGCTGTCAAATTGAAAATAAGCATGGTTTGCAATTTTATTTGTAAATTAAGAGCTGAAATACACATGGTTTATGATTTATTATTTTCAATGAGATGTGTTTCCAAGTTTAAGAATCATTAGTAAATCCAGGATATCTTAATTAGGCTTTGGATTTCATATACCCTGAAAGACAAAGTACAATGACAGTTTCAGAGTTGCATAAGATTTCCTGTTTTGGCAACTCCAAATGTTTACTTTTCTTCTGCCATTATCTCTTCTGTAAGGAAAATAACACTTGCAACCACATGTAAATGGAAAAGTATTATTTTCCAGAACTTCTTTGGACTAGGTCCACAATAGTTTAATGAATAAAATGATTTCCTATTTGGATGTTGTGATGTTGAAATTAGTGTAAGTGGACTCTGTCCTTAAAGGAGGCATATATTGTTTGTCATAGTTGGCTGCCTCTGGATAAGATGGGGCCAGAAATGAACAGCACAAGGTTGCAAACCATGACAGAAGCATGCCAGGAGATCTGTGGGAACCCGAGGTTTGCCTGAACTCAAGTTTTAGTTAGCACTCCCATGGCCGGTGGTTGTCTTTAAGTAACGTGCTTCCGTTCTGCCAATTAAAGAATAAGAAAATATTTCTTACAACAGAGCAAGTGGTTAAAACATCTACTTTGCACATTTCAGAAGTTTGGATGTGTTCTTGGAAGGTCAAAGAAGCATTTTTTATTTACAATTTGAACCTTTGAACTTTTATTAACTCTTTTGGAAATTCAGGATAATATTTATTATCCCAAAAGGGTAAGTTACTTAATAGCAACTTACTTTGTAAGTTCAAAGGTAACTTTGTAAGATGATATGCTTGGCTAGTAATTACTATAAATTTTGTTATCCATTTTCTGACAACATCAGTGTCTCCTTCTCCACAAATCCCTTCTCTTCTGTTTTCAAACTTACTCAAAGCTCCCTTTTTACTTTAAAAATGTATATACTGCTATGCTATTCACGTATATTTCATCTGACCCTACTGCTTCCCCTAGATTCCAGCTTATCTCCTCTCCTGTCTTGAACATGCGACCTATGTCTGTTGCCCACACTTCTCAC
>NW_006921669.1:10250873-10251447 GCF_000298275.1 Orycteropus afer afer
ATCTTCCTATGATATTTTCTCTCTCAAAGAAACAGGGAACTAAGTTTGTAAAATGTCTCCTCAAAAGTCAAGTAATTTTATCAGCTTCTTTTTGGACCCTTTCAATTTTGATTTTTCTCATGGAAAAAAATAAACTGACAAAACTGGTCATTATAAAAATATAATCATTTAAAAATAAAACTATTGCCCAATTTGTTTAATTCTAGACTAATTGTCATCAGAGAAAGCTTATATAACAAAAATATTGAAAACAGAGTTGTATGTAAGATCTATTTCTGCTATATTCTTAGAGGCTAAGCAAATAATATTACTCTGAAAGAATTAATCAAGCTCCATCCAACTTGATTCCCATTGGTTCATAAAACTTGAAATTTTATATTTTAGAGAATTATAGGGTATAAATACAATGTTAAGTTAAAGTCATACTATACCTTTCTGGGCCAAATCTTGCAAACTCTGTGACTAATTATGCACTATATTGTCAACTTATCAAAGCTTTTCCTGGCAATAAAATTCTTTGCCCTCAGGTGAAGTGGATTGAAAAGACTTCAGGGATAATCACTTTGAGTCTGTG
>NW_006921669.1:10252832-10253854 GCF_000298275.1 Orycteropus afer afer
ATCATGGAAGTCCCCCCGGGAAGGCCACGAGTGTGCCTCGCCACCTTGGCCTGCAGAGACCCTGAGTCAGAGGGATCGGCAGGGACCCCGACGTCGCAATGCTCCAGGAGCACCTTGGTGATGCCTGAGATCAGGACGTGAGATCAGGACGTGTCTGTTCTGAGTGGAATACCTCTCAAAAATGAAGTTATCACTGTAATTCCAAAACGCTTTAAGTCATCTTCCAAGGGATACAAGCCATCTGGTGGGTGTAACAACAATGTTTTCATGATACTGTACATTGAATGTTTTAGTTTTATCACAATTTTAAATTAAAAATTTAGGACCATAGGTACTGTCACTATGTGTGTATAGGTGTGCATGCCAATGTTTAAAGCAGATGGCGTGAAAGTTCAAACCTGCTTAAAAAGCCAACATTTTATGATACGTGTGCTATGAATGGGAACTTCAATCACTGAAATAAAAACTGGCTATTCCAACCCCCGCTGCCAAATGCAGCTTTGTTTTCTTATTAGCCTTTCCATGATCATAGAGAAAAATACAACCTGGAGAGTCCCTCCCCCATCTAAGACTTGCTTATAAAATGCTGTTGAATTCCCTTATTTTACATCCATTTTTCATTCTTTCCCCTTCGTTGTCTTTGATCGGCATGCAGACAGAGTGCTACGCTGTTTGCCGGGTGAGAAAGGAAGGCAAAACTCAGAAAAGCCCGAGCAACCGGGATTCCAGATACCAGGGTCTGTGCCCTTGGCCGTGGGTTTTGTGTTTACATAAATTGTTCTTACTGACAGCAAAGGTCAGTTCTCTGAGACTGGCGCAGCTGTGCCATAGCTGAGGCGTGTGGGGTTTGAGCCCATGTCTCCACCTGGGTCCTTCGTCAGTACTGCTGCTCTGGTGGGCCTCAGCCAGGTAGGTGGGAAGCAGAAGGCCAGGGAGGAGCCAAATGGCTCTCCCTTCCAAAACCAAAAAAAAAAAAAAAATACGAAACTCACTTGCTGGAGTTGATTCCCACTCATAGCGAC
>NW_006921669.1:10255099-10256143 GCF_000298275.1 Orycteropus afer afer
GGTCAGATAGGAGCTCTGCTGCAGGAAATCCGCCCAGGAAAATAGCATTAGGAGCAAATTCGCGTCACAGCTCTTTGTGCATTATAACCCTTGCTTCCCAACCATATTTAATAGTTTGTGTTGTAAGTTATCTTAGAACAGGCCTTGTGTGGGGACACGGTCGATTTTTAATAGAAACCCAAAAGCCAGCGTTCCCCTTGATGCCTTGGGCCAGGTTGTCCCACCCATTTCTAAGTAAACTGATAAAAACGCTCACCTACTTCACCTGGGTGTTGGGATGGGTTGTTGTTGTTGAAATGGGAAATAGATCCTGGTTAAATGTTTTCTCTTTTTACTATGAAAGGTGCAAGGTTAAATTCAGTGAACCACCAGCAACCATGTTTTTCTGAAAATGACTTATTTTTTGGTAACACACTAAAGTGTGTGTATGTTCCAAATAATTACTCTGTTGTTCAAACCAATGATATGAGATGCCAGGTGATTCAGACTTGAGCTTTGGGAACTTTTTAAAATCTCAATCACAGCTATCAAATATTCTCTTCCTTGATTTTAAATGGTAGTCTTACAGCCAGTCCTCACAGATCATGCGTGTTAGAGGCCCTTTCCCACCATCACACATCTCTCCTAACCTCTCACCCACTAGTCAGCGTGTTTCCCCCAGCAGCAGACTGAGACTCTTAGACCCGTATCAGTGCTTTATAAAATAAGTAAATACAATAAACTAGGTATTGCAGATCTCTGTTCCCTTGTATTGGTGCATGTTGGCAGCAATAATTCTGTTTCTTTCGATCAGCGTGTTTGAAATATAGCGGCACTTAAAAATCAGGGCTGGCTGGAAAGACACCAAGAGAAACACCAGCTCACCTTAAAACAATGTGATTTCAGTCCAAAATGATTACCTTGGGACGCAAATTGACAATGACTAGAATAAGTTGAATTGTTTCTAAACAATGGGTTTTCTTTTCTGACCAATATTCAGAAGATGGGTAGGTACTGGACCTTTCATTAAAAATCTTATAAATGATAATATATTTTAAATATTTT
>NW_006921669.1:10262758-10263922 GCF_000298275.1 Orycteropus afer afer
AAATGAGAACACCACCTCTTTCAGGATACTTGTGAGAAATATACTCCTAGAGCCTTCAGAATCTGGGACTTGAACCAGTTAATCCCGGTTCTACATCTTAACAAGACTCCCGTAGGATGTAAATTCTTATCCAGTGTATCTGGGGTGGAAATTAAAATTCTCAGCAGGGGGTCAAACTGGAATGAACTGGTTCAGAACCTGGACCATACTGTCGCTTTCAGGAGACTCTCCACACAACATTGTCTACACACTTTTGGTAACATTCTTTACATGATCGTAACACCCTTAACGATGTGGTATGCTAAATGACATTCTCAGGAGTTATCAGGTGTTATCTAGATGTTGCAGGTGGAGGAAAGCATCCTATCACACTGATCTGCAGGTAACTTTTGTGTTGGTACATAAAGGAACAAAAGATCAAGATACCTTATCAAGGGTTGAATTTACTTTTGTGGCAGGATTTTGTCAAGTTTAACATTTTGACTGCTTTCCATCCCATTGTTACATGATAAAGTTACTCATCTGCACAGACACATCTGAAATTTTATCAGGTCATTACATACATTAATTATTTTGCACAAAGCATTAAAATCTGTATCAGAAAGAGCAGCTCTTATTACTTCTCAATCAGTATTGGCTTATGTAAAACATTCTTAAAGCTCTCATCAAAATAATAGGCGAAAACATTTTCCTCTCTTCCTGTTGGTTATTACCTAGATACTTTCTTTTAGATAAACAATTGACAGTGTGTTTACTGAAGCTTGCATTGATATTCCCCAGTAGTGTTTGCAACTTGAGTTTTATTCCGGCAGCTCCCCGCAATGAATCCACAGCGCAGCGCTGCCAGCCCCTCTGGAACCTGACATTATTTGTTCTCTCACTGTTCTAAAGGTAATTAAGGAGCAATGCATGTTTCTCAATTAATGATTTCTCATTCAACAGGGGATCTTTGATGCTAATTTGTTTTAATCAGGGCAGAGGCTGCTCAAAAACTCTAAACAATTCAGTGAAGAGGAACTAGGAATTTTTAATCAAGTGGAAGAGATTTAAATGCTGTGAGGGAGGCATCCATCATACCCTTTCAATTCCCGTTCATTTAACTCTGTTCTTTTGAGTTTTATAAACCAAAGTGAGAATTATTAAATAGTCATTGTGTTATATAAT
>NW_006921669.1:10264922-10269834 GCF_000298275.1 Orycteropus afer afer
TTTTTTTTTTTAACCTGTACTTCTCAAATGTCAGAGTGCATCAGAGTCACCTGTAGGGCTTGTTAAAACTGATTGCTGGGCCGACTTCTAGAGTTTCTGATGCAGTAGGTCTGAGGCAAGGCCTAAGAACCTCCACATGTAAAGAGTTGGTGGTGATGCAGGTGCTAGGGCTCAGGGGCCCCCACCCTGAGAACTCCCGTGATAACCAAATCAAGAATGAGTGGCATGAGTTTGAAAGGAGGACTGAGCAAGGAATCTGCGTTTCTCAGTTATTCAAGGATGTTTTCACAGGTTCTTTGTCAGAAAGCAGCCAGGCCTCCAATCTCTTGGTAGTGGCCCCACATGAGGCTTCTGGACCGAGTTGGGCAGGTGCTGAGTGTTGGACTTGGGCAGAGAGGTGACACTAGAACCTTATTTCAATTCATGGAGATCCAGTTGGAAGGCCTGGCTAAAATTACAAACAGTTGAAAACCATTGCTGTTTGGATGGGGAACAACAGCTGGTTCACCTGTGCTAATGGACCATGCCAGCAACCCAACTGGCTTGTAAAAACATTAGACCAGGGTGATGATCCTGTCCTGTGGACATTAAGGATGAGCTGGGCTGTGTTGGGCAAACCAAACCCATTACCACAGAATTGATTCTGACTCATGATGACCCCATGGACCCCAATTAATTCTTAAGAGGTAAGTTTGCGGAACTATACTTAGGGACCCAATTCTTTTTCTAGAACTATTCTTCAGGATGGAGCTGTAAGGCTTCAGAGGGAAGTCCAATTTCAAGGCCTCTGGGGCAAATGTCCGGCCCACTGCAGGGACTGACCTGATTAGCTCAGGCTGTCCCTAACCCGCACCGTAATTGCACAGTGCATTGGCCCGTGTGTCTCTAAGCTGTAGAATGAGCACACGTAATGTGGTAAGTTCAGTTGTGATTTGTTCTGTCAATGCTCTGATGCTTTTCTGAGTCGTGTGTCATGAGGCAATGTTGTGGGGAGTGGGCTAGGTCCTCATGTGTAAGTATGAATGGTTATCTAACAGCATTTACATTTGCCTTTAAAATTAATTGTGGACATGGAGATGAATATTCAAAGATGACTCTGTTTTGACATGTGACTTCTGGAAATTCAGGTATTTGATAGCGTCTATTATGTGGCGACCACTTTTTGTTAGTTGTAGTTGACATAATTCTGACTCATGGCAGCCCTGTGTGTGCAGAGTAGAACTGCTCCATTAGGTTTTCAAGACTGTCACCTTTTGGAAGCATACTGACAGGAATGCCTTCCAAAGGGCCTGTGGGTGGGTTTGAAATGCCAGCCTTCAGCTAGTAGTGGGACACTTAACCATTTGTGCCATCCAGAGACTATGCCATGTTATTTCATTTTCCTACAACCAATAATGAGTGGAACAAGGGATATCATTGCTGATGTCAGATGGATCTTGGCTGAAAGCAAAGAATACCAGAAAGATGTTTACTTGTATCCCATTAAGGAGCTCTGGTGGTGTAGTGACTAAGGCATTTGACTGCTAACCAGAAGGCTGGCAGTTCAAACTCACCAGCCACTCCTTGAAAGGAAGATTGGGCAATCTACTTCCACAGAGATACTGCCTCGGAAACCCAAGGAGGGGTCACTATGAGTTGAGATCGACTTGACCTCAGTGAGTTTGGTTTGGGCATTTTTTGTGTTCCATTGACTATGCAAAAGCATTCATTTGACCGTGTGGATCATAACAAATTATAGATAACATTGTGAAGAATGAGATTTCCAGAACACTCAGTTATCCTCATAAGGAAACTACACAGACCAAGAGGCAGTTGTCTGAACAGAACTCAGGAAGGATGTGTGTAAACATTATATCTTTTCACAATATTTATTCTATCTGTATGCTGAGCAACTCATCCAAGAAGCTGGACTATATGAAGAACACCACAGCATCTGGATTGGAGGAAGACTCATTAACAACCTGCAATATTCAGATAACACAACCTTATTTGCTTAAAGTGAAGAGGGCTTGAAGCACTTACTGATGAAGATCAAAGACTGCAGCCTTAAGTATGGATTGTACCTCAACACAAAGAAAACAAAAGCCCTCATAACTGGACTAATAAGCATCACGATAAATGGAGAAAAAATTGAAGTTGTCAAGGATTTCTTTACTTGGATCCACAATCAACAACCATGAAAGTAGCAGTCAAGAAGTCAAAGGACATAATGCTCTGAGCAAATCTGCTGCTAAAGACCTCTTTCAAGTGTTAAAGAGAAAGATGTCACTTTGAAAACTAAGGTACACCTAATCCAAGCCATGCTATTTTCAATAGCTAGCTTCCTATGCATGTGAATTAGAAAGAGCAAAGAAGAATTCATGCAGTTGAATTGTGGGGTTGGCAAAGGACTGACAGATGAACCAAATCTATCTTGTAGGAAGTGAAGCTAGAGTGCTCCTTAGAAGCGAGAATGGCCTGACTTCGTCTTTCATACTTTGATCCTGTTATCGGAAGGGACCAGTCCCTGGAGAAGAATATCATGCTTGTTAGAGAGGGTCAGCAAGAAAGGGGAGGACCCTCAACGAGATGGAGTGACACAGTGGCCGCAACAACAGTGGGCTCAAGCGTAGCAACGGCTGTGAGGATGGGACAGGATGGGGCAGTGTTTCCTTCCCTTGTACGTGGGGTCAGTGTGAGTAGTAACTGACTCAACAGCATCTAACAACAACAACCAACAACCAATATTAGAATCCCCGTTTTACCGCTAAGCACAAGGAGGCTGAGTGTTAACTTGCCAAAGCTCACATGCCTAGCAAGTGGCAGAGCTGGGAAAAGGTCACCTACAATCTGTTGCTTCTCCCAAACCTGCAAGAGATTGACTGACACGTGGCGTAGTGCCTAAGGCACCTGACTGCTAACCAGAAGGCTGGCGGTTCAAACCCACCAGCCACTCCTCAGAAAGAAGGTTGGGCTATCTACTTCCGTAGTGATACCACCTCGGAAACCCAAGGAGGGTTGCTATGAGTCAGATCTGACTCCAGGGCAGTGAGTTTAGTTTAGACAATGGTGTGGAAAAAATTCCCATCATTTCCTTAGCACACTTGCTAATAACAGAAAGATTTTTAATTGAAGGGGTATCATCCCTTTTCCAATGAGCAATCTTACCTTGTGGAGCTGTTATGACTCTCCGGTGGAAAGCAGATGAGCTCTAATTTTACGCAGTTCCAGGCAGACTCCGACTTCCAGAAGCCTGTGACCTACAGTGCCCTGAGTCTGCCTAGTTAATCACATAACTGTGTATGTTCATGAGCTGGCTTCAGATCTAATGATGTCACATCATAGGGTCAAAAAAGTGCTAGTGATCTAATCTGAAGTGGCTTTTGCAATTACAAGTTGCACCTTGATGTGATCGTATCGTTTGTATTCCATTTTGCTGGAATCTACAGATCTCTGGCTGCAGTTGGAGTCTTTCTCTTGGCCTGGTGCAGAAAGTCATCTGATGGGGGTTAGGGCCATTCTAGTGACTCCCCTGTTACGAAAGGCAGTCCCTGGGTTACACAGATGTCGGTTCTAAGTGTGTCTTTCAGTTGAGTTTGTAAGTCAGTCAGAACAGATGCCTATGCTTTATTTTAATGCAAAAAAGGAGCTCGTGTGGCGCTGTGGTTAAGGTGTTGGGCTGCTAACCAAAAGGTCGGCAGTTCAAACCCACCAGCTGCTCCACTGCTTCCGTGAAGATTTACAGCTTTGGAAATCCTATGGAGGTCACTATGAGTATGAACTGACTTGATGGCAGTGGGTTTGGTTTGGTTTAGTTTGGTTGGTGCAAGAAAGGAGCTCTAGTGGCATAGTGCTTAAAGTATTTGGCTGCTAACCTAAAGATTCACAGTTTGAAATCACCAGCTGCTCTGCAGGAGAAAGATGAGGCAGTCTGCTTCTGTGTCGATTTACACGGAAACTTTTGGTTACCTCTAGTGCTGCTCTAACAGAAATTACCACAAATGGGTGTTCTAAACAAACTGGGATTCTCTTAAAGAATTCTTATTCTCTTAAAGTTTGGAAGGCTAGAAGTCTGAGTTTGAAGTGCCAGCTCTAGGGCTTGGGTGAAGGCCCCTTGACCTTGGGCTTCAGCTCTGCCTCTTGCTCCCGGCCCACTGGAGCTGGAGGTGTCTCTTCACTCAGGCAGCTGCTGGCTGCTGAGGCTGACAAACCCAAGGCTGACAAATAAAATGGTGCAGTCCCAATATTACCAAACAACACACAGGCAACTAGTTCAAATCCAGAGACAGTCCAAGATCAGCAGGAAACATGGTGGGCTGCTAAATGAAGACTTGGCTACAGGCAGGGTCCAAGCATGCCAAAAAGCTGCAGGGACCATTTCTCACAACTGCTTCTTATATACAGGGAGCAGACCACATCCTTAAGGTAGCTGCGCATAGTAGATTCTACCATGGAGCTGATTACTAGTCTTATCATGGGGAATACTACACCCTGCTGCCCAGCCACTCAAAATGAGGCCCAGACAAGTTGACACATAACCTTAGCTACCACAGAAAGCCTATGGCAGTTCTACTCTGTCTTACAGGGTTACTATGAGTCAGAATCGACTCCCTGGCAGTGGGTTTGGTGCAAGAAAATGCTCAATGCCTTTTCAATGAGGTAAAAGCTACAAGTGCAGCAAGTGAAGGTGATTGTGATGGAGATTTGTTCAGAGTAGGGTTTGGTTCAATCCTTTCAAATTGAGTGCAGATTTACATAACATTAAAGGGCAAGTAGGAGTTGTCTGTAAGTGGGACATTCTTAACCAGAGCACTGTCTGTATGCAGTTTGGTTGGTGTTAAGTACACCACCCTTCTCTCTCAGAGGAGCCCTACTGAGTAGTAGTCTCTGTGCTGAACTCTCACTGCCCAGCTTTTCCCCAATTTTTTTTTTT
>NW_006921669.1:10270460-10317340 GCF_000298275.1 Orycteropus afer afer
TGAGGACAACTTGAAGCACTTACTGATGAAGATCAAAGGCTACAGCCCTGAGTGTGGATTACACCTCAACAAAAAGAAAACAAAAACCATCATAACTGGACCAATAAGCAACAGCATTATACTTGGAGAAAAAGTTGAATTGGTCAAGGATTTCATTTTACTTGGATTCACAATCAATGTCCATGGAAGCAGCTGTCAAGAAATCAAAGAATGTATTGGAATAGAGCAAATCTGCTCTAAAAATGAAAACAAAAACCTCTGTAAAGTGTTAAAAAGCAATGATGTCACCTTGAGGAGTAAAGTGAGTCTGATCCAAGCCATGATACATTCAGTTACCTCATATGCATGTAAAAGCTGGAAAATGAGTAAGGAAGCTGAGGAAGAATTGATGCTTTCGATTTATGGTGGTTAGGGAAGAATATTAACTATATCATTGTCTTAGCCTGAGTTCTCTAGAGAAGCAAAACTAGTGACGCTTATACATACATACATACATATACATATATAGAGAAATTCATCCCAAGGAAATGGCTCATGAAGTTGTAGAGGCTGGTAAGTCTCAAGTCTGTGGTTCAGACATCAAGCAGGAGGCTTTTCCTGACTCATGTAGCTGCAGGGGCTGATGAACCCAAGATCAACAGGCTGCTGGCTTCTGAGGCCAATGAATCCAACATTGGCAGGTAAAATGGCAGCTTGTTGACTCACAGGCTGTGAAGGCAACAATCCCAGATGGGCAGGCATTACAGCAGGCCACTAGTTCAAGTCCAGGAACTGGAGATGAGGATAAGCCGGATACAGGATCCAGATCCAGCAGAGAACAAAAGGGCTCTGCCAGGATGTCATCTATATGGTGGCAGCAGACCACACCATTGAGGAAACTTCCTTTCAACTGATTGGGTCCTCACTGCAAATCTCCTCATGAGGGATGACTACATCATAACTGTTAAACCACTGAGAATTATGGCCTAGCTAAGTTAACACACAGCATTAACTCACAATCATGGACAACTTGAACAACAAACAAGTCTGTTTTGGAAGAAGTACAGCCAGAATGCTTAGAAACAAGATTGTGAGACCTCATGTCGTGTACTTGGACATGTCAGGAAGGACCAATCTTTGGAGAAATACATCCTGCCTGGTAAAGTAGAGGGTCAGCAAAAACAAAAAAAAAAAAAGGAAAATCCTCAATGCGACAATGAGCTCAAACATAGCATTGATTATGAGGATGATTCAGGACTGGACAATGTGTTATTCTGTTGTACATAAGGTCACTAGAGTCAGAAGCAACTTTATGGCATCTAACAACAGCTTGTATCAGCACTTCATTTCTCTCTATGACTGATACACCACATTTTGTTTATCCATTCATCTGTTGATTGGTATATAGCTTGTTTACAGCTTTTGGCTATAATGAATAATGCTACAATGAACTTTGGTGTACAAGCAACTATTTGAGTCCCTGCTTTCAAGTCTTTTGGATATATACCTAGGAGCAGAATTGCTGCAGCATATGGTAATTCTTTGATTACCTTTTTTTGGGGAACTGACCAATTATTTTCCACAATGGCTGTACCATGTTATATTCCCACCAGAAATGCATGAGGGCTCTAATTTCTTCACATCGTCACCACCACTTGTTATTTTTTGATAACAGCCACCGTGCTCTTGGTGTGTGCTGTTGAGTTGATTCCAACTCGTAGTGACCCTATAGGACTGAGTAGGACTCTGACATAGGGTTCCCTAGGCTGTAATCTTTATCAGTCTTTTCTCCCACAGAGCAGTTGGTGGATTTCAACCACCAACCATTTAGTCAGCATTTGAGCACTTGACTATTGTACAAACAGGACTCCTTATAGCCACTCTATTTGGTATGAAATGATATCTATCTCTGTTGCTTTGATTTGTATTTTCCTAATGAGTAATGCATATTTTATTATTCTTTGTTTTCTCTAGCTACCCTTTGAAATCTTCTGTTCAGCTCTTTTACTTCATTTCTCCTTCCACTTTAGCTACTCTATATTCAAGAGCAAGTTTCAGAGTCTTTTCTGACATCCATCTTAGTCCTTTCTTTCTTTCCTATCTTGTTAATGACCTTTTTGCTTTCTTCATGTATGATGTCCTTGATGTCATCCCACAACTTGTCTGGTCTTTGGTTGTTTGTGTTCAATGCTTTAAATCTATTCTTGAGGTGGTCTCTAAATTCAAGTGGGATATACTCAGATATATGTATTTCAAATTTCTTCAATTTCTTCTTGAACTTACACATGAGCAGTTGATGGTCTGTTCTGCATTCTATCCCTCACCTTATTCTGACTGATAGTATTGAGCTTCTCCATTTTCTCTTTGACAGATGTAGTAAATTTGATTCCTGTGTATTTCATCCTGTGAGGTCTACCTGTACAATTTCTGTTTATGTTGTTGAGAAAATGTATTTGCAATGAATTAATCGATCTTGCAAAATTCTCTGATGCAATCTCTGGCATCATTTCATTCACCAAAGCCATATTTTCCAACTACTAATCTTAGTTCTTTATTTCCAGCATTCATATTCCAATCACCAATAATTATCAATGCATCTTGATTGCATGTTTGATCAATTACAGACTCCAGAAGCTGGTAAAAATCTTCAATTTCTTCATCTGTGGCAAGTCAAAGATACTGATTTATTAATATCATATTAACTGGTTTTCCTTGTAGGAGTGTAGATATAATATAATCCCTAACAGCACTGTATTTTAGGATAGATCTTAAAACGTTCTTTTTGATAGTGAATATGACAATCTCATTCCTTTTCAATTTATCATCCCTGGAAGAGTAGATCATATGATTGTCTAATTCAAAATGCCCAATACCAGTGCCTTTCAGCTCACTAATGCCTTGGATATTGATCTTCAGGTATTCCATTTCATTTTTGACAACTTCCAGTTTTCTGAGATTCACACTTTGTACATTCCACATTCTGATTGTGAATGGAGGTTTGTAGCTGTTTCTTCTCGTTTTGAGTTGTGTCCCATCGGCAGATGAAGGTTCTGAAAGCTTTACTCCATCCACATCATTCAAGTTAACTCTACTCTGAGAAGACAGCTCTTCCCCTGTCAGAGTTTGCATGCCTTCCAACTGCAGGGCTCATCTTCTGGCACTTTATCAGACAGTGTTCTGCTGCTATTCATGAGGTTTTCACTGACCAGTTTTCTAGAAGCAGATGCCCAGGTCCTTCTTCCCAGTCTGTCTTAGTCTGGAAGCTCCAGTGAAACCTACCTTGGGTGATCTGCTAGTATTTGAAATACCAGTGGCATAGCTTTCAGCATCACAGCAACAGGCAAGCCACCACAATACAACAAATTGACAGACAAGTGAGGACCGAAAATCTAAGCAATTGTACTGTATGAAGAAGAACGTAGCATCAGGATTGGAAAAAAGACTCACTAACAACCTGTGATACACAGATGGCACTACGTGCAGGAAGCAAATAGGACTTGAAGTACTTATTGATGAAAACCAAAGACTACAGCCTTCGTTATAGATTATACCTCAACATAAAACAAAATTTCTCACAACTGGAGCAATAAGCAATAAATGGCAAAAAGATAGAAGTTGTCAAGGATTTCATTTTACTTGGGTCTTTAATCAACGCCCATGGAAGCAGTAGTCAAGAAATCAAATGACATACTGCATTGGGCAAATCTGCTGCAGAAGACATCTTTAAAGTGTTAAAAAACAAAGATGTCACTTTGAGGACCAAGGGATGCCTGACCTAAACCATGATATTTTCGGTCACCTCATACATATTTGAAAGCTGGACAATGAATAAGGAAGACTGATGAAGAATTGGTGCCTTTGAATTATGTTGGCAAAGAAAAGTGAATATACCATGAACTCCCAGAAGAATGAACAACTCTGTCTTGGAAGAAGTACAGCCAGAATGCTCCTTAGAAGTGAGGATGGTGAGACTTCATCTCATGTACTTTGGACATGTTATCAGAAAGGTCCAGTCCCTGGAGAAGCACATTATGCATGGTAATATAGAGGGTCAGTGAAAAGATGAAGACCCTCAGTGAGATGCATTGAAACAGTGGCTACAACTTAACAGTGATCTCAGACAGCAAGAACTGTGAGGATGGCATAGGACCAGGCAGTGTTTCATTCTATCAGACCTGGGGTTGCAATGAGTTGGAACTGACTAGACAGCACCTAACAACAAAGAGTACTGATGCTGAGCATCTTTTCATGGGCTTATTGGTCATTTATATACATCATCATGGAGAAATATCTATTCAAGTCTGTTGCCAATTTTTCATTTTATTTTTTATGTGTTACATGTGTGTGTGTAGTTTTTTTAAAAAAAAAAAAAAAAACATTGTTATTTGGGTGAAAGTTTACAGAGCAAATTCATTTCCTATGCAGCAGTTCACACACATTTTGTTTCATGACATTGACTATAATCCCCCACAATGTAATAGTTTTCTTCCCACTTCCTCCCTGTAGTTATTACCTCTTTCCTGTGTCCTTCTTTCCTATGCATTCCTGCCCCCAAGCTATCTCCCTATGCAAATACTGCCTTTCTGTTCTACCATGATTGATCATTCTAAGGAGTATATGTGTGTGTGTAAATGTTCACCCTATATTCCTGTCTATTGTTTGGCTAGGAGCTCTGGTACTTGATTGCTAATCAAAAGGCTGGCAGTTCAAACCCACCAGCCACTCCTCAGAAGGAAGGTTGGGCAATCTACTTCTGTAGTGATACTGCCTCGGAAACCCAAGGAGGGGTCGCTATGAGTCAGGTCTGACTGGACAGCACATAATAATTGTTTGGCTGGAAGACACAGGAGTGAGTTCAGTTCTAGGCCTGAAGAGTAACCAGGGGCCATAGTCCCAGAGGTTTCACCAGGCTCTATCAAACAAGTAAGTGTGGTCGTCTTCAGGATTTTGAGTTTTGTTCCATATTGTTTTCCCACTCTATCTAGGATCTCCTGCACTGATCCCTTTCCAAGTGATTGACAGTGGTAGCCAGGCACCATCTAGTTCTTCTGGTCTCATGGTCATACAGGCTAAGATTCTGTTGCCCATTTTTTATTGGGTTATCATTTTATTATTGAGTTGTAGAAGTTCTTTATATATGCTGGGTATGTAAATGCTTATCAGACATATTTGGTTACCATATATGTTCTTCATTCTGTAGGTTGTCTCTTTAATTTCTTGATAAAGTCCTTTATTATCACAGAATTTTAAGATTTTGATTAGGGCCTGTTCATTTTTTTCCTTTTGTTGTTTATGCTTTTGGTGTTACATGTAAGAATACATTGTCAAAAACAAGATCTTGAAGTTCTAAGAGTTTTATGGTTTTAATTCTTATATTTAAGTCATTGATCCATTTTGCTTAATTTTCTTTTTATGTATAGTGTAAGGTAAAGGTTCAACTTCATGCATTTCCGTATGGAGATCCAGTTATCCCAGCACCATGTGATTCTTTCCCTATTTAATGGACTTGGAACCCTCATTGAAAATCAAATGGTCATTAACGTATGGGTTTATTTCTGGACTATCAATTCTCTTCCATTGATCTATATGCCAGTCTTTATACCAATACCAGACTGTTTTGATTACTATAGTTTTATAACATGCTTTGGATTTGGAAGTGTGAGTCCTCCTACTTTGTTCTTTTTCAAGATTCAGACTTCCCCTGATTTTCAGCTCTCAAAGAAACAAACCATGGGTTATGTTGAAGCCTTTAGGTTTGTATAAGGTCACATTATAAGTTGCTATGAGAGGCATAGGAGCTCTGGTAGCATAGTGGCTAAGACACTTGCCTGCTAACCAGACGGCTGGAGGTTCAAACCCACCAGCCACTCCTCGGAAGGAAGGTTGGGCAATCCTACTTCCGTAGTGATACTGCCTCGGAAACCCAAGGAGGGGTCGCTATGAGTCGGGGCTGACTTGATGGCACATAACAACAACAACAATGAGAGGCATTGAAATTCTTTCCCAGAATTTTCCAGAATAATGTTGCTATTATAAATATTAGGAGCTCTAGTAGCATAGTGGCTAAGATACTTGCCTGCTAACCAGACGGCTGGAGGTTCAAACCCACCAGCCACTCCTCTGAAGGAAGGTTGGGCAATCCTACTTCCATAGTGATACTGCCTCGGAAACCCAAGGAGGGGTCGCCATGAGTCAGGGCCGACTTGATGGCACATAACAACAACAACAACAAATTATAAATATTAGCTGGGGAATCTTTTCTTTTGAAATCTATACACAGCACTTTTTGATCAAAGTGTGTGTATTGGACTGGGTAGGTTACTTCTTTTTTTTCTCAGCCTCAGTTTCCTCATGTGTCTAATAAGGGACCTTGTCAGGACATATGTAGCTGGTTTTCTGTGAATTCTTGCCTGATGACAATGTCGTTGGGCTTACCTGGTAATGACTTTAGACTTTTGAGGATGCTTTTAATACCATGCTTTAGACTTTTACTATGTCAGCACCAAGAAGGCTGTGTGAGAACTCTTGGGGTTACTTTAGCTTCACAAGAAAGACATATTCTTAAAATGACTCACAAGTCTTCAAAGAAGTGGCATTTGCAAGGTCAAAGGTTTCGTTCTGTAACTTTGGACTTTATTACATTTCTGCATGACATCATGGCATAGTGAAAGACATGGGTATTGCAGCCTTCTTGCGTCTTTTCCTCATCTTTTCCAACAAAGATTCTTTGCATTGTACATACTTCAAATATTCTTTGCCACCACACAAAATGCTAAATTCTCATCTTATTTCTCAGTGAAGCTTAATTTCTACCCAACTGCATATTGTAACTTGACTATCTCCACTGTGCGTTAAACCTTCATTGCCTCTAAAGGGACTTTGTGAAATATATTCTTTCTACTCCAAAGATAAAATGAGATGTAGAGAATCCATAAATTATCTGGGCATCAAACGATTCTATATAAAGAACCACTAGTTAACAGAGATAGGAATGTTAATGTCTTTTAGACGCAATCTTCTGAAATCATCAGTGGAAATGTTTTTGTGGTGGCCAACTTTCAGAAGAAACACCACAATTACTTTATGGTTAGATGGAAGAGGGACAGTCATTTTCTATGTGGAGCTGAAACAAAGGGTAATTCTTCATCAAGTGTGGCTCTAAAAGTTTAGAAACATGCACACGCTAGGTAACGAGCTGGTGGGTTTGTATGCATCATGCAGATGTATGACCTAGATACATCTCTAAAAATTAATTGAAAGGCACTGTGCTGGGCCTGAGTAATACTCTAACAAGTTTGTTTTTTTTCCCTCTTTAATGATGAGCATCCACCCTGGAGGCATAGTGTTTGATAGAAGTGACAGCTCTGCACACAATGCAGGCTCCTCTACCAGGGAGTGTGCTGACTCAGAAAATGGAAGGACAGAGCCCATGGTAGAGGAGTTGTCAGGCGAATACGTAACCTTCGGGATTAGAAGTTACATAGCTCATCAGTGCTGCCGTCACACTCTAACCACCCCCCAGAGGAGGGGGTGGCTTCCTTAAGGTTCATTTGTTGACAGAATAATCTCTGTAGAACTTCAAACCTGCATCATGAAATGAGCCAATGTCTTTGTCCTTAGGTTGCATGACATATTTTGAATTCCATGTCATCTGAATGAAGGTCTTTCTTTCTTCTCCTTATTTTAGTTTTTATATTTTTTAGCCTTAAGAAGATCCATCATGTTCTGGATACCACACACAGGGCATTAAAATCTCTGTCTATCAAATAGGCTTAGAAATAAAATCACAGATGTTTGTGTATTTCTAAGACATTGCATAATTAAGTCTGATATCAATGAGGGAATTCAAGCAAACAATTCAGCAAGAAAAATAGGTATTTTATGTCTATTTGCCTGGGATTTTCTTCAAAGTAGCTTAAGTCTCACTCAGGATTAATTAATTATGTGGCTGATTACAGGATGCCTGGAGCTGGGGGACCATTCCTCTGGTTTGGAAAGTGTACGCGGGAGACGTGTCATAACCAGACTGAACTGAGCACACGTGAAAGGAGGATAGCTCTCAGAGGGTTCAACTAGGTGTGACTTAGATGGTTTAGCAGTTCCATGTGAACGTCAGAATCCTACTTATCTAAGGTGGGGTTTATCCAGTCCAGATACCTGAAGGGCATTTTGAGTTGGTGACTTATAAAAATGACTAAAGGAGTATTGAGACTCTGGTTACCAATGGAGCAATGAGAACTGTAGACATATATACCATATACTAACCCTGCACAAAGATGCAAAACAAAGATGAGGTACTTTACTATGAAGAACTGCTGAGTCTCTTAGAAAGACAAGAAAATGGATCCTTCTGGTGATGGATCTAGACTCCAGCTCTCTGTGCCCTATCCCCAGTCTACTAATTCCTTCTGAGGATCTTATATTTATTTTATATCCATTGTAGTATATTCAGCGTTAAATAATAGGCAATCTGACTAACCATAAGGATTAGACCATAAGGAATTTATACTTTACTTAATAAGGAATCTGGCAGCAAGCTGTCCCTGGGTGGTTATGGTGGCTCAAAAATTATGTCAGAGACCCACGGTCTACATTCTTCTGTTCTGCTCCTCCCCCATCCTTATTGGGTCAGCTTTTATCCTCGAGTGTGTCCATCTTGGTCACGTGATGGCTGCTATGGCTTCAGCCCTCATATCCTCACATGACATTGTGAAAAGCAGGAAGGAAGTGAAGGGGGCAGTACTCTTTCTATTTAGCATTCTCTTGTCTTTCATGAGGAAGGAAAATTTTCCTGTGAAGCCTACCCTGGCTTTCAGCAGATCTTCTCTTAGCTTTTATTGGCCAAGACTGAGTCACATGTTTACCCCTGACCAACCCCTGAGGAGAAGGAATATGATTGATAATTGGCTCAGACCATCTGTACTCAAATTGTGATCCTACGAGAAAAGCATCAAGATCACCACAGAGTTTGTGAGAGGTGCAGCGTCTCAGACCCCACCCCAGACTGGCTGAATCAGAGTCAGCATTTTAACAAGAGCCCTCCACCCCAAGTGACACATGGGGACATGAAACTGTGGATAGCTCAGACGTTAGACCAATGAGAACTCATCCCCTGAGGCTGGGCACATTGCAGCTTGGGGAATGTTAGCAAGAAAGGTGCGACCATCGATGTCTACCACAATCTTCTAGCCCTATATCACCACTGCTGGGATTGTCACTGGCTTTGTTGACAATTATTT
Source organism: Orycteropus afer afer (assembly GCF_000298275.1). NCBI lineage: Eukaryota > Metazoa > Chordata > Mammalia > Tubulidentata > Orycteropodidae > Orycteropus > Orycteropus afer. The sequence continues at coordinate 10,279,679 of NW_006921669.1, forward strand.
TCTCTCCAATATGCTCTGCAAATGCTGGCTGCTTCTGTGACCTGCTAGCCCAGGGAATTGCTCTAGTCCCCCTGTGAGACCCTGCAGCTCTTTCCACCACCTGCTGGCTCTTTGATCAGTGTCAGTATTTGAGTGCTGAGACTAATGGCAGGTCATGTCATCCACTTTCTTTTGACAGGAAGACTCACTTCTTGAGTAGACTCCAAGTCAAAACTCGTCCATTGTTATAGGCTGAATAATGGCCCCCCAAAATACCTAGATCCTAATCTCTGGCACCTGTAGATGTGCCTGTGACAAAAGCAGTTTGAAGATGTGATTAAGCTAAGGCTTTTGAGAGGAGGGAGATGATTCTGGAGTCTCTCTGCAGGTTCTACATGTAGTTACAAGAGAGGCAGAGGGAGATTTTGACCTCAGAAGATAAGAAAACAATGTGGCAGGAGAAGCAGAGATTGGAGTGAGGCAGCCACAAGCCAAGGAATGCCAACAGCCACCAGATGCGGGCAGAGGCAAGGAGTGCATTCACCCCTAGAGCCTCCAGAAGGCTGTTACCCTGCTGACAACTTGATTTTAACCCCACAGGCTCTTATTGGGCTTCTGGCCTCCATGATTATAAGACAGTAAATTTCTGTTGCTTTAAGTCACTAAGTGTGTGGTCATTTGTTACATCAGCATTAGGACACTAATGTAACCAACTCACAGCACATGACGTTCCCTGTGCCACAACCTTAAATCTGACAATTCACCCTTTAATTATTTTAGTGTAGCTTACAGGTGGACTATAGATGGGATTCCCATAGGACATTCAAATACTATTGAAATAAGATACTGGTTGGGTTAGGATAAGAATGAAAACTCTAGGAAGCCTAGAGGGGCAGTGGCCCTGCCCATCACAGTTGCAGGTCCTTGGAACCATTGTCATCCTGCCCCCAGCAGCAGAAAATGGAGGAGGGAGGGAAGACCTAAATGTAGCCACCCCTCTTTACCTTATTTTGACTTCATCAGCAAACAGGTAGAAAGAGAAGAAGACAATTAGGTCTTCATAAGTGATGTGTGCATTCACATTCCCTCCCAGAGTGACTTTGGTAGATTGTACTTTTCCCCATACAAGCCATTTGACAGGACCATAAAGACTGAGAAAGGTCAAAGGAAGCAACTCTGAGGAGACTATACATGCCACTGAAATGAATAAAGGCTGGTCATTAGCAACCTTGAAGAGACACCAGATGGATCTGGGAAAGACTTAGAGGGGGCGGAAAGGTCTCATGCAAAGCAGTGACTGTGACCTGAGGGGGCCGAGGCCATGGTGCAGGCCGGCCGGGGCAGCCGTCACTCTGCAGATGGTTGGGCCTGACCTCCGGCAAGGAGAGGGACGCACTCTCAGCGTTGGCATGTTTGTGGTGAGGGAGGCTTTTAAAGAAGCTCTTTGGACAGTGTGCATCTGAGGCCATTTGGATAGAGATGGATGAGGGTCTGAAGTGAGGGAGACTAATGTGAAGAAGAATTGTTTTCGCTGCTGGGAAGGAGGGGGGGAAGAAGCTGTCACAATCTTGCAAGCGCAGCTGCTTTCCAGAAACATGTTCTCAGAACTGAAGTCTGCTCCTGAGCAACATGTTCTTCTAAATGGTGCTAGTAATGCGAGGCGCACCCTTGCCACTCACGCCATACTGCAGTCACGGGTCCTGGAACCATCTCCTCCACCGCGAGTGCTACTGAATCACTCTGACCATCTGGTCCTGATGTCTTTGTCTGGAAAGAACCAGCTGACCCTTTTAGTAGGTGGCTCTCTCACCAGGCCCATCTAGTCTTATGGTCAACCTTGTCATCACTGAAGAGGACTGATATGTAATGTTTATAGTGAGTTATCTTTGTTGTTTTTCTTCTAAGTTTGTCACCAAAATCCCTTTTTGTCTTTGTTTAAACATCATTTTGATTGGTGCACCTTCCCAAATAAAACACATCATCGAGAAAACCAGACCTTGGCTCCTTGTTCCCTGAGAAAGAAGGCCCAAGTTAAAATACAAAGAGAAATCAAATATATTAATATTCAATTCTGTGTTTTGAAATTTTTTTTTAATTTTTATTGTGATTTGGGTGAAAGTTTACAGAGCAAATGCATTTTCCATACAGCAGTTCATACACATTTTGTTTCATGACATTGACTGCTATTCCCCACAATGGAACAGCTCTCTTCCTGCTTCCTCTTTGCGGTTACCTCTTCCCTGTATCCTTCGCTCCCACGCATTTCTGCCTCCTGAGCTGTCTCCCTGTGCAAACACTGCCCTTCTGTTCTTCCATAATTGATTGCTCCAAGGAGTATATCTACCCGATGTAAACGTTCACCCCATATCCCTGTCTATTGTTTGACTGGCAGCCACAGGAGTGAGTTCAGTTCCAGACTTGAAAGGTAACTAGGGGCTGCAGTCTCAGGGGTCTTACAGGGCTCTATCAAACCAGCAAACCTAGTCTTTTTTTTTTTTTTTTAAATGATTTTGAGTTTTGTTCCACATTTTGAAATTCTTAAGGCCCAAGTCCTAGCATAAGCAATAGGTTAGACAGACTAGCTAGCCGACAGTTCCCTACAATCACCATGGAGAGAGGCAATGAGGGAAATATCTATGGGAGAAGGGGAAGAAACTACCAAAGAGGCCCTTTAACAAGGAGTCTGTGCCCTGCCCTAGTGCCCCTCTCCTTGACAAAGACCAAAGGGGTATGTGTGCATGTTTGTGTGTATACATGTGTGTATATGCATTTGGGGATGGGGATCTTAATGTCTTGGCTGGTCGAGGCAGCCTGTGGAGGACTCCGCTACCTCAGCAGATGCCAGTGAGGATAGATGCTGATCAGAGGCCAGATGGTGGTCATCACCAGAGATGTTTTCATGGGACAGAAGATTGTGGGGATCAGGGAGCGTCTTCCCCACTGATGTGGAGGTACAACCCCTGTCCCTCCCATCACCCTGCCCATAAAGATGTAGACATGGCTCAAGGAACAAGAGAGGGACTCGAATGACTTTAAAACCCTAAGAGAAACCTCAAGTGACAGAGTATCTTTGACTTGCCTAAAATTCTGCTATGCTTGAGAGAAAAAAATTGGTTTAGCTAGAAGGAATGGTTACCTTTCCACACACATTGGTATATGACTTATGAGGTAATATACCCAATACCCATGGCCACTGAGTCAACTCTAACTCACAGCGACTCTATTGCACAGAGTACAACTGCCCCTTAGGGTCTCCAAGGCTGTAATCTTTAAAGAAGCAGACTGCCACATCTTTCTCCCATACACCAACCTTTTGGTTAGCAGCCAAGTGCTTAACTACTGTGCTACTAGGAATCTGTAGTGTACCTAATGCACCAAGTTTATTGATACTATTATGAGCAAAAAATATACCTTCAGCTCTAGATTTCAGCTCCCTGCTTAGAGAAAATTTGCTTGGATGTTTCGTCTACTTACTTCTCCATCCCTCCTCCCAGAGCTGTCTAAATAGATTATGGTTTCCTATAAATGGTCTCATTTACCCTGTGACCTTATCATCAAATGTTGAATGTGGTTCATGTGTGATTAATATATTCATGACACAGATAAATAGCCATCCAAAGGGGTTAACACTTAAGTATTGATAGCATGCCATTGTTCTAGAAATGTTATGTGCATTGTCTCACTTAATTTAATCCCCACCAATCTCCAGTGATGTGACTGTTACTCTTCTCCATCCTGAGGAGGTTAGAAATTCAGGAGCTCTGGTAGCATAGTGGCTAAGGCACTTGACTGCTCACCAGATGGCTGGCGGTTCAAACCCATCAGCCACTCCTCGGAAGGAAGGTTGGGCAGTCTACTTCCGCACTGACACTGCCTTGGAAACCCAAGGAGGGGTCGCTATGAGTGAGGTTCTGACTCGATAGCAAACAACAACAACAATATGTGATAGAAGCTTTTTATAGCAATTATCATAGTCTCAAGGAGCCCTGATGGAGCAGAGGTTAAGTGCTTGGCTGCTAACTGGATTGGTGATTGGAACCCAGCTGCTCCACAGGAGAAAGATGTGGCAGTCTGCTTCCTTAAATATTACAGCCTTGGAAACACTATGGGACAGTTCTATTCTGCCCTCTATGGTAGCTACGCATTGGAATCGACTCTATGGCAACAGGTTTTGTTTTTGTTTTGTTTGTCAGCGTCATAGTCTGAGAAAAGAACTTGAAAACCTTACCCACTATGCAGGGTGAGTGTCCGAAAGAGCTCTCTGAGTCGCTTTTACCAAAGATTGGCCCGTTTGCATGCCATTTGGTCAAGCTCTTTCCTCCTCGCTTCCATTCCCATTTCTCCTGCCCTCCCCTGCCCTGCCTGCTGAAATTCTGCTTGTCTTTCAAGGCCCCTTCGAAAGTGCCCATGATGCATTCCCTGGCAGTGCCCACCACCAATGTGTTGGTTCTTCAGCCTGTGCACCCATGCAATTTGGTTTAAACTTGCACTATAGCCCTCACATCCTTACCTCCTTCTCCCCAGTGGGGAACATTCCCTGAGGACTAAGGGAGCTTGGCCTCATGCTCTGGCTGAAGTCATGTTCCCCATAGGAAAGAGCAGGGAGGAATGGTTTAGTATAGGCTAGAGGAGGCAGACTGGTTCACATCCTGGTTCTGCCACTTGCTCACTTAAACTTACTAAGCCTCTATATAAACTTAGGATATAAAACTAGGAATAGTACTCTCCTTCAGTGGACTTGTGAAGACTTTATGAGAAAATGCCAGTAATGTGTAAGCTTTAATAACAGTTATCCGCCATCATCGTCTTTCATCAAGCTGTCCACTAGTCCTGAGACCCAGTACCAGGCCTGGCACATAGTAGATGTACTCCATGGTGTGTATGAGTGAGTGAACAGGAACACTCAAAATAGAAACTGGGATCAGATGATATTCAAGGAAATACACCTTTTCCCTTTACAGCCATACCTCATTTTATTGTATTTCGTTTTATTGTGCTCCACAGATACTGCGTTTTTTGCAAATTGAAGGTTTGTGGCAACCCTGCATCAACAAGTCTATTGGCACAATTTTTCCAACATCATGTACTCCTTTCATGTCTCTGTGTCATATTTTGATAATTCTCGAACTATTTCAAGCTTTTTCATAATGCTGTTGTACACTCAACAGATTACAGTATAGTTCAGGTTCAGGAAAAGCTAATAAAGCCACCACAACAGTCTGTGTCAATGGGTGAGATTGTCGACCTCCTAGGGCCATGTGATGTGCCTCAACTTACAGGGGCTGTCTCCCTGGCGCTGAGATCCAACCTGGTAGGTGGTGGTAGAGAGCATGATTTAAAATGAGGTGTAATCAGTAAATAGCGGGTTCCAGGCCACTGATTGAATGACTGGGTGTCATATGGAAAGCCATAAGCCTGAAGATGATCAAAGAAAGAGTTGCATAGTAGGATCTTGTATAACCACAGCTTCCAACTCTGAATATAAAAGCATAACTTTTATGTGCACTGAGAAAGCAAAAAATTCATGTGACTTGCTTTATTGCAATATTGGCTTTGTCGTGGTTGTCTGGAATTGAACCCATAATATTGCCAAGGTATGTCTGTATTTAGTCTTGTTCTGGCTCTAATGCAGCTAGAGGAGCTCCTACCCCATTTTGTTTGACCAAGATACTGCTTTAACTACCAGTTTGACTCATGCCATATTAGAATCAAAGGCAGGTCCATATGTCCATTAATTCTTATAACAAGTATCTATTGAGTTTCTACTATGTGCCAAGACTTTTTCTAGGCACTAGGGCTGACTCAAACCCACTGCCACCAACCCTCAAGGGGTTGCTATGACTTGGAATCAACTCAGTGGCACACAGCTAGAGCTATAGGAGTGAAAAAGAAATAGACAAAAATGCCATCAATCATGAGAAACTAAGATGCATAGAAGGACCTAGCATAACCACAACCTCCAATACAAAGCTGAGAAATATAAAAGTGATTTAATCTGCAAGAGAAAGAGTTAGGCAGGCTCTAGTTGAAGGAGGAGGACAATAAATACAATAAGTAATTAAATAAAATTTCAGTAGGTGTTTGGTAAGTGTTATGGAGAGAAATAAAGCAGGGGAGTAGGGAGAGATGGTGGTCAGGAATGTGATACTTAAGTGAAGATCAAAGAAGGTAAGGACGCAAGGCTTGCTTAATCTAGAGGGAGGAGATTCCAGAAGGAGGGCAGCCAAGCAAAGGCCCTGAGGTGAGAGTTACCTGGCTTTCTGGAACCCACTGAATAAGGGGAGAGTAAGAGCGACCAGATCAGGGAGGGCCATGTGGACCCCAGTGACATTTTGGCTTTGAGTCTGAGTGACATGAGGACCATTAGAAGGTTGGTGAACATGGCAGTGACATGATCTGCCTTGCTCTCACTGTATCAGTGACATTTTAAAGATGTCAACAAACTGATATGACTATGTTCTCAATCACATGTTATGAAAGGATTGGTCTCAACAACTGCCATACAAAATAGGATGTAGAAAGCAAACACCAAGTGAAGAGAATTGGGTGGAAACTGTAATATCAGTACCAATTTTCCCTTCCAACCCTGCGCTACTTTAATTTAATAGTAGTTGTCTTGTACGGAGATACAAGGTACTCAAAATTTGTACCAAATATCCTATGCCCAGAACATAATGAGCAGCTACGAAGTTTCATTATCTTCATTGCTGTCTGTATTTATTTAAATCTTACTTCATGAATTATCTTAAAGTTATTTTCCCCTTTGGTTTATTGAAGTATAGCATATAATATACAGAAAAGCACACTTGAAAATCCAACTCAATGAAATTTCTCAGAGTGAACATGCCTCTTTAACCAGGAACCAGATCAAGAAACACATTATAGCCTCTCTAGGGCACCCTGCCTCGGAAACCCAAGGAGGGGTCGCTATGAGTCGGGGCCGACTCGACGGCAAATAACAACAACAACAACAGGGCACCCTTTGTGGGTTTCTTCCTGTTGCTTCTCTGCCCCATAACCCCTAAGGGTAATTACTATCTTGACTTTTATCTCCATAGATTCAGCTTGCCTATTTTTAAATTTCACGTAAATGCAGGATGAAGTATGCTCTCTTTTGTGTCTGGCTGCTTTTACTCAACATTATATTTGTAAGTGTCATCTATGTTGTGGCAGTAGTTGGTTTCTTCTCCTTGCTGTGTTATTATGTGAATGCACCATAATGTACAGGGTCCATTCTGATGGGAATGGGCTCTTTGAGACTCTTACAAATAATGCTGTTATAAGCATTCTCATGACTTCTGGTGAACATATGAACGTGTTGTGGTGAACATTTGTACATATTTCAAAGTGGAGTCAAAAGGTTCACTGTTCAGATGTAGTTCTGTTGCATGTTGGAGAGAATCACTCTAGCTTGCTGTGTTAAAAATAGAATTGTAAAGGGGCAAGGATAGATACAAAGAAACCAGTTGAGAGCTTAGGACACAACCCAGGGAAAGATGGAGATGGCTTGGACCAGGGTGGTTGGAATCTGGATGTCTTTTGCAGGTCCCTTCACTAGAGAACTGTGGCAGAGCTCGTGATCAGTAGCCTAGGTGTTTAGCTTGTAACTTCAGGAAAGACACCTTGGGCAGAGAAGCAGCTGGGGACTCAGCCAACGACACTCAGAGGGCATTTCATGGCATTGGCTTAACTGGTCCTTTAGGCTTTAATGGCTTGTACAAGGCCCATCTTTTAACATAGTAGCCACATTAACTGCTACTTTATAGCCCTGACTGGGCCAAGCAGCAAAGCTACCCTAGAAAGCTCTACTGGCCATGGCAGAAGATAGAGCAAGATTAGAGTAGCCTTTAAATGGTCTTCTTCCTGGAGAACCTGCCACTCACTGTGTTGTTTCTGCCATTCACAGGTACAGGAGTTTGTTTATAAGATGTGCTGCTTTCATCTGAAAGGACCTAACAACATAGTCCACGTGTAACTCTCCTAAAGTGTCTTTGGCGTCCCAAAATTAATTTTTTTCTTAAGTGTCCACTTCTTTGTAAGGTTCCACGATCTTCTCATGTCTCCTGTCTCCTCCTTCATGAAGACTAACATTTCACTTTGCCCAAGTGGGAAACACCATCTTCACGGTGAGCCTCTAGCTCCCTCCCCATGTTCCTCACAGGAATTCCTGTCTGCAGGCATCAAAGGTGAAATGTATAAAACATTTTCTCAGGACACACCCCACACAGGTGCATGGGTTCTTTTCTCTTTACTTCTAACTTTTATGAGAAAGTTTTCCCTCTCTTTGTACACCATTCCATCAACATAACTTACTGGCTTCTTCTGAAGTTAATTAGACTTTAAGCAGCACTTGATTTTGTTATTCTATCCAAATAACTTTCTTTCTTCTTCTTCTTCTTCTTTTTTAATGTTAACAAAACTCTTTTAAACCCATACAAAGTTTCCCTTTCACATAATACAAGACCTCTCTTTCTTCCAAGGAAACACGTACACCTGCTTGCCTAAATCAATAAACAAATGAATTATCAAATATCCTTCAAATAAATAGCCCGTATCACTTGGCTGCCAATGCGAGTGATATTTTCCAACTAAAGCTAATAGAGATAGACTGGAATGATGGATTCCTATTTCAATTTTATTTATTTTCCTAAGATGAAACTTCAGTCTTCAGACAACACAGTCATTAATTTGCACTCTCTTATCCTCCATGAATGAAGCCCCCTTGTTCTAGCTTTAGCAAAACAGCAAACAGCCTTCTGCTTCTATTTAGAGCTCTGTGTGCTCCTTTTCTCTCCCTTCCTTTGGATTAGGGGGTTTGCCTGACCTGCGGTGATGTGAGATAGGTGATGAAACCGTGTTCAGAACTGTTCTAACCCACTGAGCACCTTGTAAACTCAGCAGGACACACTCGCTTGGGATGGCAGGAATTTGGTAGGAAGTACTGCGGAGAACAGGCTTAATGGAACAGGGTGATGAAAAGCAGTGAAGTGTACCATTCAATGGGACTTAATGCATGAGATATGCCAAAAGATGGGGAAATACTCAATTGTTAAAAAGCCAATGGCATGAGCATTCTACCAATGCGCTCTTGGCACACTCAGCTACAGTGATTGAAAGAAGACAGAGAGATTGTCCCGTAAATAGTCTTTGATTTTGAGTCTCCTTCTGATAAGATGTCCTGTCCCCCCAGGCTTTTTGGGGATCCTGCCTCCTCCCTAAGGAGCTCTGGGGGTGTAGTGTTTAAGGCATTTGGCTATAACCATAAGGCTGGTGGTTTGAAACCACCAGTTACTCTGTAGAAGAAAGATGAGGCAGTTTGCTTCCATAAAGATTAACAGACTTGGAAACCCAGTGGGGGATGCATAAGTCAGAATCAACTCAATGGCAGTGAATTTGATTTTGAGTTTTGGGCTCCTCCTTGGAACCACTTGCAAAGGAGCAGCTCATAATTGCACTTGACCTTCCAGGGCCTCTAAATCGGGCCCAGCAGCAGCCTTGCCTTATTTGTCCCCTAACCGCAGTGTTATCTGTCCTGCAGATGTTTGTTGGGTGCCTACTCATGAGTTAAAACTGTACCCAGGGTTGTGGAGATGAGGAAACCATGGCTTTAAACATTTCATTATTTAGTGGGGAAACCCTGTCTGCATTGCAGTGTGATAAACAGTTACATGTGAGCTGTGAGAAAATAGATCAAACATTTGGGTGCTTCTACCCACCTATAGGAAAGAGTTTCTGTGCCCCTGTGTATCCCCAGTGCCTAGAACAGTGCCAGACATTCTAATACCAGTTCCTATCGATTCTGACTCGTGGCAACCCCATTGCATCAGAGTAGAGCTGTGCTTCTCAGGAAATAGAAGGCCAGGTCTTCTGAGGTGTTTCTGGGTGGACTAGAACCACTGACCTTCTGGTTAGCAGCTGAGCTCTTCAAGTGTTTTCACCACTCAGGGACTCCTAGGAAACATAAAAACCAGTTGCCAGTTGAGTCCATTCCAACTCATGGCGACCCTAGTGTGTCAGAGTAGAGCTGTGCCCCAGGGTTTGCAAGGGCTGATTTTTCAGAAGGAGAGCCCCAAGTGGCTATGGGTAGACTCGAAACTCCAACCCTTCAGTTAGCAACCGAGTATGCTAACTGTTCGTACCATCCAGAGACTTCCAGCACGAGTGAAAACATTTCCTGAGTGACTGTACACTCCAGCCTTCAGTTCACACTTTTGGCTAATTTCTTGTTAGCACTGGCAGCTTTATTTAGCCCAGGAGTTGCCTGGGCCATGGGGGGCCTGGGGAGCTGGTGAGTCCCCAGTTCCCAGCCTTTGCTGCCTTGAGGTTAGTCAGCTCTGCCTCCTGGGTTCTCTTCCTCACCTGAGTAGTCTCTCTTGCCTCCTCTAGGGAGAGGCTCCTAGCTTGGGTCCAGCTCAGGAGGACACAGGCTGGCAGCCTTCCGGTCTTCTCTAAGGATCCTGTCTGCTGTGGAGGAACGTGGAGCCTGCAGGAGGCCCTCTCTGAAGCAGCCGGAATGTTCCCTACTTTTGGAAACCACCTCATGGGAAGGGAGGCCTGTTAGACTAAACATCATGCTGTCCCAAATTGCTCCAGTTTTGGAAACGCTCCTTGGGTTGTGCCTCTCCGAGGAAGAGGGATTTACAAACTCTTATTCTGAAGCAGTGCTGAGTACATCTCCACTCAAGGACTTTCAAAGGGCCTCTCTGGAAGGCAGCTTTCAGAAATTGGACCTGCAGTAGCAGAAAAACGGACTCCTTAGACCTGGGTAGGTGGGGCCCAGCCCTGATCTCCAGGGGCCTGGAGTCCTGGGAAGGCTGGGGTAGGGAGCGTGGGGGGGATTAGTGCACCCAGGGTGGAACCAGAGCCCTGAGATGCCGGACATGTGTTTCCTAAACAACAGATTCCAAGCAACAGAATACAACTTTTAATGTGTGTCTCTGTGTGTGAGGTCTGGGACACTATGGTGTCAGAATTATTTTCTTAAAATATCTTATAGTTGCTTAAGCAGCAGTCCTTTAGAACACTTCCAGTCCACCCCAGATTAAGCATGTCCTGGTCTGCAAACAAGGAGCTGTGGTGGTATAGTGCCTAAGGCATTTGACTGCTAACCAGAAGGTTAGCGGTTCAAACCTGCCAGCCACTCCAAGGAAGGAAGACTAGGAAATCCACTTCTGTAAAGATTTGCTATCTCAGAGACCCAATTGGGGTCACTATGAGTCAGAATTGACTCAATGGCAGTGAGTTAGGTGGTTTTTTCGTTTTGTTTTGTTTTTTTTCTGGTCTGCAAACATGGGAGAAAGACCTGACAGTCTGCTCCCATAAAGATTACAGCTTAGAAACCCTATTGGACAGCTTTTCTTTGTCCTATCAGGTTGATAATGAGTAATAGATTTTGTTTTGTTTTGTTTTTTTTTTGATCTGCAAGTGAAGATTTGAACTTGAAGACACTGCCCAAGAGGACCCTGATCCTTTAGAAATGCCATCAGTCTCCCTCTCTATCAGCTCGCAAACCCCCTGCTTGGTGTTAGCATTAAGTGGGCTACTAGGTGCTTCAGGGAGGGAAGGGAGATGTCCCCCCACCTGGGACTTGTTCTCCTGTCATTGACTTAGCTCTAAAAACAAAACAAACCAAACTCATTGCCTTGGAGTCGGATCCGACTCATAGCAACCCCTCCTTGGGTTTCTGAGGTGGTACCACTATGGAAGTAGATTGCCCAACCAAGGAACTCTGATGGTATAGAGGTTAAGGCATTTAGTTGCTAACCAAAAGTTCAGTGGTCCAAACCACCAGCCACCCTGCAGAACAAAGATGAAGCAGGCTGCTTCCATCAAGATTTATAGCCTTCTATGAGTTGGAATCAACTTGATGCAGTGAGGTGAGGGGACCTGAGTATTAGGCTGTGGCTCTGGGCTCCCTGCTTCCTAGTGGTGGGAGAAGCAGCAAACCTCAGTCCTCAGTCTCCTCAGCAGCAGCAGCAGATTGCCCAATAAGTAAGGGAAGCATGGGCTCACTTGTGCTTACTTCCTAATCTGTGGTGAAACCTATGTTAAACTGTTCACTACAAGTTAGAGAGTTTGCTTGTTTATTGAATACTCTGTCCCTGCCAGGGACTATCAGTGTGAAAAGAGGCTTTCTATCCTGTAGGAAGAGGCTGTGGGGCAGAGAGAAAAACAGATGCCAGCCATACCTAGAAGCGGAGTCTTTGATGTGACATAAAAAAAAAATAAAAACAAACTGTGAAATTGTTCACTACAGCTTAATATTGACTGCTAACCAGAAGGCTGGCGGTTCAAACCCACCAGCCACTCCTCGGAAGGAAGGTTGGGCAATCCTACTTCCGTAGTGATACTGCCTCGGAAACCCAAGGAGGGGTTGCCATGAGTAGGGGCCGACTCGACGGCACATAACAACAACAGCAGCAACAGCTTAATAAGTAAGCACAAGGAAGCCTGTGCTTACTTGCTTGTTGGGTAATCTGACATTGCTCATCAGAACCCCTGGAGTGATGCCTGGTGCCAGAGGTGGAAAAGCCCTGACAACAGGAACAGTTCCTGTTCTTTTCACACCAGCATATTTATTTCAGACACACAAAAAAGGGGGCAAGTGGAAAGGGAATTGGGCAGAATGGTGATGCTTCAAGCAACTGCCCTGTTACCCTGGAATTTCTGGGTTATGTTTCAGCAGGGAGAGTTTTCTAGGTTTGGTTTATTTCTGTCTGTTCCATTTGCTATGAAACATTTTATTCAGCAACTCTTTTGTCTAAAACACACACCTGGCCTCTATGGGGAAATTCAGTTATCATCGATGAGTGAATGAATTGCATCATCAATGAATGAATGAATGAGTAAATGAATAGCCATGAAATTCCTGGAATGCCAGGTTCTGGGCCCAGGCCTCCCATTTTCTGTTTTCATCTCCCAGCCAGCTTGTGAGGGGTTTTACAGAGGAGGAAACTGAGGCTTAGGGAGGTGAAGTGGCGGCTCAGGTTACAGAATGAGCGGCAGAAGTAGCGTTTGGTCCCATCTGGGGGCACCGAGCTCTTGTGACCTGGGTTACCGCTTGCTGTGGTGGTGCCGACTCTGACCCATGGTGAGCCCGTGTGGGTCAGAGGAGAACCGTGCCCCGTGGGCTTTTCAGGGGCGGGGTTTTCAGAAATGGACCTCCAGGCCTTTCTTCTTTGGCAGTTCTGAAGCCACCGGGGAGCCTTGCAGTTAGCAGCTGAGCCCTAACCATTTGGGCCACCCAGGGACTCCTCTGACCTCAGCAGAAACAGTGATTTCACTGTAAACCTCAGTGGTCTCTGTCTCTCCCTCTGTTCATCTGGGACAAGAAGCTTGCCCAGCTGGGCTGCAGGGCTCCCAGGTGCCACGGGAAAGTGGGGTAGGAAGAGGTGGGGAGAGCAGACACAATGAAGGGACTGCACACCACCCTTCCCCTCCGAGTTTTCCCCCAGAACTTCCCAAATGATATGCGGATCCCTGACACCTTCCATCTCCCGGCACCGGTAATGACGGCCTCCCGGCCCCTCCACTGCTCCTCCGTGCTTTTCCCTGATGCAGCACTTTCTCCACAGTGCATTATTTTCCTCCCGATTTTCAAATTCCCTGTGGATGATCATCAGGCGCTGAGCTCTGCGCACTTGGCAAGTTTTGAGTTTTAATAAAAAATCATGTTTATTCCTCTGAAGACTTTTCTTCCTCTCCCCATGAATTCTCCTAACAAATGCAGTTTCCACTCGACTCTGGGCTTGTTCTTGAGCTTGGTTTCTGAAAGCTGACTTGTGTCCCCAGGTTCTGCCCACTCTCACAGGCCAGGGCCCTTCTCTGGGGCTCTGACTGAGACAGTCCCCAATCCTGGGAAAGACATGTATGTCACCCTTCTGATGTTAGTCTACTTGTTAGTGTTGTAAACAAGTAGACCATCAGTGAAAAATGGACAAAAGGAAGAGGTGATAGTACATCCCTGCACTAGGGCCACCAGCTTAAAGACACTGTTATTTTTGTGTCCCCAAAAGTATGAGGTACTCTAACCCCTATGAATGGGATCTTGCTTGGGAAAATAGGTTTTGATAAGTAGATGTTATCTGCCCCATTAATGAGGTCACACAGAGCAGGTTGGGTCCTAATTCCTTCTTAGTGGTGCCTTCTTGAAGGGGAGGACAGACACAGAAGTAGAGTCCACACAAGAGGAAGACAGATGTCATGGGATGGTGGAGGCAGATGCATCTACAAGCAGCAAAGGAAGGGCAGGCATTGCTGGCAGCAATAGAAGTTCTTCTCTGAAAACCTCAGAAGGAGTCATCATGGCTGATACCCTGATTGGACTTGCCAGAACTGACAATAAATTTCTGTTCATTAGAGCCACTCACCCATTAGAATTTTGATATGGCAACCTTAGTAAACGAAGATGAACCCTCTAACGCCACAAGCAATAAAATAAAACACTGGTATTTTGTATCATAATCCACAGCCATGGGTGCAGCTTCCTGTCCTAAGCTCTGTCCTGGGGTCACTTTGCAGGGGCCACCTTGTGCTGCTGTGAGGTAAATCTGAAGGGAAGATGAAGTTCACAGAGGAGCTGTGGCCCTTAATCTCAGCCTTTCCTCCCATCCATGTATGTGGCAAGCAGCTTGTCTTCATGTCTGAGGGTTGCCATACCAAAACTCCACAAATTGGGTGGCTTTGAAGAACAGAAATTTATATTCTCACAGTTGTAAGAGTTAGAAGTCCAAATCCAGGGTATGACAAGGCTCTGTTCTCTCTGTCAGCTCTAGGGGAAGATTGCTCCTGGTCCATTTCCATGCCTGGCAGCCAAATGCATTTCTTGGCTTGTAGACAGATCCTCACAAGCTGTGACTTTCCCTCCCTATCTGTCCTTCCTTATTTATACAATGCCACTCAGAAGTCTTTAGGATTAGGATCCACCATACTGTTATGACTTCCTTAACTTAGCTGGTAACATTGACAGAAAAAAGCCCTGTTTCCCCAAAGATCACATTCACCCGGGCAGAGGTTAAAGTTGTGGAGGGCGCAATTCAATCCATAGTATAGCTGAACATGGCTTCTTTCATCTCTCCCTTCCCATCTCACCTCCCAGCACCAGAGGGGACTGTCAGTGAGGTAGTAAAGACCCTGCACTGCCATTCCCAGGTGGAGGACTCACTGCTTGTGGGAACTGTGACATGAGGTAGGAGCATGAGGGTCTGGTCAGTCTCACTACTCTGACTACAGGAACATGGTCCTCTGTGCCTCAGTTTCCACCTTTATGCAAAGAAAGACAATGTCAGCTGCCCAGAGCCTTTTCAGGATTACATGGAATAAGAAATGGATGTTTAGCTCAGTACCTTGTGAACAGCAATTCCCAATGTGTCCATCACTGTTACCCGTTTCAGTGTAGACGGTCATGTGGTTCTCTGGAGCAGCATCTCTGGCTCCGGGCTGAGACAGCTCAGTAACCTTGGACAAGTCAGTGATCTTGCTGGGTCTTAACTTCCCCTTCTCCATAATCGGTAACTATAATGCTCACCTCACAGGACTGCAGTGATGATGAAATGTGGGTGCTTGCACTGGCACCTGACTGACAGGGAAGATTCTGCAGATGTTCGCTCTTAGGGAGGCTCTTAATTACCATATGGATTCCAAGCCACAGGGCAGTCGTCAAGAGAGAATTATAAAGGCAACTGAATATGAGCACAGATGTGTTCACAGTGGACAGAGGAGGAGCCTGCTTGCCTTCAGTGGTGGGAGGGGAAAGAAGACTTTGAAGAGGGATTTCACAGCTGACCCCAGGTTCCCTGTCATTGTTGGCAGTGGTTGGGGTAGGGGCAGAAATCACAGGGGCCTAGACATACATTTGGACTGAATGTGAAAAAGAACTATTTTTAAAAAATTTAATTTTTGTGAAGATAATATATTTGTATGGCTCAAAGAGCAGAAAGGTCCAAGGAGGGTTGCACAGACATATTTTACACACGCCCCATTCCTGTCCACCACACCTCGCCTGCTACACCCACATCTGCTCTTAATTTCTTGAGAGTTCTTCCCGACCAAGTAGAAGCCAATGCAAATACACATTGGTATTTTCCTCCTTTACACGAAAGAAAGAATACTTTATAAACTGTTTTTGCACCTTCTGGGGTTTGTTTTTCCCTTTTCAGTAAGTCCTGGAGAACTTCCATGTCAGTTTGGGTTCTTGGTTCTTTGTATTCTGTTGTGGATTTGCCACGTGGTAGATCCACGGGGTGCAGGCACCATGATTTGTTCTCTATTGAAAGGCTCTTCAGTGGCTTCCGGATTTCTATGACTACAGGCAATGCTTCATTGACCAACCTTGACTATGTTGTTGTTGTTGTTATGTGCCGTTGAGTCGTCTCACCTTGACTGTGTCTGTGTGATATCATACATGTGTGGAGGGATCGAAAGGATGCAGAGCCAGAAGTGGGCTTACTGGATCACAAGTTAAACAAATTTGTAATTGTGACAGATGTTGCCAAATTGCCCTGCACAGGCATCACGCCATTTGGTACTTCTATCAGAAATGCCTGGCAATGTCCATTTTGCCATGGGTTCCTCAGTTGTTATCAGAGCTGTGGGTTTTTGCTGGAGAGAAATGGTATCCCCAGGGGGATTTTAATTTCTCTTTCACTTATGCACGAACACGACCATCTTCTCATAGGCTTACTGAGCAATCCTATTTCTTTCTCTGTAGGATGTCTGGTCATGGGTTTTGCTCATCTTCCGGTTGGGTGTTTATCCTTTTTCCTTTTGAGTTCTAGGAGTTGTTTTATGTTAAGAAGATTGTTGTTGCTGTTAGCCACCATCGAGTTGTCCCCTGACTCATGGTGACCCCATGCACAACAGAACAAAGTGCTGCACCAGATCAGACCGTTGTTGTCCAATAGGGTTTGCACTGGCTGATTTTTCCAAGTCAGTCTCAGTACATGTGAGTCTGGAAGATTCACTGAGATGGTTCAGCATCATAGGAACATGCTAGTTCCACTGACGGATGGGTGGTGGCTGCATATGAGGTGCATTGGCCAAGAACTGATCCCAGCTCTCCTACATGGAGGCAAGAATTCTAACACTGAACCACCACGGTCCCCGTTGAGAAGACTAGCTTTTCTGATCAGAGCAGGAGGGAGGGAGAGCTGTGCATCAGCAGAGGTGTTGGCAGGGATGATGGGGGATTCAGACAGTGGGCTGGGAAGACAGGCGTTAGGGATAACTTTATTATTACTACCCACGTTTCAAGACCCAGCTCAGATCCTGCTTCTCCCAAGAAGTTCTCCAAGATCTACCCAATTGGAATCACACCCACATATTGCCAGTGCCCATTCCTATGGGTGTTGTAATCTGCCCTAAGTGGTGAGAATGTGTAGGAGGAAGAACATTGGTTAGAGAACTGGGAGCCATGAAATCTGCACGCTGTAGTAAACCTTGTCATGTCTTTTCCCAATCTGGACCTCAGTTTTCTCATCTGGACAATGGGAAGATTAGACCAGACTGGCAGCTACCTGCTGAATCACCTGGGAAGCTTTTTAATTGTGCACACACTTGGTTTCCAATCTCAGATTTGGTAGCATGAGAGGAAGGGGCAGCCTGTGTATTTTGGAGTTGAGGCAAGCTGGTGAAAGTAATGGCTGTTAGGATCCCTCCCAGTTCAGACACTTGGGAGCCCTGGTGGTGAAAATGGTTAAGCGTTTGGCTGGCAACAAAAAAATTGGCAGTTCAAACCCACACAGCAGCATCGAGGGAGAAAGACCTGGCAATCTGCTTCCACAAAGATTGTAGCAAAGAAGACTGTGGGGAAGTTCTGCTCTGGCACATGCAGAAGCTATGGGTGGAAAACAACTCGATGGCAAACCACCACCACCACCAATTCAGACCTTTGGTCAGAGTGTGTGTCCCACTGCTTGAGCAACTTCTCTCAGAAAGATCAGCACAAGGCCGGTCTCCATGAGGCAGAGGTTAAAGATGTCCCAAATGTCCAAACTACCACGCCACTCCATCATTTCAGACATTAACTCCTCCTCCTCCCGGTAATCTCCCCTGGTTTAGGGTTCTGTACTTCACTGTAGTGCCTCACAGAAATCAGACATCCAAGGGATCGTCTCACGTAGTAGTGGTGGAGGCTGGCGAGTCCCAGGTCTGTGAGTGGGTCTGGAGGATCCTCCCAGTTCTTGGGGTTTGATGAACCTCGATCAGCAGATCATATGATGGCTACTGTCCCAAATCCAAGGGTGAGATGAGGGTGAGCCAAAACACAGAACCGGCACAAGAGGAGGGTGAACCTTCCCAGGAGATTTGTAGGTATACCCTCAAGGAAGCTACCAGTGGTGATTTGAGTTATACCCTCCAGCAAGGCAGGACTCAGGATACATTCCATCTGTTTTGCTCCAACAGAAATAACCCAACTGGATGGCTTTAACAATCAGCAGCTACTCAGTTGCTCAAGGCAAACCCCACCACAGAGCCGATCGCCAGTCATTATAGGGAACGACTACTACCAGCTGCCCAACTAGGTTGACACCTGACCTTAACTACCACACCACCCCAAACAGGCATGCATAATAGGAGTTACAATACATCACAGAATGGAGGACAGTGGCTAGAAGGGCCACATCAAGCAAGTCACCACACCCACCCAAGACATTATCTCCAAGGAGCTTGTTTCTCACCAGGGGCAAACGTGTTCCTCATCAACAGATATTAGACACGCTGTTCTGGAATTGAGTGGATCAAGGTATCTTCCTCTAAGTCTCATTTTATTATTTCTACAAATAAATACAAATAAACTAGGGAGAATCCCCAGTTTTGTTGCCTCTAAACTGATTTGGTGCATTTCTAACACACACTTAAGCAACCTTGTTGTTGTTGTTATATGCCATCGAGTCAGACCCGACTCATAGCAATCCCCCCCTTGGGTTTCCGAGGCACTATCACTACAGAAGTAGATTGCCCCATCTTCCTTCCGAGGAGTTGCTGGTGGATTTGAACCACCAGCCTTCTGGTTAGCAGTCCAGTGCCTTTGGCACTACTCTACTAGAGCTACTCTTAAACAATCTAGCCCAAGTTAATCACCCCAAGCTATTAGCTATTCGGAATCTCTCTCCAATGGAATAAGCAGTCATGCATTTACAACATGTGGGTTTTGTGAATAATTGTTTCCCCTTTGATGTTGAGCTTGTGTTTTCTTGCTGAAAAATCCATGACTTTGCCCCACCTGATTGAGGCTACAGTTTCTACTGGCGGTGGACTTGTCAGCTCTGGCTTTAATAGCTCTGGTTTCTTTGACCCTTTGTCTCTGCTCTCCTGCATATGCCCCTAGAAGTGGTGGAAAAATCCAGCATGTGTGTCCAGCAAATGGCCTCCAGGGGGACCTGGCTGGTGAGCTTGCTGACTGCATTTTCATGAGTTCTTGCTTTTTAAATGTTCCTAAACAAACAGGCGGGCCTCTGGTCATCAGGGAAGCTGTGGACGGTGAGCCAGTGCATCAGCCCAATTACCAGGCCACGTCTACAGGCTTTGCTTCCTGGGCTGGGCTGCAGCCTCTCGCCTGTAATTAGTACTACTGGCAGCCTAAGAATTTATTTAAGGTGTAATTGGCCCGAGGCTGGTACACGGTCCCCAGCTTCGTCCCCTAAAGCGATGCACATGGCATTTCATCCTGAGAGTGGATGAGGTGCTTCGCCGAGGCCCCTGTGTGAGCCTGTTTGCTGCATCAAACATACGCAGTAGTGACCACCCTCTGACCACGCCGCCTCAGGCTGGCTGGGTAATGTGGCATGCTAAGGAACACAAAATCACAAAAACCACATTTCTTTTTAATTCTCTGCTCCAACCAAATGTGTTTCCATGATGTTTTTCTTCCATAAATCAATCTCAAGAACAAACGTGTACACAAACATTTCTCAGGGGTCAGTATCGCCTTTACTTCTTTGTAGTAAAATAAATGGTGGTGTTCTCCCCACCCACTAGCCAGTTGTTATTGTTGTTGTTGCTGGGTGCTGTCCCATTAATTCTGACTCATGTGGACTCTATGTGACAGAGTAGAACTGCCCCATTGTGTCCTCTATGCACTGCCATTGAGTTGATTCTGACACGTAGTGACCCCTGTAGGGTTTCCAAGGCTGTAAATCTTTAAGAAGTAGATTGCCTCATCTTATTCCTATGGAGTGGTGGGTTTGAACCACCAACTTTCTGGTTAACAGCCAAATGCCTAACCCACTGTGCCACCAGAGCTCCTATAGGGTTCCCTAGGCTGTAATATTTATGGAAGCAGATGGCAAGGGCTTTCCCCTCACAGCTGTTTGGTGGGTTTAAATCACCAACATTTTGGTTAGCAGCCAAGTGCTTAACCACTGTACCACTAGAGCTCCTTACTTACTGGCCAATTAGTAAGAAGAAAGAGCACTGGACAGGGACTCAGTGTGATGAATGAATGGTCTGTGGCCTAGCTTTGCCTCTCATGGGTCAAATGGCCTTGGAGTTGCTATTTAACCAGTTTGAACCTCAGTTTACCACCAAAATGAAGGAAACAATCCTACCTGTCCTGGTCTTTCACAGAGAGTAATTATTAAAATTGGGTGAAATCATCTCTCATGAGTGTAAGATTATCCCAAATCTTACTGTTACTAATTCCGCTCCTGAACTGGCCATTTTTGCCTTTGGATAAAGGTGTAAGGAACTTTGGTGGTGCACTATTTTTCATGCTCTAGAAAGTTTCTTCAGAGCTGGTGTGTCTTCAAAGCTGAAAATGCAGCTCTCGTTCCTCATCTGTCACCATTTGTCACCTTTCTTAAAGAAGATCGCTGTAGATCATGCGCCAGTTTGTTGGGGGCAGCTATCCATCAAGGTGGAACCTGGATCATTCATCTTTAGACCTGGCAGCTGCCACAGACATAAAGCAGATACTGCCCTGAAGGGCTAAGAAATGACAGAAACATCTCCTCAGAGGGGGCTGGCCACCCCAGGAAGCCACAGCACTCTGTGACATGTGATATGTGAGTCTGAGGAAGAAATTCCAAAGACAGAAGGTGTGTTTCAGGTTATTGCCAAAAAAATAAAATAAACAACCTTGTTCTGTGTATCTCCAGCTCAAGTCTAACAGCCAAGAAGGAAGGATTGGTCTCAGGAGATGTTGGTACTATTTTGAGAGATCTTAAATGTCAACTTTATAATTAATAGTCAGATCATAGAATTTATGGGAAACTAAGGTAAGGCTTTGTATGACAACTGAGTTTTTGAGAAATTATAGATTGTTTGTGCATGTATATCTGAGCATGTTCAGTGGGGATCAAGCCAGACAGTCTTTATTCTGGAGATCTATCTGTCCTCAGGGAAGAAGAAAGATGACAAGTTACAGGTAATCACCATGTAATGTGACAGGCATTCTTAGGGCTTTAGAGGCACTGCAAAAGGGGCAAAGAGGCAGCATCTTTTTTTTTTTTTTTTTTTTTTTAATTAGGATTTGGGTGAAGATTTACAGAGTAAATTCACTTTTCATACAGCAGTTCACATATACTTTGTCTCATGTCATTGACCAAAATTTACAATGCAGCAGCTCCCCTCCCACTTCCTCCCCATAGTTACCTCCTCCCAGTGTCCATCCCTTCATACTCTTCTGCACCCTGAGCTATCTCCCTGTGCATAAGCAGCCCTTCCTTCTCCCATGATTGTTCTCTCCAGGGCGTGTGTCTACTTGAGGTAAATGTTTAACTCACATGCCTGTACTTTGTTTGGCTGGAAACCACAGTTGTGGGTTCAATTCCAGACCTGAAGGGCAGCTAGGGGCCATAGTCTCAGTGGTTACACCAGGCTCTATTGGACCAGCAAACCTGGTCCCCACCTTCTTTTTTTTTTTTTTGCCTCCAAATGATTTTGAGTTTTGTTCCACATTGTTCTCCCTCTTTATGCAGGATCTCCTACATCCCTTCCAAGTAGATGGCAGTGGTAGCTGGGCACCATCTAGTTCTTCTGGTCTCATAGTTGTATAGGTTGCAGATCGGATGGTGTACCAGTCGCTAGGACTGATTGTTTCCATTAATTTTGGTTTTCTTCTTTCTTCTTGACGAGGAGAGACCCGTTGTTGCATCTAGATGGCAACTTCCTAGCTTTTAAGGTCCCAGTTGCTACTCGCCAAAGTAGTAGGTGGAACAGTGTTTTGTATAGTATGTTATGCCAATTGAGCTTGATGTCCCCTGCGACCATGGTCCCAAGCCCGCAGGATCAACTACTCGGTCCCTCTTGGTAGCTGGCTGTGACCAAGCAATGACCATAACCTTGCCCCTTGTCAGCTCTACTATACACCTGGGAATTCTGATCATTCACATGAACTTATAGGCCCATTGTCTGAAGAGGCAGCATCTTTTGACCTCCTCTAACTATACAAGAGGAAAGCAGAATCACCATCAGCAGCCCAAGACCTGTTCCTATGAGGCCAGACATGCCACCACCCTCCAGCTCTCTTACCAACATTGACACCAACTGTCCCTCCTGTGGCAGCCACCACCTTTTTGCTGGGTTCAATAATTCACTGCAGTGACCGCATGGAACTCACAGATTATGAGGTTTATTAGGGAAGCAACAGGCTACAGTTCAAGTTTAGGAACATGCTTAGGATACTGTTCTTCAACCAGGATGGTCTCCCCTCTGCTGTATCTGTAGACACACCTCTCTGGCCCTTGGCCTCTTGGCTTGGCCTCTGCCTCCGTGGGTCAGGTAAGCCTGCGCTCTGTCCCATGCCTTTTGGTTCCACTGCCACCGTCTCTCAGCCAGGTGTCTTTCTCAGCCCGGCATCTTTCTCAGACAGCAGTGAGATTCAGATTCTTTGCCTGGCAGAGTGGCAAAACCAATCAATCCCAACATCAGAGTTCTACACTCGAGAGAGAGTGAGCTTTTCAGAAGATTACTTTGTCCTGTGCTAACAGAGATTCCCCAAGTGGATGACTTTAACAATCAGGAGTTTAAAAGCAGCTACTCATGGTAATCCAGTGGGATCTACAAAGACTATGGCTAAGAAATCCATATCATGTAATTCACTACACTGCAGGCACCTGGGTTCAGTGGTAGAGTGCTCATTTTTCATATAGGACACTCGGTTGGATTAGTGGCTAATATATATACCTCATTCCCAGTCCCCACCTGGCTTACATGTTGCTATGATACTAAATGGGTTTCAGTGCAGCTTCCAGATCAAGGCAGACCAGGAAGAAAGGCCTAGTGATCTGGTTATGTTGATCAAAGACTACAGCCATCAGTATGGACTACACTTTAACATAAAGAAAACTGGACCAACAGGCAACATCATGATAAAGATTGAAGTTGTCAGAGATTTCATCTTACTTGGATCCCATGGAAGCAGCAGTCAAGAAATCAAATGACATATTGCAATGGGGAAATCTGTTGCAAAAGACCTCTTTAATGTGTTAAAAAGGAACAATGTCACTTAGAGGATTCAGGTGCACCTGCCCCAAGCCATGCTATTTTTAATCACCTCATATGCATGTGAAAGCTAGACAATAAATAAGGAAGACTACAGAAGAGCTGATGCCTTTGAATTGTAGTTTTGATGAAAAACATTGAAAATACCATGGACTGAAAGAAGAACCAACAGATCTGTCCTGGAAGAAATACAGCCAGAATGGTCCTTGGAAGCGAGAATGGCCAGACTTTGTCTCACCTTCTTTGGTCATTTTGTTCAAAGGGGCTGTTCTCTGGAGAAGGATGTCATGCTTGGTAAAGCAGAGGGTCAGCAAAGAAGGGGAAGGACCTCAGTGAGACAGATTGACACAATGACTGCACTGATGGGTTCAAGCATAACAGGGATTGTAAGGCTGGCACAGGACCAGGCAGTGTTTTGTTCTGTTGCACAACAGGTCACTATGAGTTGGAGCCAACTCGAGGGCACCTGACAACAACATCATCATCATGAACTGTCAGAAGAATAAAGAAATCTAACTTGGAAAAAGTACAGCCATAATTCTCTTTGGAAGCAAGGATAGTGAGATTTCATCTCGTGTACTTTGGACATGTTATCAGAAGGGACCAGTCCCTGGAGAAGCTGGAGAAGGACACCATGTTTGGAAAGTAGAAATGAAAACAAAACAACAACAAAAACCCTCACTGCTGTCAAGTCAATTCCGACTCATAGCGACCCCTCCTTGGGTTTCCAAGGTGGTACCTCTACAGAAGTAGATTGCCTAGTCTTCCTTCTGAGGAGTGGCTGATGGGTTTGAACTGCCAACCTTCTGGTTAGCAGTCAAATGCCTTAGGCACTACGCCACCAGAGAAAGACCCTTAACAAGATGTACTGGCACAGTGATTGCAACAGCGGGCTCAGACATGGCAACAATAGTGAGGATGGTGCAGGAGCGGGCAATGTTTCCTTCTGTTTTACATCTAACAACAAGCAACAACATGAGTAAACCTGACAAAAAGATGTGCAAAACTATACAGTGAAACTTACAAACATTCCTAAACTCCCTGCCATCGAGTCACTCACACTGACCCCTCCTTGGGTTTCCAAGGCAGTATCTCTATGGAAGTAGATTGCCCAATCTTCCTTCCAAGGAGTGGCTGGTGGGCTTAAACCGCCAGTCTTCTGGTTAGCAGTCAAATGCCTTAGGCACTACACAAACATTACTGAGAGAAATTAAAGGAAACCTGAATAAATGGAGAGAGAGATATACTATGTTTAAGGATTGGAAGAGTAAATATTAAGATTTAATTCTCTTCAAATTTATATTTACATTCAATATAATTCTAATCAGAATCTCAGTAGGTTTTTTGTGGAAACTGACATGGTAGGTAGGATGGCCCCCTAAAATGTCCATGACCTAATCTCTGGATGAATATGTTAAATTACATAACAAAAAGGACTTTACACATGTAATTATGGCAATAGATAGGGCAATTATCCTGGATTACTCAGGACCCTCTGGCTCCCGGAAGAAAGGGTGGGGAAGTTATTGATTCTGAGGGCTGCAAACCTGTACCTGAATCAACAAAGGGCAAGAGAAAAGGGATTAGTATAACTGTCTTGGACAATCATCTGGGAAGTGGAATAAACATGAAGGAGTCAACCAAGCCATCATGCTTATGTAAAGTGCTAATGACTGGAGCTTGTGGATCATCAAGAGAAGGTGCAGAGTGCTCATTCCCCAGTCTGATTTAAACACAGAACAACTTTGTGCCCAGTTTGAGGAATGCTGTCTAAGGAGGCAGTAGCAAAAGATTCTCCATAAATGATTGAGGAGGCATGGCCAGAGAGGTAGGAGAACACGTGCCAATGGCATCAGGCAAGTCAGACCCAGAAGGAGCTTTAAGGAAGTGGACACTTTCTCTAAATACTCCATTTTAACCTTCTCTGAAAGGAAGTTCACATGTCATCTCAGTTTCTTCGTGCTGCGGTAACAGAAATACACATGTGGGTAGTTGTAAGGAACAGAAGTGTATTTTTGTCACAGTTTAGGAGATGAAGTCTGAATTCAGGGCACCAGCTTTAGGTAAAAACTCTCTGTCTGCTCTCAGGGAAAATCCTTGTCTCAGCTCCTATAACCCCAGTGTTCCTTGGTTCCTTGGCAATCTCCTTGTGGCATCTATTTGTTCTCCGTTTGTGCTTGCTTATCTCGGTGCCTGATCTGTTCTTTGTGTATCTCAGAAAACTTTTAGAGAGATTCTACATTGATATGGCCCCATTAGCATAACAAAGAAAATCCTGTTCCAAAGGGTTACATCCACAGGTTTCAGGGTTAAGATTCCAACACACACACACACACTTTTTTTTTCTAGGTGGGGAATACACAGTGCAATTCATAACACATATGTTGCCTCAGGTAATTAACATCTGTGTTTTGAAAAGCCCTCTTCTCCTACCCAACCACTGTGCCCCATCTGTCCTGATTTAACAGATCCCATTGACCAAGAGATTCCACCCTTTGCATTGGCACAAAGGAGAGCAAAACCCAAGGTCCGGGGCAACAAGTGTGCGAGCAACCCATAACTGTTCTGGACAGGACTGTGTGTGAGTGCATTCCACATCACAGATGTAATCCTGCAGCACAGGACAGAGGCTGAAATGGCTAACAAGAAAGTTAATGGCCAGGGTCAGTGCTGTTCCACACCCCTCAGGGAGGAAGCCAGCGAGCAGCAATGGTCCCAGATGGAGCCCACTTAAGCAAAATGGCAACTCCTGCAACCATTATGACGTCCACCTTAATTACCAGGCTGAGGGGACAAGAGAGGACAATCCACAGCAGAAGGGACTCGTGGTTGCCTGATTCTAAATGTGGAAATGCTCCCTGGAGCAGGTTCTCAGCGTGAAGTCCCCAGCTTGATGCACCCCATCCATTGCTTACTGATCCTGGTGTCCTCCCTTGGGCCACAGCAAGTGGCCCTGTTGCCATCCACAAGGCTCGTTTGTTTGCTCAAGCAGCTGTCTTGTAGAAACCTGAGGGAGTTAATGATGGGAAAATAAACTTGGTGTGTGCACTTCTAATAGGTATGGTGTCTGTTGCCTGCAGTTACACAAACTGCATTGTTGCTGGCTGAGTTTTTCTCCCAATGAGACAGAGATTAATTATAGGAGGTAAGTGAAGAAGCCCATTCATGAATTTGTGCCTGTGCAATGGTGGAGACAGAGATAAATTAGGAGAGCCTACACCCGTGATGCCTGTCAGATGATGGCTCCAGCAGATGGGACTTTAAATGCATGCACTTCCGAGGATTATTTCTTTCTCCATGGCAGGGAAAGCATATCCACCAGGCTTTCTAAGGAGTGTATTTGGACACAGAACAATAATGGCTGCCATCTGCATTTCAAAGTGGCTGCAGACGATGGCTCAGGGATTCAAAGAGACATTTGAATAAGTATCTCATGGACATCACTTTGAATCTTTACTCTTGGAGGCAGCTCATCAGTCAAAGCAACAACTATTACTGACATGCAGCTTTCATGAATTTAGTATGAAAGTGTAGCCAAGAGCCCCTCCCCATCCTTTGAATTCATTTCAGCCCATTATACTACTCCCAGTGAATGGGAACTGGTGACCTTGGAAAGGCAAAATGGCGAGGGTAATAAGAGAAGTGCGCTGAGCTCACAAAAGGTGGGATGCTGAGATATTGGCATGGCAACGTCTCTCTGATGGATGGACATGTACTGTGGAACCCTATTTGTTCCAGGCATATGTCTTTGAGAACTGCTAGGACTCTAGGGTCTGAGGTTCTTGTTCTCAGAAACTCCCAAAGCAAGAGGACAGAGGGGCCAAAGGCTGTGCACATTCTCGGCTTTAACCTCTGGACTGGACCTTAGAGCCAATGGGCCACACAAACCAAGTCCAGTCCTTTGGCCTCTTCAAAGGCAAATTCAGCTATTGTCTCAGGAAGAAGTATTGTGTCATTACAGTAGGTAGGTGAGTAAGAAAGGTAAAACCTGGGTCTTAATATACTTTCCTCAAACTAAATCTTAAGCTCTGCAACTGGTTTGTCACTCTCTCTCCAACACCCAGAACAGTGTTTGGCCCATCATAGGTAGTAGAAATTTCTTTGCATTGCTCCCCAAAGTCCTTCTGTAGAGTACCAAACCAAAACCAAACTCACTGCCATTGAGTTGATTCTGACTCATTATGTCCCCCTTTGGGTTTCTGAGGCAATAAATCTTCATGGAAGCAGATTGCCCAGTCTTTCTTCCACAGAGTGGTTGGTGGGTTTGAACTGCCAACCTGGTCAGCAGTCAAATAGTAGTTCTTAAAAACCTTGGTGCTTGTTATGGATTAAATTGTTTCCCAAAAAAAGACATATTGAAGTCCTTATCCCTGGTTCCTATGAGCATGACCTTATTTGAAAATGAGGTCATTGAAGATGTCATCAGGTAACATGAGGTCAGACCAGAGCAGAGCATGTCCTAATTACCTCTGAGTGGTGTTTCATAAAAGAGGAGACAAACAGAGACAGATGTAGACAGAGGGAAAGGTCATGTGACAACAGAGGCAGCTGCAGCTCCAAGGCAAGGAACACTAGGATTGCTGGGATCCACTAGAGGCTAGCCATCAGAGACAGATGTGGAACAGTTTCTGTCCCAGAGCCCTGAAAGGAATTAACATGGCTGATACCCTGATTTGAACTTCTAGTCACCAGAACTGAGATGATACATTTCTGTTCTTAAAAGCCACCAATTTGTGGCATTTATCATGGCACCCCTAATACCATGTTCATTCATGGAACTTACTGCCGATCTATTGAATTTGAATCTGAGGCTGGGGCTGGGCCTGGGGTGGGTCTAAAATTTTCATTTCCACATAGGCTGGTCTGTGGGCACCACCTTGAGAACATTGTCTAGGGCTTTAATACGACTTTTGCTTCTGGAATGTAGGTAATACTGAGACATGCAGGAGTTGGTGCCTTCCTAGAGTCCTGCATCTTGTTCTTGGCTTTGATCCGTCTTGTCCATAAGCCAATCAGTCATTATTTACTCATCAAAATAGACAGTTAGAAGGAAGGGAGGCATTAGGCTGTCTCTCTGTCTTGTACTGTGAATAAGTTCTTATATAGTCTGTCTCTGACAATGCAGTTGAAATTAACCAAAGACAGAATGCCCTGTTTGATCACAGAAGCCTTCCTTGAAGGAGAGCCCTTGTATGAAACACTGGCTTCGAGCAGCCACGTGTGCACATCTCTTCCCGACTGTCTGTTCAGTGAAGTCATGATGGTAGCTTGAAATCAAGAATGGTGGGAGAACTTATATCACAGAAATTGGCAAGTGCTACAAATCAGAGCTTTTGCTAATCATCTAACAGAACACCACTGACTCCAACTCTGGCAGCCACATCTGTTCTTAAGGTGAAAAATCTTACTTTGGAGCTCAAGGGAGCGTGAAAGAAGGGAACTGCCAGAATGAGGCCACACCAACCCTGGGGCCAGGACTAAAACCACAACCAGATAGGTCCCTAGAGTTTGCTATACTGGGGGGCAATGCCCTTCTGTGCTGCACTGTGGGCCGTCTGGGAACCATCCAGTGTATCCACATTGTTCCTTTCCTCTGACCCCATCCACATTTACCCTCTTCATTTATCCTATTGATGAGCAACATCAGCCAGTAAACATTTCCTGAACACTGTGTGCCTGTCCTTGTGCCTGACACTGAGAACCATGTGAAAGTGTTTGGGGCCCTGTCTCCAAAGGAGGTTGGGGTAAGAAAAACATGACAGCTTAAGTCTGTGAACAAAGTCAAGAGCAGTGAAGTGAAAAACTGGCAGCAACCTGAAGATCAGAGACCGTAGAAATCTGGGTGTGGTGGGGGCCGCTGAATTCGGGCCTTGCTCATCTTTAGTCTTACAGATACCTGCCTCCCTCCATTATGCTGTCAACCTGACTGCATTCTAACATCCTTTCACACTTCTGTCTCTTTTGCTCCTGGAATCATCCAAGAACAGGATTGGAGGGTAATTGTCTTTATAGCCACTCTTTATACATTGTGGAATCCTTGGGCAATACAAACAGGTAATACACTCAGCTGCTAACCAAAAGGTTGGGAGTTCAAGTCCATCCAAAGACACCTTGGAAGACAGGCCTGGTGATCAGTCTACTTCTGGAAAATGGGCCATTGACAACCCTATGGAGCACAATTCTACTCTGACATACATGGGGTTGCTATGTTGACTCAACAGCATCCACTTCGTACATTACAGTGTCCATAATAGTGCCTGACACTCAGCAAGCAGTGATGGTGGAGGGGTGAGTGGATGGATGGATGGCTTGAGCCTGAAGAATGGGCAGGATTCAAGTCAAGAAAGAGTTGGGATTCCAGGCAGAAGAGCAGCATAAACCAAACACCAAATAACTGAACCCTGAGTTTGAGTCAGGGACAGTGAGAAGTAGGCCTGCCTGGAGCTGGAAGTACACATTGGGGGGTGGGGGGGCAGAGGAAAATGAGGTTGAAGGGTAACATGAAATGCACATGAGCTTGGACCTGGGCAAGTAGGTCAGAGATTTTCCAATTAAGTTCTTCCAAAGAACTCCAAGGCACTGCAGAGGCGCTTCAGGGGTTCTGTAAATTATTTAAATTTAATTTCCCAAATTACATGTTTTAAACAGTAATACAATTACATCAGCACACACAAATTTGGTTTACACTAAATTTTAACACATTGTCAACCTCCAGTGGATACCTTGTACAACTGAATCAATTCACTAAAGAAAAGCGGCTGTAGCTGTTTAACTGAAGATTATTCTGGGATTGCAACATGTGCTGTTAAGCTGTAAATGGTATCAATTTTACTGGTGTGAATCAAGGTTTTCTCCATTTTAGGCAACTTAAATCAAATACAGAAATAATTACATCTGAGGCTGATATAAGATTGTCATTTTCTTCCATAAACCTGGATTTCAGATTTTTATGTTCATTTAAACTGTCTCATTATGCTCATTGACTGATTTCATTGTATTCACAAATGATTAATAATTTGAATTTATGAACTAAATGTAGGCTAGTGTTGCAAGGTACTCAAGCAGAAATGAAGACCCTAAAACTTTTGAAATCTTATTAGGCTGAAGCTAAAAAGCAACAAAGAAACCCCAACTTGCCTTTTAAATTGGCCAAAACTGAGAATCTTGTAAGAAGTGAGGATGTCAGAAGATCTTTGCAGTAAATGAGAAAAACACCCAACTGGGACCTTTAGTTATGGAAATGGAAAGGCAAGAGTCATGCTGACCCTTTAAGAAGTCAAAAACTGTTTTAGTAGTGGTGGTGGTTATTAGCTGCCAAAGAGTCAGCCCGACTCATGGTGACCTCATACCAAACTGAATGAAACTTTGCCCAGTCCTGCACCATCTTCACGAGCAGTTGCAGATCAGACTGTTGGGTTCATTAGGGTTTTCATTGGCTGAATTTTGGGAGTAGATCACCAAGTATTCCTAGTTCAGCTTAGTTTGAAAGCTCTGCTGAAACCTGTTCAACATCATGTTGTTGTTATTGTTATGTGCCATCGAGTCAAACCTGACTCATAGCGACCCCTCCTTGGGTTTCCGAGGCAGTATCACTACGGAAGTAGGATTGCCCAACCTTCCTTCTGAGGAGTGGCTGGTGGGTTTGAACCGCCAGCCATCTGGTTAGCAGGCAAGTGTCTTAGCCACTATGCTACCAGAGCTCCTAGCCACAGGCAATCCATCATGGACAGACAGATGGGTGGTAGCTGTACATGAGGTGCATTGATTGGCTGGGAATCAAGCCAAGGTCTCATGTATGGAAGACAAGAATTCTATCACAGACCCACCAATGACAAGGGTGTTACCTGATGTTGGGAGACAGAAGCAGAGCTCCTTTTGAAGAAGGTGATAGTGGATGTCATGGCATCTGTTGGCCACCTCACCCCCAAGACCCTATGGCTAAAAGAAGAGGGTCAGAACGTGAGAGAAAGTTCTGAGGGACTCTGAACACAAAGCTGGTGTTTTGGGCCCAACTTCATCATATACTGGGAGCCTACACTAAGTTCTTTGAAGAAAGAACTCTGACATTAAAAAGAACTCTCTTGGTAGGTCATAGCAAAATTTTGAGCCTCGAGGTGGTGAAACAAAAGAGGCCTTTTAAGAAATCCTGTTGTTGGTATTATGCAGTGTGATTTGGAGTAAGAATAAACAGAGGCAGTGATCAGCACAGAAGTTGGGGGTATGAGTCCTGAGCCATGCTCAATGCCTGGTGAGTACTCTTGGATTGAATGCATGCAGAATTAGGGAGGAGGAGAGGTTGGGTTTCACAGGTGTCGTTTAGAAGCTCAGGGTGCCCCAGAACATGGGGAGACAAGGCAGAAAACTCAACTCACCCAACCCAGACCAGGGTGGCCATACCTCCAGTCACTCAGAACCCTGGCCTTGCCAAGAGAACAAAATTTCCTGGAAAAGCGATTTGGACTCCAAGCAGAGACTCTTGGGAATGCCAGGCTATCATCCAGGGACTTGCACCATGCTGCTGAGCTTTTTAGGCCACTGCAGTTCTCTGGTGTGGTGACTGAGGTAGTGAGTGGACAGTGTTTCAGTTCATGACTACTCAGGCTTTTCTATTCAGGCTTCTTTCAAGCTGTTGGCCTTGCCAAAGTGAGTCCTTGCTGTTCTGAGTACCCTGTTCCTGATTTGTTTTTGTCTGTTCAATGTGCAGATAGAAAGGAGGACAGGAATCTGAAGCTCTTATCTAAAGAGGTGGCTTCTCTGATGGCCTTCTGAACACTTCCCTCAAAAGATCAGGTTCCTCTAAGCCTTTTACAGTGATCACCTTGGCCTGGGCTCATGAGGGCTCCCTTTGAACAACTTCATTCATCCTCAGATGTAAGCTCACCTGACTTCTAGTCAGTGCTGCTGGCTGGGCTTCTGATGAGTATGGGTGGATAACTGCTTGGTGCCTTCTGGCATCACTGTAGTGGTCATGTTGTTGCTGTTGTTATGTGCCATCAAGTTGGACCCGACTCATGGCGACCCCTCCTAGGGTTTCTGAGACAGTATCACTAAGGAAGCAGATTGCCCAACCTTCCTTCTGAGGAGTGGCTGGTGGGTTTGAACCGCCAGTCTTTTGGTTATGGAGCCTAGATATTATAGGAGAGTCGTAATGTTGGTTGTTCTTACTTTTTTCAGTAAAGTTCATGATATGCATAATTCAATGACATTTCATGATTTTACTTTTAGAGTTTTGCGTGACAATTCACATACAAATATACTTCACCAGACCTGATGTTCCAAATCTTGTTAGAAAAGAAAAGAAAAAAATCTCTGTGCTGAACTCATATCCAGAAGAAATGGGAGTTAGAAAGGTCATTATTATACCTGATTCACTGCCTTTTTTTTTTTTTTTTTTTTTTGGCTTGAATAAGTAGGAGTTTATTCTCTTACAGTTTGGAGGTTTTAAGTCTGAGTTCAAGTGCCAGGTTCTAGGGACTAGGTGAAAGCCCCTCAACCTTAGGCTTCAGCTCTGCCTCTGTTCCCAGCCCACTGAAGCTGGGAGCTTTTCTTCACTCAGCTGCTGGCTGCTGAGGCTGACAAACCCAAGGTTGACAAGTAAAAAGGCACAGTCCCAATATTACCAAACAACATGGCAGGCCATTCATTCAAGTCCACTGAAAGTCCCAAGGTTGGCAGAGCATGCTAGGCTGCTGAACAACAACAAACCTACGTGCAGGGTTCAAGTGTGCCATAAGCTCAAGACTGTTCCCCAAGGATTCTTCTTATATATGGGAAGCATACCACATCCCTAAGGCAGCTACTCAGCTGCTCACAGTAGATTTCACCATGGAGTTGATTACCAGTCTCATCATGAGAAATACTACATCCAGATGCCCACTCAACCAGGCCCAGCCACACTGACACACAAACTTAACTACCATTTCCACAGTGGGAGGACACGCCAAAATTATATGACAAAAACTGTGACTAAAGAAGGGTGGAAATCTGGTGCCAACAACACTACCTATTCTTCTCAACATCACCAATAATCACCAATAGATTAACACTACATGTCTCCTGAGGTCATGTGAGGGAAAGTACAGTCTCCCACCCACATCTGACTTTTTTTTTTTTTTTTTTTAGTTTAAATTTATCATAAGGAAACCATCAGTCACTTCCAGAAGGTGGGACATTCAGCAAGACATTTGGCCTGGACTTTCAAAAAATGTCAGTGTCATTAAAGACAACAAAAGAGTGTGGAGAAGGGAGGGAGGAAAGAAGGAAAAGAAAATGAAGGGGAAAGGGAGCACTTTACAAGGAGCTCTGGTGGCACGGTGCCCAAGGCATCTGACTGCCAACCAGAAGGTTGGCAGTTCAATCCCACCAGCCACTCTGTGGAAGGAAGATGGGGCAATCTACTTCCATAAAGATTCACTACCTTGAAAACCCAATGGGGGTTGCTATGAGTCAGAATCAACTCAATGGCAATGAGTTTGGTTTGTTTGTTTGCTTGATTTTATATGTAAAGGGTTTATTTGAGAACAACTGGAGAAATTTGAATATAGATGCATATTGTTGTCGGGTGCCACCAAGTCAATTATGACTCATAGCAACCCCATGTGATTCACTGCCTTTTACCAAGCACTGTGCATATGTAAGAATTTTCTGTGGCAGACATGGCATTACCGAGCAGCATCATGAATGATCAGCACACACTTTATTGAACTGAGTTAACTGAGTTGGTTTGCATGATTTTAGCACTTGGCTTCCACCTTAATGTTTGTCTAATCCTTCTGGTGGGTTACTGGTTAGACACCATTATTGATTCAGAACTTATATAGATTCAAGACAGCACTGATCCCCAGAGAAAGATGATGCTCACACTGCCAAGTGTTGATCTGAATACCTACCTGGAATCCCAGTGCACCAGGCAGGATTTGAGGGTCTCCTGGGCCCCAAAAATCTCACCACAAGGCCAGAATTCCCAATAACATGGTGAAACTTTGGGTTAATTAATGAGTTTGTGATGAGAGCCCTCCCTACTGAGGGCATGTTGATTTTCTTATGTGTCTCCCAAGGATACATCCCATCATGGGGCTGGAAAATACAAGTTTTGATGCAAGAAGAGAAGATGACAAGGGACCTCAACACAAGCATCAGATGCTTACAGCTTTTTATCAGCACAGCCCTGCCTTCTCCCTGGGCCTCAGAGTGATGTCTCCTGGAAGCCAGCAGACCTACCCAACCCTGCCCTTTTCTACTCACTATCATAGCTTTTGAAAACACTTAATTAGGTACTGATTATTGCATATCTAAAGACCATTGATCTTGGGCTCTCTTTGCTCCCTTAATTTAGTCCCTTCTCCACTCCACATCTGTTTCTTCATCTTTAATAGAAGATTCTATGATTCTTTAACTCCTGTTGTCAGCTAGTGTGAAAGTTGATTGGACACAAGGTTGGTAGATTTACCTGTCATGGTGTATTTTAACTTATATGACCTAGTCCTGAGGCAGATCACATTCTCGTCCCACCTATGACCTTACTGGTTGGCTTGTGCATGGGTCAGCTTTAACTTGTCTTGGTGCAGTCAGAATCGTGAAAGAAGTCCTATCTCCCTTGGTTACATTTTCCTGATGAGAACTGTTAATAATGGTCAAAACGACCAGCATTTATTGAGTGCTCACTACCTATGTGGCTGTATGTTAAGACTTACCTCGTTTAACTCCTAGAGCTGTGCATTATGGTAGCCATTAGCTACATGTGGATTATTGAGCATTTGAAATGTGATTAGGTGGTATCTTTATGGAAGTAGATTGCCCAATCTTCCTTCCAAGGAGTAGCTGGTGAATTTGAACTGTTAGCCTTCTGGTTAGCAATCAGATGTCTTAGGCAATATGCCACCAGAGACAACAAAGTGTAAAATCAACCAAACCAAAACCAAACTCACTGCTGTCGAGTCAGATCTGACCCATAGTAACCCCTCCTTGGGTTTCCAAGGTGGTATCACTATGGAAGTAGATTGCCCAACCTTCCTTCTGAGGAGTGGCTGGTGGGTTTGATTTGCCAGCCTTCTGGTTAGCAGTCAAATGCCTTAGGCACTACACCACTAGAGCTCCTGAGTATAAAATACACACCAGATTTAAAAGATATAGTATTTAAAAAAAAAAAAAAAAAAAGATTATATAAGATCTCACTAAGAACGTTAACAATTTTTATTTTGATTACATGTGAAAAGGCTACTATTTCGGGTCTATTATTGTTTTTAGGTTCTGTCAGGTCAATTCCAAATCATAGTGACTCTGTCTACAACAGAATGAAATACTTCCT
Organism: Orycteropus afer afer; assembly: GCF_000298275.1. Taxonomy (NCBI): domain Eukaryota; kingdom Metazoa; phylum Chordata; class Mammalia; order Tubulidentata; family Orycteropodidae; genus Orycteropus; species Orycteropus afer. The sequence goes on from NW_006921669.1 coordinate 10,315,407, forward strand.
GGTCCTGTACCATCCTCACAATCATTGCTATGTTTGAGCCCATTGTTACAGCCACTGTGTCAATTAATCACCTTGAGGGTCTTCATAATATTTGCTGACCCTCTATTTTACCAAATCTGTTGTCCTTCTCTAGTGACTTGTCCCTCCTGATAATATGTCCAAAATAGGTGAGATGAGGTCTCACCATCCTTGCCTCTAAGAAGCATTCTAGCTGTACTTCTTCCAAGACAGATCTGTTCATTCTTCTGGAAGTCAGTAGTATATTCAATGATCTTACCCAACACCATAATTTAAATGCATCACTTCTTCTTCATTTCTCCTTATTCATTGTCCAGCTCTCACATACATATTATGAGGCTATTGAAAATACCATGTCTTTGGTCAGACACACCTTAGTCCTCCAAGTGACATCTTTGCTTTTTAACACTTTAAGAGGTCTTTGCCAGCAGGTTTTCCTAATGCAATGCCTTATTAGATTTCTTGACTGCTGCTTCCATGGATGTTGATTGTAGATGCAAGAAAAATGAAATCTTTGACAACTTCAGTCATTTCTCCATTTATAATGATGTTGTTTATTGGTCCAGCTGTGAGGATTTTTGTTTTCTATATGTTGAGGTGTAATCCATACTGAAGACCGTTGTTGTTGTTGTTGTTATTTGCTGTCGAGTCGGCCCCGACTCATAGCGACCCCTTCTTGGGTTTCCGAGGCAATATCACTACGGAAGTAGGATTGCCCAACCTTCCTTCCGAGGAGTGGCTGGTGGGTTTGAACCGCCATCCTTCTGGTGAGCAGTCAAGTGCCTTAGTCACTATGCTACCAGAGCTCCCCTGAAGACCGTAGTCTTTGATTTTTGTCAATAAGTGCTTCAGGTCCTCTTCATTTTCAGCAAGCAAGGTTGTGTGATCTGCATATTGTAGGTTGTTTAATGAGTCATCTTCCAATCCTTATGACATATTTTTCTTCATATAGTCAAGATTCACAGATTATTTGCTCAGCATACAGATTTAATAAGTACAGTCAAAAGATACAAACCTGAAGCACACCTTTCTTTATTTTAAACCACAAAATATACTTTGTTCTGCTTGAACAACTCCCTCTTGGTCTATATTAGGTTCTGCATGAGCATAATTAAGTGTTCTAGAATTCTCATTCTTTTCAATGTTATCCAGAATTTGTTGTGATCCACACATTCAATTGCCTTCGAATAGTCAACAAAACACAGGTAAACATCTTTCTGGTATTCCCTGCTTTCAACTAAGATTCATTTCCCATCAGCAATGATATCGCTCATTCCACATTGTCATCTGCATTTGATTTGAATTTCTGACAGTTACCTGTTGATGTACTACTGCAACCATTTTTTAATTGTTTCAGCAAAATTTTACTTGTGTATGATATTAATGATATTGTTTGATAATTTCCCCATTCTTTTAAATAAGTTTCTTTGAAGTGGGCACAAATATTGATCTCTTCTAGCTGGTTGGCCAGGTAACTATCTTCCAAATTTCTTGGTGCAAATACATGAGCAGTTCCAGTGTTGCACCTATTTATTGAAACATCTCAATTGGTATTCCATTGACTTCTGGAGCCTTTTTTTTTTTTTTTACCACCAGTGCTTAAGTGTAGCTTGGACTTCTTCCTTTAATGCCATCAGCTCTTGATCATATGGTACCTCCTGAAATGGTTGAGCACAGAACGATTCTTTTTGCTACAGTAACTCTGTACTCCTCCCATCTTCTTCTCATTCTTCCTGCCTTGTTCAATATTTTGCCCATGTTGTTGTTGTTGTTAAGTGCTGTCGAGTTGGCCCCGACTCATAGCGACTCCTCCTTGGGTTTCTGAGGCAATATCACTATGGAAGTAGATTGCCCAACCTTCCTTCCGAGGAGTGGCTGGTGGGTTTGAACCACCAGCCTTCTGGTCAGCATCAAGT
>NW_006921669.1:10318190-10321408 GCF_000298275.1 Orycteropus afer afer
GGCAATCTACTTCTGTAGTGATACTGCCTCAGAAACCCGAGGAGGGGTCGCTGTGAGTGGGTCCGACTTAATAGCACATAACAACAACAACAACATACTCAAGGTCATACTTTCACTATCATGGACTTGTTGTAATTGCATATGAACAATCGATGATCTGTCCTGCAGTTGGCCTCTGGGCTTTTTCTGACTGATGATAACTGAGTTTCTGCAACTTCTTGTTCCTCCGATGTAGTCGATTTGATTCCTGTGTATTCCATCTGGTAAGGTCCACATGTATAGTTATCATTTATCTTGTTAAAAAAAATGGTATTTCCAGTGAAAAGATAACTCATTGATCTTGCCAAATTCTATCATATGTTCTTCACCATCATTTTTATCACCAAGGCAATCCTTTCCAACTACTGATCCTACTTCTTTGTTTTCAATCATCAGGAATTATCAATGCATCTTGATGGCATATTTGATCCATTCCAGCCTGCAAAAGTTCATAAAAATCCTCAGTTTCTTCTTCTTTGACGTTAGAGGTAACTTTAAGTAATGGTAATATTAACTGGTCTTCCTTGTAGGTATATGGATGTCATCCTATCACTGACAGTGTTGTACTTCTTGAAATGTTTTTTGGCGATGAATGCAACACCATTCCTCTTCAATTTGTCATTCCCAACATAGTAGACCTTAGGATTACCAGTGCATTTCAGCTCACTGATGTCTAGGATATCTCTCTTTAAGTATATCATTTCATTTCTGCTGACTTCCAGTTTTTCTAGATTCATAGTACATTCCACATTCTGATTATTAATGGATGTTTGCAGCTATTCCTTGTCATTTTGAGTCATGCCACACCAGCGCATGCAGGCCCTGAAAACTTTACTCCATCTGCATCATTAAGGTCAGCTCTACTTTGAGAAGGCAGCTCTTCCTCAGTAATATTTTGAATGCCTTCCAACCTGAGGGGCTCATCTTCTGGCACTATATCAGACAGTGTTCTGCTGCTATTCATAAAGAATAGATCACCAGGTCCTTCTTCCTAGTCTTATTCTAGAAGCTCTGCTGAAACCTGTCTATCATGGGTGAACTTGCTGGTATTTGAAATACTGGTGGCATAGCTTCCAGCATCACAGCAACATGAGAGCGACCACAATATGACCAACTGTCAGAAATGGTGGATTTTGGATCTACTGGGTAAATAAAAGGAATTTTTTCATGCACTGGTTAAGCACTTGGCAGCTAGCCAAAAGGTCAGTGGTTCAAATTCAGCAGCTACTCTGTGAAATAAAGATGTGGCATTTTACTTCCATAAACATACCAGCCTTGGAAATCCTATGGGGCAGTTTTATTCTGTCCTGTAGGGTCACTATGAGCTGGATTCCACTCGATGGCAGAGGAGTTTTGGGGTTTGTTTTGAGTGGGTTAAATAAAATGCAATTAAAATTAATTTCACCTTCTTATATTTTTAATGTTGCTACTGGAAAATTTTAAATTACATACATGGCTTACATTCATGGCTCTCAGTATGGATAGCAATGCCACCAAGCAAGGATCACAGGTGACATTATTTTATTATTTGCCTTTTACAGATGAGTCATATTAATGACAAAGAGGTTAATAAATGACCCAGGGTTATATAGGCAGTAATCAGAGGAGCTGACTGACTCTAGAATTACCCATGAACACTGCATTTTACTTCCTCCCAAAGGTACAAGGTGCTAAATGTATTTCATTTCAAAGCAAGAAATTAAAGCCCACCCATGGGGTAATAGGGGAGGGAGCATTTAGAGTGTTGCCTGCAGCATCCCCATGTGTCTTAAAAGTGTCATCTTGTGCTAGCCTAAGCTGGAAGCACTTGCTGCTCAAGTTCAACCAATGGGTCCCAGCCTACAGGCTCCTAACGCCCACCTGCTGCAGGGATGGTTCAGTACCTCCTTCTAACAGCGCTGGATGGGGCACTGCATTCTAGTAGCCCATCCATATGTGTTTATTGATCGATGAAGGAGTGAGTGGAGTGAATTTTGCTCTGATATGTTCCTGAGGTCAGAACAACAACTGTGCTGGGCAGACGAAACGATTGGGGCCAGGGACACCCTAAGATTTGTGAATTCTGTCAAGACCTTCCAACTTGTCACTCCAGTTTATCAGCCTTTAATGAAAGGCATTTCCCTCTCCCTCAGCCTGGAGGAGCAATATAATGTATCTGTGGCTTGGGATCTGACGGGAAATTAGTATTTTAGTCAGAAAGGCTGGGTAGGGGAAGCGAGAGAGATCTGAAATGCCACCTGGAATTGGCAAGCGTTTTCTAGACGTTTTCAAGAGCACCTTTATTTCCACAAAAGGTGAGAAGAAAGCCACCTTTGAAGCCAGAGCTTTCATTGCTCATCTCAGAAATACCCAAACGCTGCGGGGTTGTACAAGTGTCACAAAAGAAATTCGATTTCTCTTTTTTTCCCTGCGAGAACAAATGTTTATAAGTGTGTTGTTTGCGAAGTCTCCTGGTAAGGAACGTAAATAAAAGGTTCAACTTTGTTTTCTACATAGAGCAAGAATGAGTGAAAAGGGAAGTGAGTGTGTGTGTGTTTTGGGGGTTGAGGCCTGGGGGCTGCAAGTGGCTTACAGAGAACGAGAAAAACACACACACACATACCCCCTATCCTCTTTTGTCAGCCCAGCTAAAAATCCAATTAAAACTTTCCTGCCCTTTTGTGGGCTGCTGACAACAGGTTCCCTGTCACTGAACTTTGGCTGCTGCCCTGCTTCCAGAATAACAATAGTAGACTCTAAACCGGCCTTGTGGTAATCAGGGCCTCGGGGGATGGAGTTGTGCAGATTGCTAAGGGCTCTGGTCTAGTATGTTCCTTCATTTATCTTGCTTCCCCGACATGTTTGCTGTCAGCAGCACAGCTAAATACTGAGGTCTTCAGAGGTGGTTAACTTTTGCTGAGCTGAGAAAATAGCTTTTGGAGCCCCTTATTACCCAATCAATTTATCTGGTAAACCCCTGAAACGAAAGTAGTATGTTTTCACAAATACTCTTCCGGTGTTTGACGGCCCTGAGAAGTTATTTATTTCTTTTTCATTTAGTTTAATTTCTCTCTCTTTTTTTTTTTTTTTTTTTATTATTTTTGTTTATTTTTGCAAATTGAGTTCTTATTTCCCCTGTTCGTTATTCAAAATTCCTTTGGAGACAAAGTTCGGAAAAGCTTCATGTGGATTTTTCAGGG
>NW_006921669.1:10322143-10344881 GCF_000298275.1 Orycteropus afer afer
GACGGCACATAACAACAACAACAACTGGTAGCATAGTGCCTAAGGCACTTGACTGCTAACCAGAAGGCTGGCGATTCAAACCCACCAGCCACTCCTTGGATGGAAGATGGGGCAATCTACTTCCATAGTCATACTGCCTTGGAAACCCAAGGAGGGGTTGCTATGAGTCAGGTCTGACTTGACGGCACATAACAACAACAACTGCTTTCTTAGTGTCTACTGGCTGAGAACATTCACATGATGGCTTAAGGCTGATTGTTCTAAGTCAGCTTATGATGTAGATATGCCCCTGTACTGAATTACTAGGGACAGATGAGTAGGCTGATGGGGGTTGGAGACTAGAGTTGACAAGTAGGTTCCTCAGAAAAGTCAGGACATAGAAGATGCCATGACTTAATCCAGGACAGAGAAAACTGTAGGCCGGGCTCAAGATTCAGCATCTCCAGTGGCAGAGAAACTGGGGCAGGACTCTGTCTTCCTCTGCCACCCCATAACCCCAAGTCAAAGTCCCAGTAGCCTAGGGAAGGCCTGAGACACATGATGCGTAATCAGGGGCCAGCCTCAACATACAGGGTGGTGCTGAAGACTTGGTAGGTATGCCAGTGGCCTTCCCTCTGAGACACCCCTTGCACACAGCTCAGCACAGAGGTAATAATAACAAGGACTTTGATGCCAGCCATCCGGGATATGAATACTGGTTTTGACACTTAACAGCTATGGACATTGGGCAAATGGTTGAACTTAGTTTAGATATGCCTCATCTAGAAGATAAGGATAGTACCTACCTCATAGGGTAGTTGAGAGGAGTAAATAGAGTCCTTGGCATAGGACCCAACACCCCAACATAGCAACTTTTCAGTATTGTTGGGCAATCTAATTCCATAGAGATACCACCTTGGAAACCCAAGGAGGGGTCACTGTGAGTCGAATCAACTCGACGGCAGTGAGTTTGGCTTTTTTTGTTGTTGTGTTGTTGTTCATCGAGAACTGTAGAAAGTAGTCAAACATTGCTTTCTACATAGGCAGCATCAGCAAGTACTTGTGTCTCTGGCCACTGGGGTCGGCATTTTCAAGTCTCTGAGTAATATGAGAGGAAGAGAAGGATCCCCAGGGAACCAGGGAATAGGGGTTCTGTTGTTCCTGTTTGTTGTTCAACTGGAAAGGTCTACCTGGTGTACTCAGAGGATGCATGGTTTTCTTTCTCCCAGACTCATCCATTTTATACCCAGACCACATATCCACCTTCAGCTCTGATCACACACCCCCTTTGACATCTCACAATCTTCAAATACCAATAACCAAGCTAAGGAAATTCATTTTGTCTTTTTGGAAGGGGAAAGGGATGTTGGGAATGACCATTCTGGCACAATTTGTGTGTATGTGAGAGAAAGAAAAAAACAGGAGGCAATCTCAACTCCTTAGAGGTTATGATATTTTTCACAATATCTGTGCTTCTTTGAATTTAGTTATCCCTTCTCTTCTGTGGGTTGTAATTACATTTCAAGCTTTACCCAGCTCTGTGTCTCCTGCAACAGCACCTACAAGCACCTCTTGGGTTGGAGGAAGATTGGTGTAGGTTCATTCTCCCCCAGGAGGCTCCACTCCTTGGCCTATCCCCATGACTGCAGCACAGTGTCCATCAGGCAAAACCCCTCAAAGTCAAGAAACCAGCTTGCTTCTCCAGGGTCACAGGTCACAAGGGCCTGTGCCTCTCCTTTGCCAGGTCTCTATAACCATCATGCCATTATCATCTCCATCATTTATTAAGCTCTTACTATGCACCAAGCAGTTATATGCATTTTCTCTGATTTTCATAATGGTTGTAAAAGGTAGGTTTTGTGTCCACTATGTAGGTTACAAGGAGCCCTGGTGGTACAACAATTAAGCACTTGGCTGCTAACCAAAAGGTTTGCAGTATGAACTGACAAGTGGCTTTGTGAGAGAAAAAACCTGGAGAGCTACTCCTATAAAGATTGAAGATTACCACCTAGGGAATCCTACGAGGCAATTTTACTCTCTCCTATAGTGTCACTAAGGAGCTCTGGTAGAGTAGTGCCTAAGGCACTTGACTGCTAACCAGAAGGCTGGCAGTTCAAACCCACAAGCCTTGGAAAGAAGGTTGGGCAATCTACTTCTGTAGTGATATTGCCTTGGAAACCTAAGGAGGGGTCGCTTTGAGTTGGATCCATTTCGATGGCAGGTTTGTTTTTTTTTTTTTAACTATAGGGTCACTATGAGTTAGAATTAACTCTATAGTACACAACAAATAGGTCTCTGACTACATGACCAGCCCATTATCCTCTGGGGTCATCCTTATAGCTTACTAAGACTTTAAGTTATACTTAAAACGACCAGAGAGCTAGAAACTTTGTCAATGCACAATTCTTTTAGGGAATTGACTGCTTCCCCAGTTTTATCTGCCCTGGGCACTATAATTTTGATTGCAAAGTCGGGCAGGATCTGCTCAGTTCAGATACTTATCTGGAACGGCATGAAGAAATGTTCTTTTACCGGGGACTTTATAAAGACAACCCAACAAATTAGTTGAGAGCAACTAAATCACAGTATGGAGGAAAATCTATATACATTTTGCCATAGTCAACTACGATATTTACGGCAACTACTGTTCTTAATGCTTCTCCCGGTCCTCCTCCTCCTCCTCTTTTTTTCTCCTCTTCCTCTTTTTCTCTAGTCCTCCTCCTCCTCATCCTTCTCTCCTTCTCCTTCTCACTCCTCTTCTCCCTCTTCCTTATTATTATTATTACTATTGGTATTTAGTAAGCTTCTGACTAATTTCTAGTTCTTTTTCACTAAAGAACTAGTAAACATTTCAACAAAAATGACTGAAAGAAGAGAGACGTCATAGTCAAAGACTGATAAGTCTTTTCAGGCCATTTTCATGTTCTTAGATTCTCCCTTTATGTGCTATGTGCCACTCTCTTCTTATCCTTCCCATGCAGCACTCAGAGGTTTCTTTATTGTAGTAAGCATCTTATGCTCAGCCTCTGCTTTTGAACTTGCTCAAATTAAGAGCATGCATTCCATTGCAGAAGAGGCTTTGGTTTCCTCCAAGATACCCCACCTTGCTTTTCTCCTGCCCCAGGCACAGCTGCACACTCTCTTTGTTGATGCACAACTCTACCTAAATCCTGCATTTGTTTTCTTTACATACCTCCCAATGCCACAATGGGGTGGGGCAAGTTAAAAAAAATTGGGGGGCTTCAAATGAAAATAAAATCTCCTGTTAGACAATCATATGCAGACCATGTGTGACACTATTGTCCACCTTGTGTCTTAGCCCAGGAGTTCTTCTCATCTTAGCATTTCATGCTCACTTATATATCACAGTGGTCAGCATGAGTGGAAGGGTGATCATATGGACTCACTGCTGTCATCTGCTCACTTTGCTGCTGTACTGTGCCCATGCTCTGATTATGGGGAAGGCATAGGATGGTCTGAGGGGAGAGGAGAAGAGTGGCACAAAGTGTTCTCCATCAAGAGCTCACAATCTAGAGAGGAGGTCTAAACAAACCCAGAGGACACCATTCTTCAAGAGCAGAGTGGGATTGAGCCCCAGAGTAAGCACTAGAGATGAAATCCTCTGGGAATTGAGTAAGGAGTAAAGCACTGTTGCAGAAAGTGTGGTGGTTACGTCTGTGTGTCAACTTGGCTAGGTCGGGTTGAGTGGCTGGACAGTTGGATGTAGTTATTCCCCATGGTGAGATTGGTAATTAACTCTCCATGGTGGAATCTATTTGAGCAGCTGAATAGCTGCTTTGGGTATGTGGTCTGCTTCCCTCATATAAGAAGCAGCTTTGGGAATAGTCTCCAGTCTATGGAGCGCTTGGACCCTGCGTGTAGCTGTGTTGTTCAGCAGCCTGCTGTGCCCTGCCGGCCTTGGGACTTACAGTGGACTTGAATCAATGGCCTGCTGTGTGGTTTGCTAACATCGGGACCGTGCCATATTATTTGTCGACCTTGGGCTTGTTACTTGTTACCCTCAGCAGCCAGTAGCTGCCTGAGTGAAGAGATCCCTCTACCTTCAGTGGGCCGGGAGCAAGAGGCAGAGATGAAGCCCAAGGTCAAGGGGCTTTCACACAGCTCCTAGAGCCTGGCACTTTGAATTCAGACTTCTAGCCTCCTGAACTATAAGAGAATAAACTCCTGCTTGTTAAGGCCATCTCATTTGTGGTATATTCTTGTCAGGGTGGTACTAGGTAACCAAAACAGAAGGTTCTAGTGGACATTCTAGAATGTTGAACATTAAGATAAGAAATCTGAACTTTTTCCCTGAAGCCATTTGAGAACCTCTTAAGGTGTTTTAGCAAATTACATAAGGGCTACCAAACCCAATGCTGTGGAGTGGATTCTGACTCAGTGATCGTACAGGACATAGTAGAACTGCACCATAGGGTTTCCAAGACTGTAAATCTTTATGGAAGCAGACTGCCACATCTTTCTCCTATGCAGTGGTTATTAGTTGGAACTGCAGACCTTTTGGTTAGCAGCCGAGCGCTTTAAACATTGCACCACCAGGACTTGCTACCTAAGAGTAAAGTAGTTCAATCTTTTTAAATGAATATATTTTGGAATTTTATTTCACTCACTAATTAATGAGGGAACCAGTAAGATGTTAAACCAGTTCAGTAATTGATTTTTTAAAAATCGAGTAAAGTTCACATGTTGTTGTTAGGTGCTTTCAAGTCAGTTTTCGACTCATAGCAACCCAGCGTACGATAGAATGGAATACTGCCTGGTGCTGCACCGTCCCCACAATTTCTGCTATGTTTGAGCCACTGTGTTAGTCTATCTCGTTGAGGGTCTTCCTCTTTGTTGCTGACCCTCTACCAAGCATGATGTCCTTTTCCAGGGACTAGTCCCTCCTGATAGCATGGCCAACATATGTGAGATGAAGTCTCACCATCCTTGCTTCCAAGGAGCATTTCTGAATGTACTTCTTCCAAGACAGATTTGTTCATTCTTCTGATAGTCCACTCACTGTACATTAAATATTCTTCACAACACCATAATTCAAAGGCATCAGTCCTCTGTCTTCCTTACTCATTGTTCAGCTTTCACATGCATATGTTGTTGTTGTTATGTGCCCTTGAGTCAGACCTGGAAGTAGATTGCCCCATCTTCCTTCCAAGGAGTGGCTGGTGGGTTTGAACTGCCAGCCTTCTGGTTAGCAGTCAAATGCCTTAGGCACTATGCTACCAGAGCTCCCAAGCCTGAGGTGATTGAAAATACCGTCTTGGGTCATGCTCACCTTCGTCCTGAAAGTGCTATCTTTGCTTTTTAACACTTTAAAGAGGTCTTTTGCAACAGATTTGCCCAAGGCTATACATCATTTGATTTCTTGATTGCTGCTTCAATGGCTGTTGATTGTGGGTCCAAGTAAAACATAAAATTAACCATTTAATAGTGAGTAGCTTAATTTTTGGTTGTTGAGAAATAATTTTTAAGTATTACCCTGATGGTCTTGTGAAGAATGTATCGGTGGGACAAGAGATAGGTGACAAAGAGACCAGTTGGAGGTATGCTACCAGACATCCAGGTCTGAAGGGTTGAGGTGTGTAGTAGGAAAGGGGAGGTGAGGAGAGGCAGATAAGGAGGCAAGCAACATGTATAGAAAGAACAATCAGGCTTACTGACTGGATGGAGGGATGAGTGCAATTCAGTTGTCAAAAGGGGAGAGCCAGTTTGGAGATAGGGTCAGATAAACTCGAGTCAGAAGTGGCAAAGGTTTGTCCAAATAATGGTTTCTACCAGTCACTAGAGGTAGACCCAGAGGGGCAGCAACATGTGAAACTGGCATATCAGTGGCTGTGTGGGCAAAAAAGTTTACAGACGGACATTTTGACATAGAGAAGGGGAAGAAGGCAAAAACTGAGCTTTGAAGAACATCCACAGTTAGGATGAAAGAGGAGAAGAGTGAAGAAGCAAAGGAGTTGGTGGAGAAGTAGAGGGAGGCAGAGGGCTTAATTCACTCAGCAAATATTTATGGATTATCTGATATATGCCAGTTGCTGCTGCAAATATGGTGGTGATGAGCAAAAACAAAAAGCTGCCAGACCCTTATTGCTCATAGTTCAGTGAGTAAAGAAGATAGAATTCTAAGAATGGGGAGGGTCAGCATACCAAATGCTGCCAAGAAGTCAGTGATGGATAAAAGCACTGAAAGCCTCTAGGTTTGTTAAGAAGGCAACAGTTACCAGGGCCTTGGGGAGACCACCTCAACAATAGATTTGACACATTGAACACTAATGACCAAAGACCAGATGAATTAAGGGATGACATCAAGGGCATCATACATGAAGAAAACAAAGAGTTATTTAAAAGGCAGGAAAGGAAGAAGAGACCAAAATAGATGTCAGAAGAGACTCTGAAACTTGCTCTTGAACAGAGAGTAGCTAAAGTGAATAGAAGAAATGCTGCAATAAGTGAGCTGATCAGATTTCAAAGGGCAGCTTGAGAAGACAAAGTAAAGTATTATAATGTGCAAAGACCTGAAGTTAGAAAACCAAGAGGAAAGGACCTGCTCAGTATTTCTCAAGCTGAAAGAACTGAAGAAAAATAATAAAGCTTGAGTTGCAGTGTTGAAAGATTCTATGGGCAAAGTATTGAATGGTGCAGGGAACATCAGAAAAGATGCAACGCATACACAGAGTCACTGTACTACAAAGAATTGGTCAATGTTCTGTCATTTCAGGAGTTAGTGTATGATCAAGAACTGATGGTGTTTAAGAAAGAAATCTAAGCTGCACTGAAGACATTGGTGAAAAACAAGTCTCTAGGAATTGACAGAATACCGATAGAGATGTTTCAACAAACAGGTGCAATTCTGGAAGCACGTGCTTGTCTATGCCAAGAAATTTGGAAGCCAATTACCTGGCCAACTAACTGGAACTGGCTGGAAGAGATCCATATTTGTGCCTATTTCAAAGAAAGATGATCCAATGGAATGTGGCAATTATTAAACAAAATCATTAATATCACATGCAGATAAAATTTTGCTGAGGATAATTAAAAAATGGTTGCAGCAGTACATCAACAGGGAACTTCTAGAAATTCAGGCAAGATTCCAAAGAGGATGTAGAATAAGGGTTATCTTTGCTGATGTCAGATGGATCTTAGCTGATAACAGAGAATACCAGAAGGATGTTTACCTGTGTTTTACTGACTATGCCAAGGCATCTTACTGTGTGGATCACAACAAATAATGGATAGCATTGCAAAGAATGAGAATTTCAGAACACTTAATTGTGCTTGTACAGAATTTATACACAGACCAAGAGGCATTTGTTCAAACAGAACACAGGGGTATTGCATGGTTTAAAATTAGGAAAGATGTGCATCATGGTTGTATCATTTCACCATGATTATTTGGTCTGTATGTTGAACAAATAATCTGAGATGCTAGATTATATGAGGAAGAATGTGGCATCAGGATTGGAGGAAGACTCATCAACAACCTATGATATACAGATGGCACAACCTTACTTGTTGAAAGTGAAGAGAACTTGAAGCACTTACTGAGAACCAGCAAACACTACAGCCTCAGTATAAAGAAAACAAAAATCCTTACAACTGGACCAAAAGGCAACATCATGATAAATGGAGAAAAGCTTGAGATTGTCAAGGATTTCATCTTAGTTGGATCCACGATCAGTGCTCAAGGAAGGAGCAGTCAAGAAATCAAATGATGTATTATTGCATTGGGAAAATGTGCTGCAGAAGACCATTAAACTGTTAAAAAGCAAAGATGTCCTTTGAAGATTAAGGTGCCCCTGACCCAAGTTAGGATATTTTCAATCACCTCATATGCATGCATAAGCTGGAAAAAAGTAAAGAAAACTGAAGAATTGATGCTTTTGAGTTATAGTGTTGGCAAAAAATGTTAAATATGCCCTGACTGCCAGAATGAACAAATCTTGGAGGAAATACAGTCCAACGTCCCTTAAAAGGAAGGATGGTAAGACTTCATCTCACGTACTTTGGATATGTTATCAGGAATGATCTGTCCCTGAGAAGGACATCACACTTGGTTAATTAGAGGGTTAGTGAAAGAGTGGAAGACTCTAGGTGGATTGACACAGTGGCTGTGACAGTGGCCTCGATCACAGCAAGGCTTGTGAGGATGGCCAGGTCTGGGCAGTGTCTGGTTCTGTTGTGTGTAGGATTGCTGGGAGTCAGAGCTGGCTCGCCAGCACTTAACCACAACGATGATGTTTGACACGTATTTACATGATAAATTCCTGCCTACAGAATTTCTAGGTCCAAGACTAGGTGCATTTGAATCTTTATACATATTGTCAAATGATCCTCCAAAGAGATACTATGAATATCAATGTGTGCATTTTCTAGAATTTTAATGAGCAGAATTATGCAGGATGTACTGTTAAGTACATTTTTTCATCCTGTGTAAGTATTTTGAAGTTTCTCTGTGTTGTTTGTTATCAATAGTCCATTCCTTTTTATCACTGGGCAGTAGTGTATTGTATGGATTTTTGCTTAATCCTTTCACTTGTTGATGGACATTTGGGTTATCTCCAGTTTTTAGCTATTGCAAATAAGCCTGTTATGAACATTTGTTTGTAGGTCTTTGTGGGAGTTCATGCTTCCATATTTTTTTGGGTAAATACCTAGGAGTAGGATGATTAACTCATGTCATAGCTTTATGCTTCAGTTTTAAAGAAATACCCTAACTGTTCTTCAAAGCGATTAAAGAGCAACATTATCAGAGTGTCAGATGCTTCACATCCAAATACATGCTTACTATGGTCAGGTTTTGTCATTTTAATCACTCCAATGAGTATATAGTATCTCGTGTGTGTGTTATGTGTGTGTGTATTTTAATACACTAGTATTAAATACATTAGTGTATTTTAATACATTTTACGTTTTTAAAGGAGTTTTAGGTTTAGAGAACACTGCACAGAAAAATGCAGAGTTCTCATATACCTCCACTTTCCCCTGCAAAACATTTCCCTATTGTTACTTTCTTGCATGAGTGTGCTACACTTAGTACAATTGATGAACCAATACTGATATGTTATTGCTAACTAAAGTCTGTAGTGTCTATTAGGGTTCATTCTCGGTTACTCCATTCTATGTTGTTGTTGTTGTTATTATGTGCCGTCCAGTCGAACCCGACTCATAGTGACCCCTCCTTGGGTTTCCAAGGCAGTATCACTACGGAAGTAGTTTGCCCCATCTTCCTTCCGAGGAGTGGCTGGTGGGTTTGAACTGCCAGCATTCTGGTTAGCAGTCAAATGCCTTAGCCACTATGCTACCAGAGTTCCATTCTATAGGTTCTGAAAAATGCATCATGTCCTGTGTCCACCATTGCAGCATCATACAGAATAGCTTCACTGCCCTAAAAATGCCTGTCCTCTACCTAGTGACCTTCCCTCTTTTTCTTCTGAAGGACCTGTCTGCCTTGAATTCAGTTACAGACTCAATGGGAAGCTAGAGGGATTCCAATCTCAGTCTGTTCTCATCCAGGGACCTTGTCTGATAGAGAAATGCCCTTAGTAGTGGCTTCAGGGCTAGACACAGAGTAACAGGTCACCATCCCAAACAAGTGCTGATGTCACCAAATATTCTTTTTTTTTTTTTTCCCACACCTCGATTACCATCCCCGACCAAAAAAACTCTCCTCCCCTCCTGGTCACCAGGTATTCTAAATGGAGTGCTGGTTTGCTGCAGACCATGGTCAGTGATTAGTTTGCACACCACTGTTTTATGACTCCCAGTATTTGGAACCAATTTATTTCTTTCTTCTTTTACCTTTTATCTGACTGGTAAACTTTCCTTAAATCTGGAACAGTTCTCATTTTTGCTAAATATATCCCTTTCTCTTGACTAGTGTTTGTTCTTAAATCCTAACATGACTTGGCTGGTAGGCCAGCCAATTAAAACAAAACAAAGTGGTGAATATAGGTCTGCAAGGACCAGAACGGTCTGGGAAAAAGTCCTTTCCTGCCTAGCTCTTTGCCAACACTTAATTCAGGGAAGAATAAAACCTCAGTATGTTTTTCTCTAACATAATCACTGAGAGGGCAAAGATAAAAACCATGAAATCTGTTTTTGCAGCGTCTCCTATCACCAGCATTTAAGAACATGAGACATGCTTGTCAGAGCTGATGTTAAACAGAGCTGATGGTGGCAACCGCCAGTAGTTTTGATTCTTCGGTTACATTTCCTCAGTGGTCGCCCCAAAGATCACAGTCCCCTCAGACCCAGCCGTGCTGTGATCCGGACCCATGGCCCTTCCCTCTGAGGTCACCAGAAGTTCAACAGAACTGACTAGAAAAAGATCCCACAGCAGATGCTCTTCTGAAGAGCTACACTTTTCAAGTTGTATTTCTCACCTGAAATTTGTGACTCTATTCATCAGCCCTGGAAAGGCATGCTTATTTTTCCACATGTACACAGTTGCACACCATCAGTCAAGCCTCCATCCTTGGAGATTATCCATGAATAAATTACCCGTCCATAAATTTATGTGGAGAAAGCCGGACAATTAATAAGGAAGACTGAAGAAAAATTGATGCATTTGAATTACGGTGTTAGAAGAGAATATTGAATATACCGTAGAGCACTAGAATGAACATCTGTCTTGGAAGAAGTACAGCCAGAATGCTCCTGAGAAGCGAGGATGGTGAGACATCATCTCACGTAGTTTGGACATGTTCTCAGGAGGGACCAGTCCCTGAAGAAAGGCATCAGGCTTGGTGAAGTCGAAGGTCAGTGAAAAAGAGGAAGGCCCTCACAAGATGAATTGACCCAATAGCTGCCAGCAGTGAGCTCAAACACAGCAACAATTCTAAGGATGGCTCAGAACAGGGCAGTGGCTTGTTCTATATAGTATGTGGGTTCTCTGGAAGTCCAGACTAACTCAGTGGCCCTTAACAACAACAACAAATAAGTTGCAAGTCCTTTTGTGCCATTCAGAGCCATTCTTACACTTCATCAAAGCAAGTTTTGTAAGTGGAACAACTGCACCAAGGAAGGAAGCTTTTTCACGTTGTTAGGTGCTGGAGAGTAATTTTTACTCATAGCCATCCCATGTGACAGAGTAGAAACATCCCACAGGATTTTTTAGGCTGGACGCAGATCCCCAGGTCTTCCTCCTGTGGAGTTGCTGAGTGTGTTCAAACTGCTAATCTTTAGCAGCTGAGCACTTAACTCTATGCGCCACCAGGGCTCCTTAGGGAAGCATTAGAAAATAAGGATTTATCCATATGTTTGGGCAGATCCTTGCCTTCCATGTAGAACCCTCACTGCTACAGCCTGGCTAGCATCCTTGGTAACCATAGCAACTCCTTACCTGGCCACCTTCCTACTTTTTTTGACCTTCTTGCCTGGGATACAACACATAGCATATGATGCCTGATATTTTCCAGTTACTGATGCTTCACACTATTTTTTAAGCACTTAAGCTGATAAGAGTCATATTTTTCCCATCTATATTTCCAATATATTGCCAGAGGTTCTGGGCAATAGATATGCTTTTGAGTAAATAGAATACTAAACCGAGGCAATGGATCATAAGTTTAAGGCAACGAGGCTCTCTCTTCACCATCTAATAAAAAGGGTCACTAGACAATAAGAAAGAAAGAAAGGACGGTGGCAGGTAGAAAGTTTTAATAATGCAGTCATCAGAAGGATCAGTCAAGCCTTCCTTCCTCCTCCTGGACCCAAGAAGATAAAGTCCTCATCACAGCACAGGAAATATGCCTGTTCCCGTCCCAAATGGTGCGTGGTTCTGAAGATCAATCACAATCCTGGCTGTAATCTGAGAATCCATCACACTTGTCTCTCCTGGGTTTGGGGCTTGAATCATTGCCCTGAGGAGATGCGGGAGGCACCCATTAATGGGCCTTTCATTTGCTTTTCAAAAAATAGGACCCATTCAATCTTCCCCAGGGAGGCAAAGCTTTCCATCAGTGGCAGGACCTCCCTGTCTAAGTATCCTTCTGCCTTTGGTGGGAGGCAATGAAGTAGAACAAGGTAAAAGAAATGCCCATGTCTTGTGTGGTTGCATAGCTGAGAAGGGTGCGTAGAAATGAGGTGGGGTCCCTGAATGGTGCAAACGATGAAGTAGTCAGCTATTAACCAAAAGATTGGCCATTTGAACCCACCCAGAGGAAGAAAGGACTGGCACTCAGCTTCTGAAAGGTCAGGTTAGAAAACCCCCTCTCCCCTCACTTCTTCCCAACCACACACCAAAGCTTTTGTGTACAGTTTGTGTGTAGATGGCTTGAAAGAAGCAGTTCTTGGTCAGGAGGGTCCAGAAAGTTCAGTGGGGATAGAAGGATACAACCTCAGGGAGCTGGGGTCTACTTTCTCTGCCTTTTGCTTTTTGTACTGTCACCACCACCCCACCTTCCAAGCTCAAAATCCTGACCTCTCACGTTGTTTTCTCAGAAAAAGTTGACAAAAGTCGTCGATCTTTTTTCCTTCAATTTAATAAATTCAGCAACGGTGCCAAGTGAAGCTGATTGTGAATTCCCTCTTGCAGTGCACATGCTGCTGCTAGAGAGTTCTGTTGATCAAATAAACAAATCACTTTTTCCTGTAATAATTCCTTGCTCAACAGTAACGGTAGCTTAATTCTGCTCGTTGTTTATGTAATCATTTTGTGAAGCAATAGGCCATCATACAGCATCTTGGAAAGTTCACTTCTGTCTTGAGTTTAACTAGTGTCTATGTCTCTGATAACTTTTTTTTCCTCTCTATCCTACAACTGCTTGTGTCTCTGATAACATTTTTTTTTTTTTCTCTATCCTACTGCTTCTAAGCTATATGTGATGTTTTATTTAATATGGCATGCAAGATATTGGTCTTCAGCCCAAACTGCAATTTTACATCAAAACTAATTCTCCTGACAGTTGGAGGTGGATGGCCCATCCCTGAAGTTTATCTGCTGCCCTGGGCCTTGAGGGGAAAATGGAATAGCTCATCTACCTTGAGATTTGGTCCATAGTGGGGGGAAAAATGTGCTTCCCCCAACCAATGTGATGTAATTTACTAGTCTCCTTCAAGTGCTCTGGTGCAATAAGGACTGTGTTAACATGCTGCAGACATTTCCCGAGAAACAGGTCAATCAGCACTTTAAATCTACATGGCATGCATCCTTAACATGAGCAAGAATCTGGGGTGACTGAAGCAATTATCTGTGAATTTTTGAGTTTCTTCTTCATAAGACCGAGGCCTGCAGGCCTCCCATCTCTTTATTGGAAAGGGCATCTTGAGCTCAAGCGTCTATTACCAGTCTTGTTAATGACAGTTGGGCCAAAATCAGTGAAATAAAAAATTAAAACTCATGTGCTGGGTATCTTTTTAGCTCTAGCATCCTATAAAACGTATCCCAAAATGGTTGATTAAGAAAAATAAGATTGCAATTTACATAATACATGAAAAATTGTTCTTAAGGTCAAAATGAGCAGAAATGCCCTAATTCTGTATGGAACAGTGTAGGCAGGTATTCCTTTTCTCTACAGCATGATCCTAATTAGCCTTCCAGTTTTATCTCCCACTACTGTCCTATGTGATTAATTTATTCAGTCTGTGCAACCAATATTTACTGAGTATCTCTTAGGTGCCAGGCACTGTGTAGTGTTCTAAGTAGACTTTTTCCCCCTTTCCCAACCTATTTGAATCCTGCCATCCTTCAAGGAATATTTCCACTTATTATACCTTCTCAACACTCACAAGCCATGGAACTCTCTCCTGTCTCTTCTAAACGCTCCCTGAAAGCCCATTATGTACTTGTTTTCTCTTGTCCACACATAACTCCACCATGTTTTTGTATCCTGAGTCATCAGTGGGACTGTTAACTCTTTGAAGGCTGGGACTGTTTCTTTGTGTTTCCCACAGGCCCTACATTTTGGTACAGAGGCTCAGTGTTTACCCGAGAAAGTGAATAGCCACTAGAATCCCACTGCCCCACTCCCAGACATCCAAACATTTCTCCAAGCACATACCAGGATCCCACTGCCTCTACTCCCAAACACCCAAACATCCTCCTTCACGTTTTTCCAAGCACACACCCACTCAGAGGCTTCATGCACTCTGTTTTCACTATCTGGAATACTCTATTCTCAGTTACCTACATGACTCCCTACCTCGCTGTGGTAGTTAAGGTTATGTGTCAACTTGGTTGGACCTGGTTTTGAGTGGCTGGGCAGCTGGATGTAGTATTCCCCATGATGAGACTGGTCATCAACTCCATGGTGGAATCTACTGGAGCAGCTGAGTAGCTGCCTTAGGGACGTGGGCTGCTCCCAGCACATAAGGAGAAGCACAGAGAAAGGTCTCTGCAGCTTTTTGGCATGCTTGGATCCTGTGTGTGGCTGAGTCTTCATTCAGCAGTCATTCAGCCATGTTTCCTGCTGATCTTGACTGTCTCTGCACTTGAACTAGTGTCCTGCTGTGTTCTTTCCTAATATTGGGACTGTGCCATCTTATTGTCAATGTTGGGTTTGTCAGCGCCAGCAGCCACCTGAGTAAAGAGACACCTCCAGCTCCAGTGGGCCAGGAGCAAGGGGCAGAGCTGAAGTCCAAGGTCGAGGGGCCTTTACCCAGCCCCTAGAGCTGGCATTTTGAACTTAGACTTCTAGCCTCCCAAACTGTAAGAGAATAAATCCCCGTTTGTTAACGCCACCCATTTGTGGTATTTTCTCTTAGAGTGGCACTATAGGACCAAAACACTCACTTCTTTCAGGTCTCTGCATTGCCTGAGGGATCTTGGTTTTTCCTGGCCATTTGGTGTGAAATACCACCACCCTCATCCTGCTGCTTCCTTCTGTAACACCAGCCATTGAACATGTCATTTGTTCATTGATCTGTCTGCCAACCCTCGCTATAATATAGGCTCTTTGGTTTATAGGCTTTGCCTCTTATGTTCACTGCTATAACTCAAGTGCCCAGAACAGTCTGGCTCGGGGGAGGTGCTCCTAAATATTTGTTGAATCACTAAATTGTACATGTAACAATGTTGAACTGCATTGCTATCCTTTTTTTTTTTTTCCCCTCTTGCCTATATATGTATGTATTTGTTATTGTTGTTGTTATGTGCTGTGGAGTTGGACCCGACACGTGGTGAGCCCTCCTTGGGTTTCCCAGGCGGATCACTATGGAAGTAGATTGCCCAACCTTTGGGCATGTGGTCTGCTTCCTTCTAAGGAGTGGCTGGTGGATTATTTTGTGTGTGTGTGTGTGTGTGTGTGTGTGTGTGTCTATATATACATACACTCATTCACCATAATAAAAAGAAATAGATTTTACAACATTGCTGAGGGAATGAATGAAAAAGCAGTGCTTTAGGGGCTTCTTGCCCTTGGTGTGGGTCCCTCTTGAAGGACTTGGGAGGTCTAGTGGTGACTACGAGCACCCAACCTCAGGTGTCCACAGCTGTAGTTGGACTTGAGCTGGCCAGTATTGTCAGCATGCACAGCAGAGTTTACTTCCCTGAGTTTCAGGCCTGGTTCATTTCTATTTCTATTTCTGCTGGGCAGTTAACCTGTCCATCCTCAGTTTCCTCATCTGAAAAATAGTAACTGTCCTTATTGTGAAGAAGAAATAAGATAGTGCTGTAAAGTTGCTAGCACAGCTCCTGACACTCAGCAAGTGCTCCATCACTAAAGTGGTCAGGAAGGCTCTGGTAAGTGGTTATTACATGTTATCTGCTAGCAAGGCAGTGCAGACAGTGAGGTTAGGGTTGGGTCTGTGAATGTTCTCAGCGCATGACTTTTTGAGATTAACTGTGTTTGTTACCATCCTTGAAACCCCGCCCTGAATGGGAGTGGGGCTTTTAATGGCAAGTCAGTGGGTTGTCAGTTAGCTGCCCTCGTAAAGAGCATCAGAGCCATGACCTTGGTTATGACCTTCATGTATGCCCATCCTCTACGAGGCCCCTGAAAACTCATGTTTGGGGAGGGGGTTTCTGGGTTTGCCATTGGTTAGTGTAGGCATGGCACAGAGGTAGTAGAAGAAAAAAGAGGGTGAAAATGCCAATGTCAAATGATGAAGATGAATTTTTAAGCTGATTGGTTTTGGAAGCTCTCTGCCAGACTGTTTTAATGACACAGACAATGTGGCTTTTTTTTTTGTAAGTGCTCTTTTCATTGCCTTTTTTTTTTCAGACGGGGGAAGGAGACGAGCTTCTAGGGTTTTATTGTGATAGCTTTCTCTCTTATTCCCATGGTAAGTGCCAGTATGTTTCCTTGCAACATAACTTAACAGAGTTTATTGTAACCTGAAAAGACATGCAGGGCATTTGGTCTAGCAGCGCCATGTGTATGTCAGAAACTTGGCCTGAACCAGCATCTGCACCAAAAAGAACTAACTTGGGGCCCACCCACCCATCTCAAATCGTGAGGGTCTCTTCACATGGGGCATATTTTTCTCATTATCTAAGCTTTAGTGTTTGATTAATTTTCATAATAATCCTAAAGAGGGATTAACGTTCTTTTCCTGTGGCCTATCGTTGTTGTTGTTGTTGTTGTTGTTGTTTTGCCGTCGAGTCGGCCCCGACTCATAGTGACCCCTCCTTGGGTTTCCGAGGCAGTATCACTACGGAAGTAGGATTGTCCAACCTTCCTTCCGAGGAGTGGCTGGTGGGTTTGAACTGCCAGCCTTCTGGTGAGAAGTCAAGTGCCTTAGGCACTATGCTACCAGAGCTCCCCTATCATTAGGGTGGTGAAAAATAATTTTCCTTCAGTGATCCCAAATATTCTTCAAAGATTAATTTGACCTTGAGAAGAAGAGTTGTTTTCATAGGCAGTTTGACAGCAGATTTGAAAAATCACCCCTGTGCATCCTAACAGGCACCCTCTTTGGGAAAAGCCAGGGGAAGCTGAGAAAGGAAGTGTAAACTGTCTTCAATCATGTTTCCTCATAAGGCATATCTGATCTGGAAGTGATGGAGCCAGGGGGAGAAGATCAAGCTTAAAAAAATAGAAAGGCTAAAGGTGTTTACTTTCCCTGATGAAGATAAGACATGGTGCTCTGACGTTTTCCCCACCATGCTATGACCTGGCATGATGGTACAGTGCTAAGTGACCAGCTGCTAATCAAAAGGTCAGTGGTTCGAACCTACCACCTGCTTTGTGGAAGACAGATGTGGCAGTCTGCTTCTGTAAAGATTATAGCCTTGGAAACCCTATGGGGCAGTTCTACTCTGCCCTTTAGGGTTGCTATGATCCAGAATCACCTTGACAGCAGTGGGTTTGGTATGGCTTTTGGAGACCATAAATGAGTCTGAATTTAGCTGGAGTGCTTGACACATGCAATTTAAACATTTCTCCCTCATCCAAACTCTGTCTTCCCAGTCAGAGAAGCCAGGGCTTCTGTCCCATCTGTCTGGGATGAGGCAAAGCTTCATAGCATCCCTGAGTCATATTCAGACCATCTTCCTGCTACGTCTGAGTACCACTAGACTATTATTTTCTTGTTGTTATTCTTTACACTTACTTAAATGTGCTCACTTTCATTACTTTGCTTCATTCTGTGCAATTGTACCTCTGAAGTTACATTTAGATGTGCTGATAATATTTTTAATAATACAAAAGAAAGGAACTACATAGTGCTGGAAGTAAATCATGACTGTCTGTAAAGTGATCTTGTATGCATCGTTGGAGCACAAAACACCTTTTGGAGGACATAGCCCGAACGGTCAGACGGGAGTGAATTTCTACAGCAGGAATGTTCTATTTGAGACAGAACCATGACAGAGACTACCCCCCACCACCACCACACGCACACACAACCCACAGCCCCAGGCCCTTTGGTTTCCTCCTACTGTCAGTGAAGAGCCAAGGACTCAAGAAGGGCAGACTCACATGGGTCGTTTTTTGTCAGTGACAAGAGAGTATGTCTCCGACAGCTGTCACTGAACAATTAATCTTCAGAATGAGAGCTCAATTACCAAACATGTGTTCTTGGGCAAAGCCCTCTTCTCATCATCCGGAGCTGCTATTAGACAAAAATAATATATATGTTTTCCATTCATAATTATCTCCTCTTAATGCAGTTTCGATGATGATGATGTATGCTGTAACTGTTGGCTCCTTGCAGTCGGAATTGTTAACATATTGTGAAAATAGGCACAAAATCATTCTTTCCAAGCTGACTTTTGCTGTTAAAATTAGAAAGACCAATATAAGTTTGAACAGCATGAATAGAAACAGTAGACGATCAATTCTTGTGCTTGGAAATGCAATTGCCTCTCTGGTGCCAGGACTTCTTGCTTTCACATCTTATATCTTACGCTTATTATAATAAAGACAATAAAATAAAGTAGAAGGCGTGGAGGCTGAGAGGAAATAATGGATTATTTTAGTATAAAATTATTTTGATTTTAATATTTCTTACTTGTTTTAGTGGGTAGACTTAACTATTCAAAACTTGACACAAACAATGTGAATTTGGCTTTTCTGGGGCTTGAGAAATGAATTCCTGGTTCTAATACTTTGATTTGCAGCAAACCAGCTGCAAATCAAGAGAGGGAAACAGCAGTGAAAATTAAAAGGAAACCCAGACAGTACACAGATTTTTAAAAATTGTCACTAAAATTAAACACATATCTATTGAACTGACAAAGACGAAACCCCTTTGTTCAGATCTGGAAATTGACAGTGGGGGCTCCTGAGAGACCAAAGAGACCTTTGATTATTTTTAATAACAATTAGGATTTTTGTTTTAATGATAGGAACTGGATGAAAAATACTTTCTTGCCCCATTAAGAAAATAACCAATTTCCGTTCTTTCTCCCATCCCCTTTGAGCATGTCAGTGGTTTCCTGCCCAAGATTGGTTTTCCTTCTGTCACTGTTCCATTTTGTTCTGTGGAATCATTAAGGAACAGGTCAGTCATTCACAGAAGCAGCAGTTGAGTGTATTTTGAGCTCTTTATTCAGGGAACATTCTGTGACCCGCAAGTCCTGCACTGAGGTCGAAAAGCCACTCCACACCCGCCCCCTTCCCCTGCACTGTGAAAACTCTTGTTATTCCTCCAAGGCCACTGACCCTAAGAAGACCTTCCTTTACTCAGTGTGTGGGGGGCGGGGGGGAGGGGCTCTCATGTTTGTAGGAGAGCACCTTGTCCTGGGAGCGAGCCTATTGGACCTGACTTCTAGAAATTGCCTTGGAGGATTCCCCAAACCTTGTTTGGAAATGTCAAGGCTTCTCCATTTGTAAATTGTTTCAAATTGTAAGGAGAGATTTGTCCTAGGCCCCCAGAGAGCTGACCATCCTCCTGCCTCAATGAGATATTTTCAAACATGAGTATTGTGCTCATACCCAGTGCTAACGAGAACTGGAAAATGTACATGATGTACGTACTGTGAAAAATTAGTGTCATCCAAATCAGACCACCCAGACAGAAAACATGTCTCCTGTAATAAACGAGGATGGGTGGAGACACGTCTCATGGAAATTTCAACCCTCTGTCCAGATCTGCGTTAAAGCATTGAGTAATATATTTCTTTAATTGTTTGGTTTTGTTGTAGATGTTTTGCAAAGAAACATGAGGTTTTGCTTAACACCAGGGCTTGTATTAATATTTAGCCCCACAAAGTCTGGGTTTAGGGGCTGGAGCTTTTTGCAGGAAAGGACCTACCAAGCTTCTGACCACAATCATTCTTTTTGGAAAGTTTTGAAATTGCATCCCCAAAATCTATTCTTTTAAATTGCATAGAGTGTTTTCAGGGAGCTCTGGTAGCATAGTGGCTAAGGCACTTGACTGCTTACCAGATGGCTGGCGGTTCAAACCCATCAGCCACTCCTCGGAAGGAATGTTGGGCAATCCTACTTCCGTAGTGATACTGCCTTGGAAACCCAAGGAGGGGTCACTATGAGTCAGGGCTGACTCGATGGCACATAACAACAACAACAACAGAGTGTTTTCAGGAAACATACATTCAAATTAGGATCATTTCTGGGTTTCCTCAGAAATCTCCGGAGTTTGGGACTTTAGGAACTTGGAGAAGCAAAGGTCTGGAATGTTCTTGACAGAACGCTGTCACAGTTGCCGTAACATTGGTATGTAAGCCATCTTTGCTTCAGCATTTCCCTGGGTGGGGTATTGATTAGAAGTTGCATACATGGTTTTACTTGATGTCCTGACCATTACAAGGGATTCAATGTATTTCAAATAGATGAGCTAGAAGATGGCTTTTTAAATATTCAGAACAACTGAGCAGGAAGTCCATATGGCATGGAATAAAGGCACACACACTTCTGAAAACTTAAAAGGCTGTCATCTGCTAAGTCTGCCCGTAATAGCCACTCTCAGAGATAATTGCCACCCATGTGTCCTTGATGAGAAGTGCATTCCCGATGCCCAGGAAGTTGGCTTAAACTGCAGCAAGAAAGATTTAGTTTAGCTATGGCAGAACTTCCTACCTCAATGACCCTGGGTTTTTGGACTGTCCCAGCCCTATGCTGTCCTTGACAGGGCCAGGGTGTGGACTCTGAGATGGACTTGTGTGTCCTCAGACTGACATTCCTTCTCCTTCTCTTTGGGCCTTAAGTTTCTCCCTGAGCCCATGGGGAGATGGGTTGTTACCGTCTCCACCGTAGTTGGAGTTGTGAAGAAACAAGCTTAAGGAGTTGGCTTGTTGCCTCACTTCCTGTTTATCCAACGGTGATGGATTCTGATGGAGTCAGTCCACAGACGGTGACTGAGCTGGCTCGAGGATCCTGGTCTCTGCTCTGGGTGTTGGCTTATCATCTGCTGAGGAGGGCACTCATGAGTAGCACAGCAACCTCACACTGCAGGCAGAGCTGCAGGCAATTCACAGGAGGGAAGGTAATCGGTGGGGACCATCAGGAGAAGGTTTAATCCCTAGCGCCAGGCTTGAATTCAAGAGTTCCCACCCATGCCTACTCATCCATGGGGGGTCAAGGACAGGTACAATCAAAGAGGGAAGCAGCCCAAGCATCGGAGCTTATATCTTGCCCCCTCTTGCCCCTCTTCCTGCAGTTGAGGGTCTGTCACTCCCTATCCCAGTGGCTGCAGATGGAGCCCCCAGCCCAGCCCCCAGCCGGTGGGATCAGGATTCAGCGCTGCACCTCGGCCGTCTGCCCATGAGCTGGGAGCAGTTCTGGCAGTCCTGGCCAATGCCCTTGAACAGCTTCATTTACACTCCTGCTTCCGAGACCATAGTATTAGAGAGAACCATAAACACTCCTTTCTGTCAATTCTCTGTTATTTTGCCTGTTTGGGGGTAATAATTCTCATTATGCTTTGTGGTCCTTTTTAATAAAAATGACATTCCCTTTATCTTTAAAGGTTGGACTCTCAGCCTAATGTATGACCGACACTCTCCTTGGAGAGTTATAAAAATTAGATTATATAACCTCACATTTCCTGCTAATGAACATGGTGATGCTTCGGCCCAATGAGAGGAAGACAAGAGATGGGAATTTATGCTTTAATAAGCCTGCTTAGATTGGTGTGCATGGCTGCGGGCCACAGGCCACTGGCGGGCACGTCAGGCGCTGCGGCTCTGCTGGCCAGCGGGGCAGTATGTTTTACGGCTATAAATCTCTCTGGTAAAATTCTCACACTATTCCAGGGGACAGCTGTGGCTTAGTGTATGAAATGCATCTGAAAATAAGACTGTTCCTATCATCTAGGAAACTATTGCCTGGTACCAACGTTCCCTGGATCTTAATGTGTAGAAACTGCTGTCTTTGGGCACCACTGGGTGCCAGGCACAATGCTTGTTGCCACAAATCCATTCTTTTTCTATTTATTCTAAATCTTCCTATGAGGTAGGCATGTGAGTGTCCTCATTTTAGACTGTGACCTTTGTGAGGGTAGGGGACTGTGTTTTCATTTCGGTCTCCGACGCCTGGGGCCAGTGTCAGGTGACCCAGTGAGCAAGGTAAGCATGGGCTTACTTGTGTTTACTTACTAACCTATAGCGAGCAGTTTCACATTTTTTAATCACATCAAAGATTCTGCTTTAGGTATGGCTACCATCTCTCTCTCTGGCAACCCTAATACTCCTCCCTACAGAATCAAAGCCTCTTTTCAAAGTTACAATCCCTGAAAGGGATGGAGTACCCAGTAAGCACAGGTAAGCATGGGCTTGCCTGTGCTTGCTAACTAATCTGTACTGAACAGTTTCTCACGTTGAGGCATAACAGATGAATGACTCAACAGGTTCACAAATGTGGACCACACGAAAAACACCTGGAAGAGTTTGTTTGTTTTTTAAAATACCGATTCCACGGGCCCCCATTCCTATATATTCTGATTCAATCGTTTGGGGTATAGATGGGAAACCCATATTTCTTAAAACTCCCTGGGTTGCCACCAGGGAAATGCAGATCAAAACCACAATGGGAGACCACTTGACACTTACTTGGATGCCTATAAGAAGAGACAGGTAATAATAAGTGTCAAGGATGTGGAGAAACCTGAACCTTCACACAGGTTGTTAGGTGCTGTCGAGTCAGCTCTGACTCACAGCCGCCCCATGCACAGCAGAACGGAACACCGCCCAGTCCTTGCCAACCTCACAACCCCGGCTAGACCTGAGCCCATCGTTGCAGCCACTGTGTCAATCCATCTCATTGAGAATCTCTTCCTTTTTCATTGACCGCCCCCCCCCTCACTTTACCAAACATGATATCTTTCCCCAAAGAATGGTCCCTTCTGACATCATGACCAAAGCAGATAAGATGAAGTCTGGCCATTATCACTTCCAAGGAGCATT
>NW_006921669.1:10344981-10346812 GCF_000298275.1 Orycteropus afer afer
TCTTTGCCAACACCACAACTCAAAAGCATCAACTCTTCTTTGGTCTTCCTTAGTCATTGTCCAGCTTTCACATGCATATGAGGTGATTGAAAACACCACCGGCTTGGGTTAGGTGCACCTTACTCTTCAAAGAGACAACTTTGCTCTTTAACACTTTAAAGAGGTCTTTTGCAGCAGATCTTCCCAGTGCAATACATCATCTGAAGTCTTGACTGCTGTTTCCGTGGGTGTTGATTGTGGAACCAAGTAATATGGAATCTTTGACAACTTCAGCCTTTTCTCCATTTATCATAATGCTGCTTATTGGTCCAGTTGTGAGGATTTTTGTTCTCTTTATATTGAGGTGTAATCCATACTGCAGACTGTAATCTTCATCAGTAAATGCTACAAGTCATCCTTACTTTCAGCAAGCAAAGTTGTGTTATCTGTGTATCTCAGGTTGTTAATGAGCCTTCCTCCAATCCTGATGCCACGTTCTTCTTCATATAGTCCAGTTTCTCGTATTATTTGCTCAGCATACAGATTGAGTAAGTATGAGGAAAGGATACAACCCTGACACACTCCCTTCCTGATTTTAAACCATTCATTATCCCCTTGTTGTGTTTGAATGGCAGCCTCCTGGTCTATATACAGGTTCCTAGTGAGCACAATGAAGTATGCTGGAATTCCCATTCTTCTCAATGTTATCCATAATTTGTTACAATCCACAAAGTCAAATGCTTTTCTATAGTCAGTGAAACAAAGTAAGCATCTTTCTGGTATTCTTTGCATTCAGCAATGACATCATCTGACATCAGCAATGATATTCCCCATTCCACATCCTCTTCTGAATCCAGCTTGCATTTCTGGAAGTCCTCTGTCAATATATTGCTACAACCGTTTTTGAATTATCCTCAGCAAAATTTTAGTTGCATGTGATATTAATGATATTGCTTGACAATTTCCATATTCTGTGGGATCACCTTTCTTTGGAATGGGTACAAATATGGATCACTTCCAGTCAGTTGGCCAGTTAGATGTCCTCCAAATTTCATACTATGGACGACAAAGTGCCTTCAGTTCACCATCCATTTGTTGAAACATCTCAGTAGGTATCCCATTGATTCCTGGAGCCTTGTTTTTCACCAGTTCTTTCACTGCAGATTCAACTTCTTCCTTCAGTACCATCAGTTTTTGATCATATGCGACCTCCTGAAATGGATGGACATCAATCAGTTCTTTTTGGCACAGTGAGTTTGTGTATTCCTTCCATCTTCTTTTGATGTTTCCTTCATCATTCAATATTTTGTCCATAAAATCTTTCAGTGTTGCAATTCGAGGCTTGAATTTTTTCTTCAGTTCTTCCAGCTTGAGAAATGCTGAGCATGTTCTTCCCATTTGGTTTTATAACTCCAGGTCTTTGCATATTTCATTATGATAATTGACTTTGTCTTCTTCAGCTGCTCTTTGAAATCTTCTGTTCAGCTCCTTTGTCTTGTCATTTCTTCCATTTGCTTTAGCTACTCTCCATTCAAGGATAAGTTTCAGAGTCTCCTCTGACATCCATTTTGGTCTTTTCTTCTTTTCCTGTCTTTTTAATGACCTTTTGCTTTCTTCGTGTGTGATGTTCTTGATGTCATCCCACAATTCATCTGGTTTTTGGTCACTGGTGTTCAATGCATCAAAACTATTCTTTAAACAATCATGGGAGAAGGAGGGACTGCTTATGCACAGGGAGATAGCTCAGGGTGCAGATGAGTATGAAGGGATGGACACTGGGAGGAGGTAACTATGGGGAGGAAGTGGGAGGGGAGCTGCTGCATTGTAAATTTTAGTCAATGACATGAGACAA
>NW_006921669.1:10350034-10403128 GCF_000298275.1 Orycteropus afer afer
TTCCTGCTGATTCTTCCTTTTGGTACCTTATTTCCTTGCATGCTTCCTCAGCAAATGATTGATCCCTTTCCTTGGAAATTTATCTGTGGGATGAAGGGAGGATTCACTCACCTTCTCCAAAGAGGAGTTATTTTTATTTTTACTGGCTGTCTGGTATCACTGTTAATTTAGGACTGTGGTGGTTAAAGCATTCTGCTGCTAACCAAATGGTCAGTGGTTTGAATCCACCAGCTGCTCTGTGGGAAAAAAGATGAGACAAGTCTTCTTCTGAAAAGATTTAGAGTGTTGGAAACCCAATGTGGGGACTTCTTCTCTGTCCTACAGGTTCCCCATGAGATAGAATCTTCTCGATGGCAGTGGGTTTGGAAATTGTATGAAGGTTTTCAGCCCCGCAGTCTGCTGAACAAAAGGTTGGGGGTTCAAGTTCACCCAGAGATGCCTAGAAGAAAGGCTTGATGATATACTCCTGAAAAATTAGCCATTGAAAAACCCTTTAGAGAACAGTTCTACTCAAACACATACAATGCAGCCGGGAGTTGGAATTAACTTGACAGCCACTGGTGGTGAGATCACAAGAATTCTGGCTACAAAACTGTGTGAAAGGTAGAGTATGGGTAACAGTTCTCAGGGGCTCTTTCCCCCTTTCCTTCTGCTCCAGAGTTCAAGGCAACATTTCTAGTGATCTCATTGGCTGTTAAGGACCCAGTGGAGTCATTTCTAGTTCATTCAACTCCCTCCTTCCGGGGGCGGGGTGGGTGGGCACTGTACTTCAGCTCTGGCACCCTGTGATGTTGTGTAAAACATCTAATCTCAAATTGCCTGGTTCTGTAAATGGCCCCGGGCTGAAATTGTTCAGTATTCTGCTTACCTCTTAGATTCACACCTTTATTTCATGTCTTTTTTTTTTTTTTTTTTGTCTTGGTGTTCCTTATTTTCTTAATAGCTTGTCAATGCACTTCAGTTTTTACAATTTTTTCTTCCACTAACATTTTTAGTTATTTTCAGTGGAAAAGTCAGTCAAGGTACCCAGTTTGCAGTTTTGCAGACAATGGGTATTGGGTTACCCCTTTTTCTTTCCCTAGTTACATGCCAATTGGTTTATTGGGCATGCCATTTAAAAACTAAATGTGTTTTAACCTCAGTACATGTACACGGCTAGCTTAAATTCCCTCGGTCAGTGCTGTGCAGGAGTGAAGAAATAAAGCAGGAATACTATTAGATTGTGGTTTTTCACAGAACCTTCCTTCGCCTTTGACTCTCCGGCTACAACCAATTATAGACCAACATGAGTGAACTTGATGCCGTCCCCAGGTTATTGAGGCTTGCCCAGAGCATGCACTGAGATACCCTGGAGGAAATCACTGTCACAGCACAAGTGGTCACTGGGCTGATCAGTTAATAATTTCCAGCACTGGGGAAACACTTTCTGACAGCCACGTCTTTCTAACTTGTTCCTCAGTGAATAGATGCCACTTCCGACTGAGCTTGGAGTGTGTTCACCTGCAGTGAAGGCTGGAAAAATATGCTAAAGACAGTGTTTGCTGTTACTGGCTGGGAGTGGCTAGGAATAATAATAATGATTGTAACAAGTATGATAATGATGGCAGTGTTGTTTACTCTGTCCCATACACCATGGTTGGGTCTTAGCTGGACTGGTCGATTCCAATGATCTCATTTAATTAATCTCAACAACTGACCTTGCTATTTAGTCATTGCCAGAATCAAAACTGATTAACAACTGCTTTATAGCTAATAAAACACCTTCGTAAGCCCTTTCATTCCGTCATCCTGGCTTTGAGTGTTGCAACTGGCTCACATAGAGGGACCATCAGCACATAGCACTGCACCTCCTGGGTGCTTCAAATGGGCCTTTTTATGGATGAAGGGATATTTAGTTTATCTACTTCATAAAAACCATAAGATAAAAATAATACAGCTATTGCTGCATGACATGAAATTTTAGATATTGATCCTGTCTTTGTCTGTGGGAGAAAATGTTTTAAGACGTGCTTTAAGGATAATCTTGGCTCTGTCTGCAAGTATGTCTTGGATTATCTGAGTGGAGATGGAGTGGCCTCCACTTTCAGGTATAGGACTTGGGTATGCAGCCCACCCATTCTGCTAGATCAGTAATTTTGAAACTTTGGGTGAAACAATCTAGAACTTAGAAAAAAATGTTTGGTAACTGCAGTATAAATAGCCTTTTTGTGCTGAGACTTAGCTTGAGAGGAAGTTGCTGTGGTGATCCCCTAGTACCCCAAATATGTTATGTATTTCTAATGTAAGGACATTCTCCCATGTTACACAACAGAGCCAACAGGATTAGAAAGTTAACATGCTTATATTACTACCATCTCATCCTCAGACTTTCTTCACATTCCCTTAGTCATCCCAATAATGCAAGAAGATCTAGTCCAGAATCCCAAGTTGTATTTGTTGTCATGACTTTTTAGTGTCTTGCTTCTTCCTATTTCCAAAGAGATGTTGGTGTTTTGCCCCATTTCTGATGATGGTAACTTTAATTGCTGGATTAAGGTGTGTCTGCCAAGTGTCTTCCATGTGAAGTTACTTCCTTCCCCCCTTGGTAATTATGAGACTATGTTAACATCCCATTTCTCATCAAACTTTCCATTAATTCACTTATTTATAATTATATGGGTCCATGGTTTCTTATTTTATTCCTATCTATATATAGGCACTTGACTGCTAACCAGAAGGCTGGCAGTTCAAACCCACCAGCCACTCCTCGGAAGGAAGGTTGGGCAATCTACTTCCGTAGTGATACTGCCTTGGAAACCCAAGGAGGGGTCGCTAGGAGTTGGGTCTGACTTGACTGCACGTAACAACAAAGGTTGGGCAATCCTACTTCCGTAGTGATACTGCCTCGGAAACCCAAGGAGGGGTCGCTATGAGTCGGGGCCGACTTGACGGCACATAACAACAACAACAACAACAACTTATATTTTAATATTCAAATTTTCCCAGATTTGGCCAATGAGAGCCTCTTCAAGTTGGCTACTGTATCCTTCTGACATGTCCCCATCATTCTTTGAGCACTTCCTTACTTTCTGACACAAGATATCCCAGGCTCATCTTGTACGTTCCTTGATCCAGTTCTAGAATCAGCTATTTCTCCAAAGAGCCTTACTTCATTTCAGTGGAGAATGGGGTTTAGAAACAACGAGCTGGGCAGTAAGTATGTCCACTGCTATTAGGGTTTCACTGTTCCTAGGACCTCTCATTGGGCAGAGCAAGGAGTTATATAGGAGCTCTGGTGGCATAGTGGGTAAAATATTTGGCTGCTGGCCAGAAGGATGGCAGTTCAAGCCCACCACTCCATGGGAGGAAGATGAGGCAGTCTACTTCTGTAAAGATTTACAGCCTTGGAGACCCAACAGGGATTGCTATGAGTGGTAACCGACTCGATGGCAATGAGCATTTACATCTTTGTTTACTTCAACGTCTACATGTTGAGAATCATGAGATTACACCAACACTTCCAATCCCAGTTCAACACCACAGGCTTTATTCTAATGTTCTCCTTTTCTGTATTGGCAGCTCTCTCTTCTGACAGGGACAAACTTGACTCCTGTTATTGTTAACATAGCAACTTATTTAATCAGTAACCTATATGTAACCAAAGAAGCTCTTGTGGCAGAGTGGCTAACACATTCAGCTGCTAACCAAAAGATCCACAATTCAAACCCACCAACCCCTCCATGGTAGAGAGAGAAAGCAGTCTGTTTCTGTAAAGATTTACACCCTTGGAAACCCTATGGGGACAGATGTACTCTTTCCTAGAGGGCTTCTATGAGTCAGAATCAACATGATAGCAGTGGGCTTGGTTTGGTTATATGTAAACAATCTCTTGTCCCTATTGCCAACTACATGACCCTCAGCATGGCCTCTTACTGCTTTCAAACCCAGACATCAGCACACCAGTCATGATGACACAAGTACCCTCCTTACTCTACCTGGGTGCTGATACCCACCACTGGGTTGCCCTTAAGTAGTTTGCCCTACTCACCTGCATAGGCTTGGATTCTCCACGGTGCACTGCTGCTTCTCTGATTCCTCATGCCCAGCTGTCAACCACCATGCCCTATCCCACCTGCCTAACTGTTGCCTTCATCACTTTTCTTGGACACCAACCACTCACACCAGACCACCTCCCTACTCTTCTCTGATGTGACACCTGTACCAGGTGGCCTTTCATCCCCCCTTGAATTCCAACACCCTGCACAAGGCTGCTCTCCTGTGTGGATGTCTCCTTACTCTAGTCAGTCTCTGACACCCTGACCCTGCTGGGCCAGACTCACTCCTCCACCTCACAGGTAAGGTTACCTATTATGAATTGATTTGTGCCTCCCAAAAAAAGGTATGTTGAAGTTCTATCTGTACCCCCTTAACCTAATTCCTCCTGAGTGGTGTTTTCTAAAAAAGAGAAGAATAGGCTCAGACACACGGTGGATGGCTCTTGTGAGCTCAGGAGTGGCCAGGGATGCTGGCAGTTACTAGGAGCTCAAAGACACAAAGGAGGACCTGTAGGCTTCCAGCCTCCTGGACTTTGAGAAAATAAATTTCTGTTCTTTAAAGCCACCTACTTGTGATATTTTTTGTTACAGCAACACGAGGTGACCAAGACACCTACCTTGCTCAGCCCTACGTACTATCTTTTGGACTTAATTGTTGGGGAAGGAAAGAAAATTTTTAAACTTTCATAGCTACAGAATCCTCTCTTTCAGTGGAATATTACATGGCTCATCTATGTATAAAACAGATTCAAATGACATTTTTATATATCGTGTAATTTGTTCATAAATGTTTCACATATTTATCATAAAGTCAATAAATGAAAACAATGAGGTTGTTTAAAAACTTCTTATTTAAAAAATAATTTGTTTTATGGAAGAGTGGCTGAGTTAGTCCAGAGAGAACTCTGCCCTTCACCTAGCTTGCCTGAATGTTAACATCTTCCACGTAGCTTTCATGTTTTTTCAAAAGTATAAAATTAACCTTGTACAATACAGTTAACTGCAGACTTTATTTAGAGGTCACCAATTTTCCCACTAATGTCCATTTTATGTTTCAGGATCCAGGGTACTACAGTACATTTAGTCACCAAGTCTTCATAAGTCAGTGAGGTCGTTTATTTATTTTTAATTACTAGACTTCATGTTTTAGAATGGTTTCAGGTTACAGAAAATCTGAGCAAATGATACAGAGAGTTTCCATCTACCCTCCACCCCTACCCCATCACATGTTTCCTCTATTATTAGCATCTCACATTAGATGGACCATTTGTTACAATTAAGGAACCGAAATATTGATACACTATTACTGAATAAAAGCCATAGTTTACATTAAGGTTGCTCTTTGCATTGTACAGTTCTAGGGTTTTGACAAATGCCAGCACTCACAAGTACAGCGTCCGCGTCCTGCAGAAGAGTGTCACTGCCCGAGAAACACTTGGTAGAGTCCTTAGAATAGTTTGTTATTGTCAGATGCCATTGAGTCAATTTCATGTGACAGAGTAGCGCTGCCCCTTAGGGTTTTCCAGGCTGACTTTACAGGAGCGGATGACCAGATAGTCCTCCTGGAGAGCTGCTGGTTGGGTTGTGACCATCAACCTTTGGGTTAGCAGCCGAGGACTTAAGCAATTGCATCACCATAGCTAGCATGCAACAAAAATTAGATTTTAACTTGACTTCACCATTTGAGGAGAAGTCAATGGCCATCCTAGAGCAGTTTGTAGGTGGAAGAATTCTCATTCTCTTGAACCAAGTGCTTCTGTGACTTCCACTACCAAAACCAAACTCACTGCCATCAAGTCTAACCCAACTCATAGTGACCCCTCCTTGGATTTCCTAGGTGGTATAACTACAGAAGTAGATTGCCCAACCTTCCTTCTGAGGAGTGGCTGGTGGGTTTGAACCACTAGCTTTCTGGTTAGCAGTCAAATGCCTTAGGTACTACGTCACCAGAGCTCCTACTAAAGAAGGATAATCCTCCTGTCATGGGCATCCCACTAAGGAATTCGAACAATAGGCGGATCTCAGCTCCTCTCTCTTTGGAAACATGTTTCCCTGGAGCTATTTGAAGAATTTATCACCTCATTGTTTTTGTTTCCATGCTGGCAATTTCTAGTCACTGATTACTTTTGCCTCCTGTGTGGGTGAAGATGGAGGAAACTTAATGAAGCCACAGGACACCCGTCATGAAGCAGAGAATGAGAAGGGAAGTGACCCTATCTGTGAGGAACACAGACAGCAACTTTTGCCAGCTGGGTTCTTACACCTGTTCTTGACAATTTGGGTAAAGTCTCTGAGAGGCAGGGTGTAAAAACTGCAAGGAGGCCACATGTTCTGACCTCCTCTAATCTCACAAGAGGAAGACAGCAGTAACCCAAGGCCTATTACTGCAAGGCCAAACATGCTGCCTCCCTCCAGCCCTTTCACCAACCGTTCCTCCCAAAGCACCCACCACCTCTCTCCTGGGTTCGATAATGCACTGCAGTGGCCACACAGAACTCACAGATTACAGGGTTTATTAGGGAAGCACCAGGCTACAACTCAAGTTCAGGAAGAACGCTCAGTCTCTCTCCCAGCCCACCGTCCCTCAGCCAAGAGTCTCTCACAGTCTCTTTCCAGGGTGCGTGTCTCTTGCGTCTCTTTCCCAGCAACGCGTGTCTCAGGAGCCCATGTCTCTTTCAGCAGCAAGTCTTCCTCGACCAGCAGTCTGAGAGAGTTCTGCTTCCAGGAGGCCTCCTTTTGAGCCCAGCAGGGTGGTCAAACTAACCAATTATAGCATCAGAACTCTAAGCACCTGAGAGAGAGTGGGCACCTCCCAGAACACTGTTTTGTGCCACTCCCAACAGAAATATTCCAGGTAGACACCTTCAGCAATCAGGAGCTCCTCACTTGCTCATAGAAAATCCCACCTTGGAGTTTACAAAGACTTATGGGTAGAAAAGCCACACAAAGTAATTTACTACACTGCACAGGGATACCACAGGCCAGATTGTGAGATCTGAGACTTAAAAAAACAAAAACAAAAACAAAAAAAACCTGAAGAAACCTTGATATGGGTGACCACTAAGGGAAAGTTACCTTTCCTAGGCCAGGTGTCCAGTGTAATAAGGCTTTTGAGGGTAATAGGTAAGACCTTGCCTATTTTTCTGCCAAATTTTACATCCCTTACCTACTACTTTGGCCACCTTGGGTAGGATTTCTGCTTTATAGACTCTTTTCCATCTACTTTTGTGTTTAGACAACTAGCTTCTCCCTGCAGGAAGGAGGAATCCAAGCAGAGGTAGGCTTTGAGAAGTTTCTGAATGTCCCAGGGGTGGTTGTAAATTAGCATAAATGGCAAGTCCCACCTGCCCAGTTTATATGTATAACTGAAGCTATCCTACCTTTGGTTGCTTGACTCTTAAGATGGATTTGAGACTTATCAGTGTTATCACAAGGAGAGAGGGAAGAGAACCACAGACTTTGGAATCTCACTCCCAGACATGCTGACTTAGAAGCTGGGTGCACCTATTATCTCCACCTGTAGAACAAGGACATCATTGTGTCTTCCTCATGGGCTCTCCTGAGGAGCAAGTGAGATGATATCTAAAGTCAGCTCCTGGCACTTGGGAGGTACTCAGTGAGGGGGAGTCGAGATGCTGATGGTGGACCTTGAGCTCAGAGAGCTTCTCTGCCAAGTGGGCATGTTGGTGGGGAAGACAGTCCTTAGCATGGCACTCAGCACAGAGTAGGGACATGAGTCCTTCTCATCCTCACTCAGGAACCAGTTGGCCATTGGTTCTAGAGGAGTCAGTTACTTGGACACAGGTGATTTCAAAATAAGTATCAAATATCCCACCTCTCAACTTCTCTCCTCACTTCCATGTACACTTTCCCTCCAAATCTCTTGCCCACAGATTAGGTACCCTGGGCCTAGCATCCAACCCAGCCTCACTCCCTGTCCCATCCCATTTCTGGAAGCATCTCTGTGGCTGTCCTTCCACCCACTCCCCTTTCCTCACTTGCTTGGAGCCAAGGATTTTCAATAGTTTTTTCATATGGCAACATACACCAAAAAACAAACAAGCAAAACCCCACATGTAAATGAGAATTAGGGGTATGGAATGTCAGGGCAATAGGATGAAGGACCCTACCTACCCCTCATCTCAGCATTGACCCCTGGGCTTACCCTAAAGCATCCAGGGCTCTGGACAACTCTGTCTCCCCAGAGGCTCCCCTGGACCTGGACCCAGCCCTGCTTCACCTGCTGTTCCTGGAGAAATCTTCTTTCGCACTCTGGCGGTGGTCTTCCCCTGCCTAAACCTGTCCAGTCACTTCCTACTGCCTCCTAATAGGGCTTGCCATTTTTTGCTTGTGTAAGCTTGGGCAAGTTTTTTTTTTAATGTCTTTGTAACTCAGTTTCCACATCTATGAAATGGGGTTGTGGCAAGGATAAATTTGATCATGTGTATAAAATATTCAATTATGTGCTGGAAATCTTAAATGATGTTATGTTTATTATTTATATACACATAATGCCCTTTTATTTACTAGATTATAAACTTAATCAAGAAAATTTTGACCCCTACATAGTGTTGTGTATATTATAATTTACATAGCTTCTATAATCCTAAAGGAGTTCTGGTAGCTCAGTGATTAAATGTTCAGCTGGTAACCTAAAGGTTGGGGGTTCAAACCTGAAAGCTACTCTGCAGGAGAAATGTGTCTGTCCGCTTCTGTAAAGATTACAGCCTTGGAAACCCTTTGGAACCATTCTGTTCTGTTCTGTAGGGTCACTATGAATTGCAATTGATTCGATGGCAATGAGTTTATATAGTCCTAAGCTATACTGACCAATAAGCAACTGTATCAATAAGCAACATCATGATAAACAGAGAAAAGATAGAAGTTGTGAAGATTTCATTTTTCTGGGATGCACAACCAATGCCCATGAAAGTAGCAGTCAAGAAATGAAAGGATGTACTGTACTGGGAAAATCTGCTGCAAAAGAACTCTTTAAAGCATTAAAAAGCAAAGATGTCACCTTGAGGGCTTGGTGTGCCTGACTCCGGTCATGGTATTGTCACTCCCCTCATATGCACGTGAAAGCTGGACAATGACTAAGGAAGACGGAAGGAGAATTGGTGCATTTGAATTACAGTATTGGGGAAGAACATTGAACTTACTGTGGGCCGCCAGAAGAGTGAACGAGTCTTTCTTGAGAGAAGAATACCCAGAATGCTCCTTGAAAGTGAGGGTGGTGAGACTTCACCTCACACACTTAGGACGTGTTATCGGGAAGGACCAGTCCCTGGAGAAGGACACCACGCCTGCTAAAGGAGAGGGTCAGCAAAACAGAGGAAGACCCTCAACAAAATGTATTGACAGAGTGGCTGCAACAATGGGTTCAAACATAGCAATGATTGTGCGGATGGTGCAGGACAGGGCAGTGTTTCGTGCTGTTGTACATGGGGTCGCTGTGAGTCAGAACCAACTTGATGGCACCTAACAACCACAGTGGAAATTCAGTGGGACAGTTCTACTATGTCCTAATAGGGTCACTATGAATCGGATTTGACTCGATGGCAAGAGGTTTGGGCTTTTTGGAAAGTTACGTTGTGGCTTAGGACTTTTAGATCATTTTGTCTCAAAGCTTGGGCCGCAGCCCATCCGCATCTGAGTACATGCAGATGCCTAAACCCCATTCTGTTGTTGTTGTTATATGCTATCGAGTCGGATCCAACTCATGGTGACACCTCCTTGGGTCTCCGAGGTGGTGTCACTACGGAAGTAGATCGCCCAGCCTTCCTTCTGAGGAGTGGCTGGTGGGTTTGAACCACCAGCCTTCTGGTTAGCAGTCAGGTGCCTTAGGCACTAGGCTACCAGAGCTCACAAACCCTATTCTAGACCTACTGAATCAAAGTGCTAGGGCCCAGGGCCTAGGAATCTGCATTTTAACACAATCCTCTAATGATCTAACGAGTGTTGCCGAAAGAGAACTCCAATGAAGATGTTAAATCCTTGCTCCTCTGGTTCCATTCCAGGCTCACGAGATATTTCTCAGCCTTGAGATGATAATTCGTTGGTCCCAACCCGAGCAATCCATCTGCATCAACGTTTCATTTTATTCCAAAAGCCTCTTCTACCCCATGCTGGCATACAATCAGCCCCGTGCCAGAAATATTGACTTTAGCCCAATGCTTTCTTGCAAAGTTATTCCTCTTCTGGCTTAAGTCAAGATGTTGTTTTTCAGAGATAGGGCCTTTTTGAGTGTCCAAGTCTATTTAACAGTTCACTGGTTAACAACAAAAGCCTCTTTGTTTCTCATGCACTTACCTTCATGGTAAAGGCTTATTTTGGTACCATAGTAGCAACTAATTAATTATTTGCTGTTCTTTTGTGCTTTTACCCACATTAGGCCCAATTTACGCTTGGGAACAAGCCATCCATACAGTATGTGTCATAATTACTGTTTTGCATTTCACACAAGCAAAAATTTATTAAAACTTCATGACTCATTAATAGTAAGTGATCATAATTGCTTAATAGAAGAGGAGACTGTTCATGACGGTGGTTTTGATGAACGTATTTGACCTTAAGTCATGAAGTCAAGTGAAATTAACATCGCGGAGTGTTGAACATAAGGTTATTTACACCGCACATCGTTTCCATCATCATAAAAGGCAAATAAACTAGTTTGGAGTTTGACGAGATTTGAAAGCCTTTTAACTCTTCAGAACAAATGAAGGGAACGTTAATGAACTCCTATACAATGACAATTAAGTGACAGGATGTGAGCAGGCAGAGAAAGGGCTGTTTTCTGCCAAGTGCTAGAGCAATGCCATTCAGTTGG
The DNA here is from genome assembly GCF_000298275.1 of Orycteropus afer afer. Lineage (NCBI taxonomy): Eukaryota > Metazoa > Chordata > Mammalia > Tubulidentata > Orycteropodidae > Orycteropus > Orycteropus afer. The sequence continues at coordinate 10,360,898 of NW_006921669.1, forward strand.
TTGCAGAAACGTGACAGCCCCTCTTACATTAAAGCCTATCTGCAGGAAACTCTGTACAGTAGAGAGGAGCTGGTGATCTTGTGAAGACTTTAACCTCTCCTAATCAATTCCCTAAAAAGGAGCTCTGGTGGCGGAGTGGTTAAGGCATTTGGCTGCTAACCGAAAGGTTGGTGGTTCATATCCACCAGCCACTCCATGGAAGAAAGATGAGGCAGTCTGCTTCCATAAAGATTTACAGCCTTGGAAAGCCAGTGGGGTCATTATGGGTCAGAACTGACTCAATGACAGTGAGAGAATCAGTTCCCTAAAGCACTCTGGTGTGTAGTGGATGAGGCATTTGGCTGCTAACCAAAAGTTTGGTGGTTTGAACCCACCAGCCCTGCCACTCCATGGAAGAAAGATGAAGCAGTCTGTTTCTGTAAAGATTTACAGCCTTGGAAACCCAATGGGAGTCAGAATCACCTTGATGGCAGTGAGTTTGGTTATATTCGGAATCAGTTTGCTGAGTGGCACAAATGGACTCTTTGACTCCTAACCTAAAGGTTAGTGGTTTGAACCCACCCCGAGTCATTAGGGAAGAAAGGCCTGGTGAAGAGATTCCAGCCAAGAGAACTCTACAGAGTGCGGCCCTACTCTGCCACATGGGGGTCACTGTGAGTCAGAATCAACTGGACAGCAGGTTTGGGTGGTGGTGATGTTACTGTTGGGTGCCATTGCATGGATTCTAGCTCATAGTGACCCCATGTGACATGGAACTACCCCATAAGGACTTCCAGGCTGTAATCTTTATGGAAGTAGATCACCATCTCTTCTTCCTGTGAAGTCACTGAATGGGTTCTAATTGCCAGCCTTTCAGTTTGCAGTCCAGTGCTTAAGACCTACTCTCATGTAATATTGTCTCCTCTTGATCCTTAACTAATGACTCGTGGCTTAAGAAGATGGCTGGCTCTGCCTGGGGAGATTGGAGACAATGAACTGGAAGCTGAGTGAGGTCACACCGTAGGCAGCCCCCACATTGTCTGTTGAGGACGACAATCAAAGCTGTGGAGCGGGGACCAGACTAGACTGGCTTCCTGAAGGGACAGGAAAGCCAGAAAAGAATAGAAACCCAGGGACTGAACTGTCCCGGGTTTATGTGATCTGTGCATGAAGCTATGGGGCAGAGGTTGGAGTCAGACTCATTCAAAGTGATTGCCTTAAGAACAGTTCTGTTTTGTTGTCAGTAAATCCCAAATTAAGATGAAACTCCAAACACATACATTGGCTTATTTTATTACAAATCCTTATTACAAAAGGATCACCAACATAAAGCCACAGGTTTCCTTAGAGATCTAATCCCTTCAGGGCTTTGAAAATAATGACACTTGCAGGAAGCCTCTTCTAGGCCCTGGCTATTGCAGGAGAGCAGAGGTTCAAAGGCCACCTCTGTGTCTGAATGCCTGAGTTTGAATTCTGGGTCCCTGCTGCCCTATTGGACTTGCAGCAAGTTACTTAGTCAAGTTCCTTGTCTGCAAAATGGGGCTGCTAGAAAGAGGCAATGAAACCATCAGTGTTATTAGCAGAGGGAGCACCAAAGCCTGGAATCCGGGGAAACACAGATCTCTGTAGGCAAGGAAGAAACAGGGACCAACACAGAAATGGACTCAATGGTAGGTGCTGAGAGCAGGCCTGAAGGTCCCAGTTTCTGAGCCATCTGGGGTGTGCTGGCCCTAGGCTTGTTCCGTGGGTGAAGGGAAGCTGAACATGGGTGTCTCTCGGTACCAATTGTCCAGGGGGTAATTGGGCTATCAAGGGCAGTGCTGACACCCCTATGTTGCCCCTTGCTGTACCTTGGTTCCCAACCTCAGGGCATTTTGGTGTCTGGTAAGGAAGGCACCATCCCGTCCCTCTCTGCCATCTGTTGGTCTGCCAGGCTGAGCCTCGTCAGCAGGTGAGTGGCACCTCGTAGCTCGCCAGCCACCTCATGCTGAGTATCTGAAGTTGGCTGTGCCCTGACTCACAGAAGGTGTTTTTCAATGAACACTCAACACCCTGCAAAAATTGCCTGGAAAACTCAGGGAAATAGAAGAACCGAGTTGATAAACGTGCTTGGCAAAATCTGGTTGTAAATTAAAATAGTTTGCAACCCCTGTGTGAAAAGGAAGACTGAAGGCTGATGGGGAAGGTCATGTGGGGGGTGGGCTGGTGCCAGAGCTATGGGGCTACAGGGTCTCTTCTGCCCCTGACATATCCAGACCACTTTTGGGCCTCTCTTTCTGCAAACATAAATGGAGGTGACCCACTGGCTCCCCACTCACCTCTGGGAGGATCAAGGGAGAACACAAGTGAGAAGTCAAGTAGACTCCAGCTCACAGCAACCCTATGCCTGTCAGTGAAGCTTTGCTTCATAGGGTTTGCGACGGCTGACTTCTCAGTAGATCACCAGGACTTTCTTCTGTGGCTCCTTAAGGTGGACTCATATCTCCAACCTTTTGGTTGGCAGCTAAGCACGTGTTTGTATCACCTAGGGATTCCATAAACTGTGAAGCGCTCCCAAATGGAAGAGATGACATGTGAGTACCCAAAGCATCTCCCATTGCCAGCCATGTTTTGGAAGCATGAAAATAAGCCAGCTTTGTACAGTGTGTGGCTGCTTTCATAGCCAGTATTGGGTGCTTGTGGACGATGGATGGTGTCTGGGTTTCTCAATCGACCGGAAGGGAAAGCAAACTTAGATTAGAAACATGTATCACCGAGTGACCTTTTTTGTATTGCCTGTTTTACATTTTCTTCTCAATTCAGGTAACATTTTCTGGAGATCTTTTGCTGAAGCTGGAATGAAATCCTTGCAAATGAAGGAATAAAATCTATTTTCCATCCACTGATCTTGGTCTGATCACTTCCAAAGTAGATGCCCCAGTCCTGAAATGAGATGAAGGGGATGGCTTTAACTGTTTGAGGACCATCCTCAGGGCTAGGACACCTCACTGCTGTGCTCTCTCAGCCTCCAGTTTTCTAGGTGGGGTGTGGTATTGTCAGGGTCCTCTAGAGAAACTGAACCAGTGAGACACCTATATCTCAGAGAGAGATTGACTTACTTCGAGGGTTTGGCTCACACAATTGTGGGGGCTGGAAAGTCCCAAATCCATAGGCCAGGCAACAGGCTGGTGACCCCTACTGGCTCACAGGACCGTGGGTGGCTGGCAGATCCAAAGTCTGTAGGTCAGGTGGCCGGCCTGCATTCCAGAATCCTCCATAGATTAGAGATGGAATTGTGCAGAATCCAAAAAGAGAATGAGTTCTGCCAAACCATTTACAGTCTGAAGACAGACCACACCTTCAGGAACTCCCCTTTCAACTGATTGGTTGATTAAATTAGATTCTATTATGGAAGGTGATTACAATGTATTGCATTAGATTACATTATGGAACAGCAACTAGTCTAGTGTTTGGTAAACCCACTGAGAACCATCGCCTAGCCAAGCTGATGCCTAAAATTAACCATCACAAGGCATGAGTGAGAGAGGTCAAAATTTAGCGCAAGATGGCAACTAGGGAGTGAAAAAATTTCCTGAGCCAGCCACCATGCTAGAAGAGGCTGAGCTCTACCTGAGGCAGAAATGTGGGAAGAAAGTCCCCTGGCTTCTGACCAGGAAAGCCCGCCTTCCACCAACAACCCCATGGCAAGAGCTCTTGCTGTCCTTGGATTGAAGACAGAACAGGTGCAGAAAATGATGGCTGTGGGGCAGTGGGGGAGTCTGAGGAGGACAACCAGCACCCCTTGAAGTCAGAGCTGGGTTGAGTACCTCTAAAGTTGTATAATAACAGGAAGCAATGTTTTTCTGGGCATAGCTTGTGGGCAAATTAGATCTTTAAAACACTTAGGCAGGCTTTTGTCACTTGGTGTTAACTGTGGACGTTGTAACTACTTTAATTGGCTTCATGTCTAGAATGAGGGACTGAAATGGAAGTGTGACTCTCAGGGGAGCAGTCCTGGCACTTGGCTGTGTTGTCATATTTCTTTTTTAAGCTGCTGTTCTTTTTCTGAAGGCGAGGGAGGTAATCTAATTATCTTACGAGGACAGGTTCATACTGCAGTTTGTCAACTTGGCTGCTCTCATAACATGGCCCTGAGTGCTATGAGGAGGGAATGGAGTGGGGAGCTGGGGTGTCCTGTGAGTTTTCCTGGCCAGAAGCCAGAGGACTTTCTTTCCAGAAGACCAGAGAAAATAGTTTAAATGGACGCTGGCATCAGAAAACTGGATTCAAGTCCGTTTCGGCCTCCACTGGCTGTGTGACTTTACATCAGTCACTTACCCTCTCTGAGTCTTAGTCACCTCATTGCAAAGTTAGCCGAATCCTGTCTTGGAGGTGTTCTGAGGATTGAGTGAGATCGTGCACAGAACTTGTCCATTCCTGTGCTGGGTAGCTGGGTATTGTCCCCAGAGTGGGGCTGACAATTGGCATTCCTGTCACCAAAAGAGCTGAGTCAGCCTCCCTTTGGCCAGGGTAGGCCTTGCATGGTGACAACTCACCCTCTCACCCTGTCTGGCCAACCACAGGGTGAGGAATTGTTTAAAAATACAGCATGCAGCAGGTGACCAGAAGGTGGCTCTTCCCCAAATTTCAGCACTTAATCTTGGAAGAGGTTCTGTGGGGACAGCCACCTTACTGGGCTGTGCAGGGCTTTCCTGCAGGCAAGAGGAAATGTTAGTAGGGGCCTGCTCTGAGCCAGGCTGGGTCAGCCTCTTTCCTCCAGAGAGCAGGGGCAGAACCTGAGGCTGGGTTCCAGCTGCATGGCTCACCCTTCCTTTACCATTTTTTTTTTTTTAATATATTATTTTTCATAAAAATATCCCTGTAGTTAGTTATGGCAATAAAACCATTTTTCATAAGCTCAGTTTACATGTACCAATATACACACAAGACTAAAGCTCCAGGCTGATTCATTTTTTTTTTTCTTTTAAATGCATTTTATTGAAATATAACCTATGTACAGTGAAATACACAAAACTAAAGTGACATAGGTCAATGCATTTTTTTTTTTTTCAGTGTTCCCTCCCCTCCCCTTCCACCCCTGGAAACCAACAAAGAAAGTTTCTCTCCATATGTAAACATTTCCTTGACCCTCCACAACAATGAACTAATACTATATTGTCCTGTGATTGACTTATATCACTCAGCATAATGTCCTCCAAGTTCATCCATATTATGCGGTGTTTTGCAGACTCCACATTATTCTTTAGTGCTGCATAGCATTCCATTAAGTGTATGTACCATAGTTTGGTCATCCACTCTTCTGCTATAAATCTTACCAATAAGTCCCTTGCCAGATATGTAATTATCAGCAAGTATGAATTTGTTGCTGTCAATTTTGTTATGTGCTTTTTCATGGTATCAATTTCTTTGTTACATATAATTTTCTACGCTGAGCTTGTTTTGTTTATGAATCATGTTATCACTTACTTCATTGCTGCTGTTTTAGTATTTGCTGAATATTTATGCTGGTCTTCTTTTTTGATATAAAGGTTTATCATTTTCCTTTGAGGTTACCCTGTGATTTATAGTTTTCTTTCCAAGTTTAGAACAGGCCATTCTATCCTGTAGTTGTCTTGACTTCCCTACCATCTAGAAGTTCTGACAACACAATTTTTTCCCTCTTTTTGGCTTATATTTGTCCTCATTGGTCAATTGATGTCTCCGGTTCTCTGTTTACAATCTTGTAGGCTTATTTACTTTGAATACTTCCATAGCTGGATTGGTTTCTGGGTTATATCATCATGTGTGTTAATGGTCAGTTGTTGTTGGCTGTTGTTGCTTCTCTATCCAAAGGGCTCCCTTTAGCATCTCTTATAACGTTGGTCTGGTTTTAACAAATTCCCTTAATTTCTGCTTATCTGGAAATATCTTAATTTCACCATCATATCTGAGAGACAGTTTTGCTCGGTACATAATTCTTGGTTGGAAATTTTTCTCTTTCAGGGTTTTATGTGTACCATCCCATTATCCTCTCGCCTCCATGGTTTCTATGGAGAAATCTGAGCTTAGTCTTATTGGTTTGCCCCTGTAGGTAACTTTTTGTTTTTCTAATGCTATTCTCATGATTCTTTCTTTGTCTTTGGTTTGGGTAAATTTGATGATGATATGTCTGGATGATTTTCTTTCAGGGTCTATCCAGTTTGGGGTTCGTTGGACTTCCTGAATGGGTATATTGTCATCTTTCGTCATAGCAGGAAAATTCTCTTCCAACAAATCTTTGACAATTTTCTCTGTGGTTTTATTTGTCTCTTCCTATTCTGGAATTCTGATTACACGTAGGTTATTCCTTTCAATGGTATCCTACATGAACCTTAGGCTTTCTTCATTTTGTTTTGATCTTTTTTCTGATTAATCCCTTTCCAAAGAAGTGTTCAGGCATTTGCCTTCAGTCTCACCAATTCTGTCTTCCATCAATTCAATTCTGCTCCTTTGCCCATTCAATGTCTTATCTATTTCTGAAAATTTAGTATTGATCTTCTGGATTTCTGTGTGTAGATTTTGTATCATTTCTAATTTTTCATTTATTTTGTCATTTTGTTCTATTTTATTTTCTTTCAAAATTGTTCTAGGGTTTTCTCTGTGTTTTCCTTAATCTGCCTCTCAATTCATTGAAGACACCTAAATATAATTCTTTTGAATTCCTTATCAGGGAGTTGCAATGCTGCATCTTCCTCAGGGATGCGTTTTGGGTGTGCATCCTGGTCCCTTGTTTCTCCTGCTTTATCTTGCTTCTTAGTGTGGACTGTGATGCTCTGTTGTCTTCGAGGCATTGTGACTGTTTTGTGTTTATATTTAATTGGTGATTGTATGTTGGAGTGACTTGCCCATGATTTTCATTTTCTTTGTTTTGTTTGTATGTTATCTGTGCAAGCAGGGTACTGTGCTCCTCTATTCGCTAGTTGGCACCACTTATACACTCACCACCTGTCTCCTTTCCTGTTGTCAGCCTCTCATATGTCCCTGCCGACCTTAGCAAACAGAGCCTATTCTTAGGTCCCTGGAATCTGAATGAGAATGCTATCACTTTAAAATCCAAAATGGTTACCACTTGTAAAGATTCAAAATGGCTGCACTCCCGATCGGTCACTTTAAATATCCAAATTGGCTGCTGCATGTAAACAATCAAAATGGCTGTGCCCTCCGGACAGCGGAAAGTCAACAGCTCAGGTTGCCTGCCTCCTTGCTGTTTCCTTTCCTAGTCATAGGTTACTAGTGCAGTCATCCCTGCAGACCTTGGTGACCAGGCTGATCTTCAGGTCATTTCTCAGATCCCAAAACCACTTGGAAATATTCAGGCTTTTGGTCCCGTCAGAGTAACTGAAAGTCTGCAGCTCCGACCGTCACTTAACTCACTGTTTTCATTCAGGTTTTTCCACTAGTTGGTGCGAAGCCACTTCTATAGAGTTCCTTTCAAAACTCAGGGCTCTAGGATTATCTTCTGTATCTCTGTCAATTAGTTTTTCTTTTCTTTGTTGAAGAGGGTCTGTGTTGCTTATCTGCCTATTCCTCCATCTTACCAGGAGTCTTCCTTTACCTTTTATTCTTTAAAAAAAAAAAAACTGATAAATAAATAAATAACATACAAAGAAGGTCAGTGTTTGCACAGGGAGATATCTTGGGAGGTGGGAGTTCATGGGAGGGTAGAACACAGGGAAGAGGTAACTACGGGGAGGAAGTGGGAAGAGAGCTGTTACATTGTGGGAAATTGCAGTCAATGTCATGAGAGAAAATGTATGAAGTGCTGTATGGAAAATTAATTTGCTTTATAAACTTTCACCCTACTCACAATAAAAATTAAATAAATAAATAATGCTCAAAACAACGACAACAAAAAAATAATATACAAACACACTAAAACTGTACATTCAGGCTCTATATCTATACCTATATCTATTAAAAAAAAAAAAATTCCACTGCCATTGAGTGGATTCTGACTCATAGCGCCCTTATAGGACAGAGTAGAACTGCCCCCAAAGCGTTTCCAAGCCTGTAATCTTCATGGAAACCTACTGCCACACCTTTAAATCTTGAAGAGGCTGCTGAGTGTGAACCGCTGACCTTTTGGTTAGCAGCTGAGTGATTTAACCACTGCACCCCCAGGGCTTCTCCCTATATCTATGCCTTTATCTATATTGTTGTTAATTGCAGCCAAGTCAGTTCCAACTTATAGTGATATCATGCACACACAGTAGAACTGTTCCACAGGGTTTTCAAGGCTGTGACCTTTCGGAAGCCAGGCCTGTTGTCTGAGGTGCCTTTGGATGGGTTCAAACTGCCAACCTCTCAGCCAGTAGTCAAGCACTCAACCATTTGCATGACCCAGGGATCCCATCCCCATCTTTGTCTCTCCATCTGGAGTTCCTGGGTGTTGCAAACAGGTAATGTACTCAGCTGCTAACCAAAAAGTTGATGGCTTGAGTCCACCTAGAGGAACCTTGAAAGAAAGGGCCTGGGGAGCTACTTCTAAAACATCAGCCATTACAATGGATCAAAGATGAGTGATCAACACGGTGGCATTGAGGAAGAGGGAGACATAGAGAGGTGCATGGGAGGTACAGACAACAAAGATGAGCCCTTTTATACATACAGCACTGTGTTGTCAGTGAAGACAAACATGGGTATATGGGTGGATAGATGGGTAGACAGCCTGAACTATTAGATATGTCTATGCAGGGGGGAGTGTTCCCATGACCATGTATAGGGTTGGCAGATAATTTTTCTACAAGTGTAGTTATACATTCTATAAAAATTCCCAGGTATATAGTAGGGCTGACAAGGCACAAAGTTGTAGTCACCTCTTGGCCACAGCCAGCTGCCCAGAGGGAACGAGTAGTTGGACCTGTGGGCTCAGGACCATACTTGCAGGGGACGTTAAGCTCAATTGCTATAACATACTACACAAAAACATTGTTTCACATCCTATTTTGGCAAGTAGCGACTGGGACCTTAAAAGCTTGCAAGCGGCCATCTAGATGCAACGATGGGTCTCTCCTCATCCAGAGCAAAGAAGAATGAAGAAAACCAAAGATTCATGGAAACAATTAATCAAGAGACTGGTACACTATGCGATCCTCAGCCTATACGACTCTGAGACCAGAAGGATGAGATGGTGCCGGCTACCACTGTCAACCACTCAGAGGGGGATCTGTGTTGGAGATCCTGGATAGAGGGGGAGAACAATGTGGAACAAAACTCAGAATCATTAAAAAAAAAAAAAAAAAGGACTGGGTTTGCTGGTCTGATAGAGCCTGGTGGAACCCCTGAGACTATGGTCCCTAGCTGCCCTTCAGGTCTGGAATTGAACCCACTCCTGTGGTTTCCAGCCAAACAAAAGACAGGCATATGAGCTGAACTTTTATATTAGGTAGATATACTCCTTGGAGAGATCAATCATGGGAGAATAGAAGGGCTATGTATGCACAGGGAGACAGCTCAGGGGCCAGGAGTGCATGGAGAGAAGGACAAAAGGAAGAGGTAACTATGCGAAATGACAAGGGAGCTGTTGCATTGTGGGAAATTGTAGTCAATGTCATGAGGCAAAATGTATGTGAGCTGCTGTATAGAAAGTGAATTTGCTCTGTAAACTTTCACCCAAATCACAATCGAAATAAATAAATAAATAAATCGGCCATTGAAAACCCAATGAAATGCAGTTTTATTATGACACGCATGCCGTTGCCATGAGTTGGGCTCGACTAGTCAGCACTGGGTTATCTATATCTATCTTTATAAAATGTATGCCCATAGGCCTTGTTTTTCACCATCCTATCCCTTGTCTTTTCACTTAATAGAACTTACATCACTTTCCAGTTCAGTGGACGCACCTCTACTTTCTTAACAGCTGCATAATATTTCCTCAACTGGATGCACTATCAAGTCTGTTACCACTTCACCACCCAGGCTGTTCCAAGTTTCTTGCTATTACACGTTCTTTTGCACTAAAAAATCCTTTTGTGCGGATCTCAGCACACTGTCTAAGAATGTGGGGTAAATTCCTTGCAGAATTGTTGGCTTAGAGGGGATGTGGGTTTTACACTATGATACATATCGTCAAATAGTTTTCTAAAGAGGGTGACCGTATTTATATAGCCACCCAAGCGATACCATACAAGAGTGTTGGTTTCTGAGGCCAAGTGCTGTCCTGCTGATGCTCCAAGATGTCCCTGTCTAGCAGCCTGGACGGAGCAGCCGGTCTTGGTGAATGAAACCCATCAGAGCACCCGGCACTGCCGTTTTATGGGACTTTTATGGATACTCCTGCTCATATCTTTCGCATCACTGTGTTTTCCTTTATGCTTTATTTATATCACCAAACACAAGCCGTCTTGTATCTAGTTTCTGTCACAGTTTTTATTCACTTTCTTGGCATTTCTCTCAGGGTTTTATTAGTCATTTCTTGTTCCAGCTCCTAAAATTTCTATCACCTGTGTCTTGGGGATTTGGTTATAGTTGAAAGATGGTTAGAGGGAGAACAGGCTACAGGCTGAGGCTTGGGTCCCCAGAGCACTGTGCCTGTTCCCCTTTTTTCTGTTTGACGACTCAAGGATGTCCCAGCCCTGCCCTTCCACTTGGGCCCAGCACTGTTGTGTGACAGGCAGGGCTCTCGTGTTTTCATAAATGTACGTGGGGTTTCCTGGAAAGGCTGCCCCTGAGACAACAGGCCAGATAAGCTCTTGAGACCTTGGGCTCATATCCGAGTGCTCATAAACTTCTGGTCCAAACCAACCTGGGTATTTTGCAGAGTTTGGCTGAAGTCGTTGTAAACATGGCCATCTGAAGACAGGCCCAGGAAGCAAGCAAGGAATCACAAAGAGAACAGAGGCTTGTCCTGCAGTTGCAAGTGCAATGCAGGCTCAGATGTACAAACAGCAAGGTCTTCTTGCTGTTTAGTGGACTCCCCGGTACATATGGTTAGTGTGCTCGGCTGCTAACCCAAAGGTTGGTGGTTTGAGTCCTCTAGAAGCACCTCAGAAGAGAGGCCTGGTGTTCTCTTTCAGCCAAATCAGCCACTAAGCACTCTGAGTCACAGTTCTGTTCTGACACACACATGAGGTCACCATGAGTCAGAACAGACTCAACGGCAACTGGTTTTGACTCATTTAAAGTTGCACACTGAAGCCAACAATGGCAGTGAAATCAATTGCTATGTTTTGTGTTTTAATATTTTTCTAAAAAATCTTGGTGATGACTAGGATGCTGGAGAATATAATTTCTCCAGGGGGTAGGGACATAATTTCTTTTGAGCAACGAGTACTATGATCCTGACTCAAAGGGATCAAAACTAGTGTCAGGGACCAGGGGCTCTTCCTTGTCGGATACTGAACTAGATGCTGGAAGTAAGGAAAATGAGCCACACTGGGTCTTCATTTTTTCATTAAAAGACTTAGTATTTCTAAGTTTATAGAAGTAGTTCAATAAAAATTTGATGGTAACTTGAGAATCCACCAGCCCTGCCCACTAATTGTAAAATTATACTTCAAGGTCATAAAAAAATACCACATGTGGCCACACACTAGAAACTGGTTCCATTGGGTACGGTGAGTTACTGGGTGTGATCTCAAACAACAGCTCTCAACTGGGGCAATTTTGGCTTCGGGACATCTGGAAATAATATGGAGATATTTTGAGTCACAACTAGGGGTGCAGATTTGCTACTGACACCAATTGGGTCAAGGCCAGTGATGCTGCTAAAAATCCTATAATGCCCAGATGGTCTACCCCCCTCCTGCATACACATGTCATCACACACACACTAAAGAGTCATCCAACCCTGCGTGTTGATAAGGAGTCACAGAGCGGTGCTCACAGCTCAGTACCTGACTACTCACTGTAAGGCTAGTGGTGCAAATCCAGCCAGCGGTGCCTCAGAAGCCCGACCATCTGCTTCTGAAAGATCAGAGCCTTGAAAACCCTATGGACTGCAGTTCTATACTCTGCAAGAATGGGGTCATCATGAATCCAAATGGACTTAAGGACAACTGGTTGGTTTTTCTGAACGTTCATCTCATTGAGACTGAGAAACCCTGATCTATCAGCCATGCTCTGTTCTTACACATTTTACCTCCTCTGCTGTCACAAAACAAGATCTCAACACTGGGGATCTTCATGTGTTTGTAGATTTCAAGGTGGTTTTCCAGTGAATTAGGAGGCCTAGTGGTGCAGTAGTTAAGCATACTGCTGCTAACTGAAAGGTTGCTGGTTGGAACCCACCAGCCGCTCTGTGGGAAAAAAATGAGATCGTGTGCTTCCATAAAGATTTATAGCCTTGGAAACCCTGTGGGGCAATTTACTCTGTCCTACAGGTTGCGAGGAGTAGAAATGGACTCAGCAACAATGGGTTTCCAACGAATTACAGTAAAGGAAAAAGACACCACTACTGTTTTTTATTTAAAAAAGAAAACAATGTTTATTAGGATATTCTGGGGTGGGGATTGGTCAAGGGGATGACGGACATTCCGTAATGCTCGAGCGATATGCTAACATAAAGTTCAGACATCACAGAGCCACTTCCAAAGTTCAAACAGCAAAACTGGTAGACATTCTTTGTGGGTGTGTTGGTGGTAAAGTATTCTGCCAAAACAGCTGTGTGAGGATGCCATGGGGGACGGATGCACAGGTTTCCTTGGAAAAGCAGACGCTTGTGCGGAGGAAATAAGTGTATGATCATGTAGAAGCGGGAAACGTGGAAAACACACAATATAAATCGGAGGCCAAGAGGGCATGCTCCGTGGGTACCTTTCATAATAGGAGGCTTCAACGAAGCCCACTCTCCCCCTCCCCCAGCTCTGACAAGGCCTGGTGTCTGAATTCTAAAAATATACTAAAAGTCAGAATCCTCCTTCTACTCCATCTGTCCTGTTTGAACCTGCATGAAACAGAATGAGCATAAGCTGAGACATGCCCTCGGGTTAGAGTAAAACACTATACCACCATCCAAAAGAGTAAAAAGAAAAAAGAAAATCCCACATCCTCAGCCTCACCCAACTTCTCAGCAGGAGTTGGATTAAACAGAGAAAATAATTTCAATATCAAGGGATAATGCACACGAGATGGTAATAAAAAAAAAAAAAAAAAAAAACCCTTTAAAAGCAAATTCTGCAGTAAAAAGCATCTCCCCGTGGCTTGCAGGAGGGAAGGGAGAAGAGAGAAAAAAGGAGATGATTAGGACAGCGAGAGGGCCCTGGATTTTGGGTCCTGAAACCATTTCTTCAACTCTCAGAGGGCAATCAGCTATTTCTGAATCCAGGAAAACCCAGCAGAAAAGCCTGATTGCAGAAGACCATAGCCAAATGAGGCAGGGCCATCTGTGATTTGGGTCTATGGTTTCCACTCTCCTTGTTCCCACATTTCAGAAATGCCTTCAGCTAAAGCTAAAGTATGAAAACCCAAGTTGCAGAGGAAGCACGCTCTGCATGCCGGGAAGACAAAGCGGGGTCACGCCAGGCTGCAGCACCGGTGGCAGACAGCTTTCGGGATCTAGCCGCACAGCTAGCGGCCTGAAAGCCCAGAGCGCCTTCCTCGCACCTGCAAAGGAACCCCAGTCTGGGCCCTGTGACAGACCCAAACCGACTTCTCCCAGCCCTGGGGTTCTGGTATCCAGGCCGTCCATTGGATCTGACAGTTTTCATCCTACTCCACTCTAATGAGCATGTGGTGTTTGGCAGCTATCAGGGCTTGTTGTGAACAGTGTTGCTATTTTGAAGGAGAACTGCTGTTTGCTTTTCTTGGCTAACACAGCTCAGGTGCATCTTACCCTCACCTGGCATCCGGGCTGGAACCTGCCAGTTGTGGCCCACATGGCGGAGCTCACGGCCCTCTGAAGCTCGCTAGACTGATTCTTCCGGGTCCTCCGTGAGAGGCCTTTCTGGGTCAAGGTGGGTGTTGACCTTGTCGACAGCAGGTGAGCTGAGTGGGTGGCTGTACTTGCCTCTCAGTGACTGAGCTTCAATGACTATTTACAAAGAGAATTAAATTCTCTGAGAAATGTCAACTGAAGGATTTTGTCACTCTGGGAGAGATGGCACTTCCCTCAGCTGCTCTCAGAGGGCCCTATACGCTCAAGGAACTGAGGGGGCTTCAGCTCTCTGGCTGGCTCATCCAGCCAGAGAGAGTGTGTGTGACAGGGTCAGCACTAACTCTGCTTCTCAGGACGCCCACAGAGAGGTGGTTGTACCTGGGGCTGGGGAGTGGCCACCTGCCTTGGGGCATCCTGCCCTTGAGATTTCATCTCAAGTCCTCAGCAGACTTGCTGGCTCATTTCCCACCAGGTCCACCCCATTTGGGGTCTTGGCTTTCCTGGGGGTGCTGGGAGCTGGCTGGGATTGGCTGGCTGGTCATGCTCAGCTCCTCTTGGGACAAGTGCTATGTTTTTACCTCTCAGCAGGGAACACAGTGGCAGACTTCAAAGTTTCTTTGATTGTTATGTTTCATTAGACCCTTTGTCCCAGGACACCCTTTCTAACCTCAGAGGGACACATTCAGTGTCAATGTATAACAGCTCTGTGCCAGTAGGACCATGCAAACGGAACAGGTCACAGAATGAAGCCCTTCAAAGTCCCAAAGTCTTTCAGTCAACCAATGTTTGCCAAGCACCTACAATGCATTGTGCTCTCCGCTAAGAAAGGGCTGGGTGAGCAGGAAACATCCAAGCCCAGGACGAGGCTGATGATGTCTGCAGCCAGCCTCCTGGCACTCTCTACAAAACGAAAACTGGAGGACTGAAGAGAAGACAATCGGAAAGAATCTTCTATTGATGCTGGTGCTGGGCTTGGCAGCTGCCCTTGAGCAAAAATAAACTCTTCATGGCAGTGGGACAAGATGCAGATATTGGCACCTGCCAGAGGCAAACAGCCGAAGTCGCAGCTGCGCTGGTCAAATGAGCTTGGGGACCTGAGGGGGCTGAGACCTCAGTGACTATTTGTGGCTGTGGTTCTCAGCAGGCAGCTTATTGAAACAGGGCTGGTGCGCCTTCCCCACCCCTCCAGGCTGGGTCTCAGAGCAACCGCAAGTGCAGGTGGCACATCCCGCTGAACAGCCACCCCGTGTTGTCTCTAGGAGGGAGGGGAGCTCACAGAGAACAACGAAGGGCTTCCTGGCGAGTATGCAGCAGACAGGACAGTCCTAAAGCTAAGAGGGCGCTCAGGGAGGGTTATGTAGACAAGCTCCCTACTTGGGGTTTTAGCATCATCTTCAGATCTGTTGGCTCCTGAGAGAGGTGTCTGCCTCTTCTAAAAGCCAGGCTAAGTGTAAAGCCGGCATCTGATGGAACCAGAATTCATTTGGGTAAGGCGGCCTTCAGAGTGCTTAGAATAAAGAACTGAAGGGAAGGAACAATGTTAAATACAGGATGGGGGGACATTGATAATATGAAAGAGAACTGAATCCTCTAGTATCTTAAGAAGACAAAAGCCTTGCAAAAAAGCCCATTGAATACGTCCCAGGACGGAGGCAGGGGAACCCCAGATTAAGGCCTCTCCGTGAAAAGGTGTTTCAGAGGTAGGGTTCTCACAAAGAATTCTAGACAACAGGCTAAACGAATGATCACTTGAGAAGAAAAGCTGTGTCAAAAGTCAAGAGTTGTGAGATGGATGCCTGAGATGCCTATCTAAGGGATAAGAGAAAAATGTAGCTTCCAAGAGTATCCAACCGAATCCCCAGCTATTTCATTACATTTTAGAATTTCTAAAATGTATGCCTCCTGGCATCCAGATGTGAGCTCTGGCTTCCAGCTTGCAAAGGATCTAGCTCTTTGGTTTGGGGATCAGTAAGGAGCCTCCACAGACTGTATGATCCATTCACCTGGGACAGGCACCTTCTTGTTACACCTTGATTCAGCCTCATTTCTCAGAAGTCACTGTGCAGCCAGCCCTTCTGCTGGAACTGTGCCTGGGTCAGTGGTAAGTCACTTGCCTCTGTAGTCATTGCTTTTCCATCTTTCTAGAAAAATACCAAGGTCCCTGCTCTTTACTTATGATGACCCCAGAAAACGGAGGTCATAAAGTCTCATTTGATACCAAAAGAGTGAGCAACAAAGATCACCAGGGCATGAATCCAGAAGACGAAAGACAGAGTGGAAGAAGAATTAGAAAACGAGAATTCATTTATGCAGCCCTTGCCCAGCCCACGGCTTATTGATTCAACTAAAGCCATGCATGTCTGACTACATGAATGAAAACTTATTCTCCAAAAGACAGCTCCTCCAAGGCCACTCTTTTGTAAATAATAACAACAGAAATACATTTTAAGATGGATCCCAAGAAAAGAATTTGCTAATTATATCAACTCCCACTGCTCTTACATCTCTTCCCCCCGAGTATTTTACACTGACTCAGAGATGCTTCCGTTCTCCCACTGTCCTAGTTCAGCAGATGGAGTGCTGGGAGAGGCACGTGGGAAATGGGAGGCAAGCATAGACGACCCACCCTCGGAGCACATGCAGGACGGGAGCATCTTCATACCGACCAACTCTCAGGCCACGGCCGCCCTGGAGGAGCCCTGTCTTGTATCTGATGAACTCAGAGACCCAACTTCTAATGTATTTTTTGCTTCAGGATACAGATTTGTAAAAAAAAATACTTCATTCACACTGTCAATATAGTTTGTTATACTTAATGAAAAATAATCTATGTATTTTTCAACTTATATTTCTATTAGAGGTTTGGAAAAACTCTGATATGGAAAAATAATTACTCAGTTGGCATTCAGCCACCCCTTTCTCTATTGTGCACTCCTTTATGTGCTGTATTCAGAAGACACTCAAACATAGGTGGTCAGAGATACTCAGCGTCAACGTGGAATAAATGTGCTTCTAATTGGTTTGGCAAAATTGCCATCTTCTTTCTCTCTTGCATCAGTAGGGCATGGCTAGACTTGATTGGGGAAGCTATGTTCTATGTGGACATGAATGACAATCATTGTTTTATTAAAACCAACTAGAACAAGATGCTTTCTATGAAAGGCCCAAACCTTGGAGATAGCCCGTAAGTTGGGATTGAAGGACAGGAAGTCGGGAACTAACTAGTTTTGCTTTCTTAGCCCTCCAAAGAGGAAGTCAGACAGATGAAGGACTGGAATCACTGGCCTCCTCCAGTCTTGGTGCAAATGACAGTGTCTTGGGTCACCATGTCACACTGACACCACACTGAATGGCAGACACACTTGCTTGCCAGGATCTTATAGGACCCTCTCTAATGTGTTGCCACTGAATAGCCTTCCCCTTGTTTATTTAATAAGCAGTTTATTTTCAAATTGAGGATTTGGTAACTCTAATATGCTTTTACTTCTGAAGAAAAATGAGATCTTTGTTGATGATAGATGAGGCTTCTCCAAATGTAATTTGTGTGTTGCACGTCCATGGCCTCATCACTGAAGGCTCCCCTTGTTAGTGCTGATAACTCCCATTTCCTCTCTGGTCATCTGAAGCTAATTAGAGTGGCTGTTTAGTGCAGAAATAATCAATAGCTTTCTTCAGTGGCTCGCACAGAATTAAACCCATATGTAATTAGTCTGGTGAAGATACATAGAGATACCTTAATTACAACAAAATATGCTGTGTCACAGAGACGCTCTCACAGATGACTAGCATCCCAGACATTTTGACACACTCAATGTGTTTATTCAAAGTAAGAGTCTTTACGAAACTTTTCACTGATCAAATACAGTTGGGTGTTTGATGAATTTCCCTTCAAAACATTTTGAAGTGAAAAAAAGTTGGTACTTAGTATTACACATTTGTGTTTATTAACATTTGACTATAAATGCACTTCAAACACCAATAGAGCTAAAAGACTAGGCCTTTATCTTGGATTTAATAGATTTTTCTCTCAGTAATTTGATTAATTCTTACAAGGAAAATATCAGTGGGCAAAGGGGATCAGCATGAAATGTGCATCGTGGTCCCCCCTCCGACCCCTCTACTGATGTGGGAAGAAAGCCAGTGCTCCCAGCACTCTACTCAAGTGTCATCTCCTCTCTCGATCCAGTTTAAGGGAAACAAGACACTAGTACTCGGTCTTTGTAGAGTCTGCATCTTGCCACCTGAAACCAGACTTCAAAAGTGCACTTTAGGGTAAATTCCTTTAAGGAAGAGAACAAGGGAAGATGGTGTGTGGCTAACACAACTGCGAAAGCACCAGCTGTGTAATCAGCGTGCTGTTTCTGGTCGTTGATCTGAGCTGACCAACTCATCTCCACCTAAAGTCGACCTCTTGATCCACGAACCTTCTTTCTTTTCTGCATAATCACAATCTGTCATGGAGGACACGCAACAAGATACAAGCAGATTCTTAATGATCTTTAGGCCAAACTTCTCTACGATAGTGACCATGCCATCATGGTTAGAAGTAATGACAACCCTTAGGAAAGAATGGGGGACCCTGGGACGGATCTGCTTAGAAAGAGAGGGTGGCACACGCCCTCTCCCACCCGAGTCAAGGCCGTCATTATCAGGCAACATGGAAACCAGGTACTGGGTGTGTTGACTGGAAAGGGTGCCAGTACACGTCACAGAACATTTACAGATGGCCCCCAGTTTCCTCACAGGTATACATACACACTTGCATTTCAAGAAATGATAAAAGACCTAAAGCCGGGGCTGCCCTTTCTCCTCCTGCCTGTCCACAGTAACGCGATGCAGAGCCATCTGCCTCAGCACAAGGCCCCTCAGAGTCTGCTTGTGACGAGTTGTATTTATGGAGTTAATATTGGACGTAATACTACTTAATGAAAGGAAAAGAAGCTCTGTGTATTTTGTATTAAACCATCAGTAAAAAAATGAAGAGAAATCGGTACTTTCAAAATATAGAGAGCCAATAGTTGAAATCACTCAGTAGTAAAATTTTTTTCTACATATAACCTCATATGTGTAAAGAGTATTAGAGTGACGTCAGCTATATTTGACTCATGTTAGTTTAAGGGCTTCTCGCTCAGGTAAGGCTTAGGAGAATGTCATTCAATGATCAAAATACTGTGGTGTTTCAAGCCCTCTTTCGCTGTCTCTTTGACTACGAGACAGACACGTTTGGATATGACAGGTGTTTTCCATTTTCTGGAGAGCGTAGAACTGTTTACAGTATGGAAACTTCAGTGAGGAAAGTGCTAGGACATACAGAAAGGTGAACATCAGTATAACTGATGAAACTCTTCACTTGGTGACAAAAAAAAGCTTGATGTCCACATTAGACTGCAGTTTATGTTGTTAGAAATCAAAGCCATTGCGTGAGAGATGGAAGATTCTTTAGAAATACCAACTCATTCTCTAGCTAGGGAAGGCCAGAGTTCAAGTGGTTCAAATCATCAACATCATCACCCCAGCTTGCTTCACCACCCAGTTTACACACTGTCCCTTTAGAATACAGCATGGCCCAAAGCCTTCTGCATTTAGGATGTAGCACTGCATCGAATATTCCACAGAAGCCCCTAAGTATCACAAGAAGCTTTCTTAAAAAAAAAAAAAAAAAAAATTCCAGTTGGAGGAAACCATTTTAGCAGTGTCTCAACTGAGCTCCTAAAACTGGAATTTCAGATATACAAGAGGACAGGAAACAGATAACTTGGTTTTGTCTTTTTACATGTCCATGTTGTCTTGGAAGTGCAGCTACGATATCTCTGCCAAAGATAAAGACAATAGGGTGGACAGAGCTGTTACCACCAGAACCAGCAGTGGACTCAGACTGCAGCTGGGAGGAGCAGCCATTGATTTTGTGGTTATGTGGCTAGAAGCACCAGCGAGACCATCCTTTTCGTAATCACGCTGTAAGAAAGAACATTTTCATTATCACTCACTGCATGCATTTATTTTACCACAGTGCATTGCAACCACACTCTTACCCCCTCTCCATCCCCATTCCCAACTAGCTATAGCGCCTAGGATTTTTCCCACTGAATCTCCAATTCACTCACTTGTAGTTTTTATGGGAAGGGACCATGAACGTGGGTGAGAACTGGGTAATTTTGATAAACTGGCCAATGCTTCATGCTCTTCCATTGTGGGTTATTAAAATCCATTTGGGGGAAGAGATTTGAGCTCAGGTATTCTTGCCATTTCCACCATCACTCTGGAGACTCCCCAGTAGCTGTGTAAATGGAGCACTTTTCCTCTGGGCACCACTGACTGAGGAGGAATGCTCCTTGTCTCCCCTCATCAGGGAAGAAGGGCAGGGAATGTCCTCTCAGAAAACCTGTCGAGTCAAGCCATGGCTCATGCCAAGATGTGTCTCTAACTGCATCAGAGCTGGACAGGCAGTAACCTTTCCCTCCATCCACCAGCTCAACCCTAGGAGTCAGAGAGGGCAAGGAGTTCTCTCTGCTCATCAGTGGGAAAGACAAAGCCTTGAGCCAGGTTCCCAGAGTCACAGCAAGCACAGCTGTTCTTCCTGGGAAGACTTCTCTCTCCTTATTCCCATCTCAGTCACCTAGGGTCTCATCGTCACACAATCAACCATCACACAACAGAATGGTCCATCTCCTCACCTGTAAATAAGGGAGAGGAATCTGACCTGCCCCGTCTACCTCTGAGTGGCTGTAGAGAGAGAGTCAAAGGGACTGTGGCTAGAGGACATGTGGGTTGACAATGAGAGTGGTGGGTTGGTTATCTTCTCTGTATTGGTGACTGTGAGCAGAGTCCATGGCATTGCCACCATGGCATTAGTGCTGGGCCAGCTCAGAGGTGAAGGTGCTGGTTCCACACTTGGTTCTGACTGTGGCTCTGTGCTCTGAAGTCTGAACCTTGCTTAAGGGGCAGAGGGACTGACAGATAAGTGGAATGGTGCAGCTTCTTTCTGAACCTAAAACCTAATTTCTCTGAGCCCTTTATGCCATGCCCCAGTGGCACAAAGGCTGTCTTTGTAAATGCGGGGAGACCCAGAAAGAAACATAACTTACATCAGAAAGACAGAGGTGTGTGCTGCCCGAGACATTGGATTTCAGCTTCTGTGCCTGAGGAGAGACAAAAAGGAAGACCAAAACCTCATGAGTATAAAGTAGAAGGGGAATTAATGATGACCCATTAATCAACTGTGAGAGCAGCTCTATCCAAAGGAGAGATGTGAGTCACAACTATAACCCCATAATAAGGTGAAATTTCTAGTAGCCATGTAAGTCAAGAGACAACAGGTAAAGTTAATTTTTAACAATAAATTTTATTTAACCTAAAAAAACCCAAAAAAACCCAAACTCACTGCCATTGAGTCGAATCTGACTCATAGCAACCTCTCCTTGGGTTTCCAAGATGGTATCACTATGGAAGTAGATTGCCCAATCTTCCTTCCAAGGAGTGGCTGGTGGGTTTGAACTACCAGCCTTCTGGTTAGCAGTCACAGTCAAATGCCTTAGGCACTATGCTACCAGAGCTCCTAATATGTTATAATTTCAACATGCAATCAATATAAAATTTATTAATGCACTAACTCACATTCTTTTTTAATATTAAGTCCTCAAAATAAAAATGTGTTTGCCATAGTCCATCACAGTCAGGTAGACCAGCCCCATTTCAAGGCTAGTGGCTACCCCAGGGGCAGCAGGACTAGGTTACTAAAGAGAAAGGTTTTTTTTTTTGGGGGGGGGTTTGAAAGTTTACAGAGCAAATTCATTTTCCATTCACATTTTGATTCATGCATTGACTACAATTCCCCACAAAGTAACGGCTCTCTTCTCACTTCCTCCCTGTAGTTACCTCTTCCCTGTGTCCTTCTTTCCTATGTATTCTTCCCCCCTGAGCTATTTCCATGTGCAAATACTGCCCTTCTGTTCCCCCACGATTGATCATTCTAAGAAGTGTATCTACTTGACGCAAATGTTCATCCTATATGCCTGTCTTTTGTTTGGCTGGAAGCCACAGGAGTGAGTTCAGTTCCAGACCTGAAGGGTAACTAGAGACCACATAGTCTCAGGGATGTCACCACACTCTAACAGACTAGCAAACCTACTCTTTTTTTTTTTTTTTTAATGATTTTGAGTTTTGTTCTACATTGTTCTCCCACTCTATCTAGGATCTCCTGCACTGATCCCTTTTAAAAGTGTTTGACAGTGGTAGCCAGGCACCATCTAGTTCTTCTGGTCTCATGGTCATACAGGCTGAGGTTTGCATGGCCCACTAGTCTCTTGGACTACTTATTTCCACGCATCTTTGGTTTTCTTCATTCTTCTTTATTCTGGATGAGGAGAGACCCATCATTGCATCTAGATGGCTGCTTGCAAGCTTTTAAGACCCTAGTTGCTACTCACCGATTAGGCTTGATGTTCCTTGTGACCATGGTCCTGAGCCCACAGGTCCCCTCCCAGAAAAGTTTTTTTTTTTTAAAATGATCACTTATTTATATTTCTGAATGTTCATTTTTGAGAATTATCTCCTTCTAGGAAAATGTTGCAGTAAAAATCCCCACTTATTAGTAATACAGAGATAGGTCTTTCTGAAGTTAATTAGCTTGTTCATTGGTTGATTCATTGTTTCATTCAACAAACACTTACTAAGTGCCTATTATTTTCCCATACTGAGAATGCAGTGATGAACAAAGAGACATGGTTTCTGGGCTTAGGGGTCTCCTCTCTAGGGAGGTAAACCATTCACTGTTTGGAAACTAAGGCATAGGGACTCATTCAGATATATGGTTATTGTTGTTGTTGTTTTGCCATTGAGTCGGCCCCGTCTCATAGCGACCCCTCCTTGGGTTTCTGAGGCAGTATCACTACGGAAGTAGGATTGCCCAACCTTCCTTCCGAGGAGTGGCTGGTGGGTTTGAACCACCAGCCTTCTGGTGAGCAGTCAAGTGCCTTAGGCACTATGCTACCAGAGCTCCCTATTGTTGTTGTTAGGTGCCATCTACTTGGTCCAGACTCAGAGCAACCCTATGTATGATAGAACAAAACACTGCTCGGTCCTGCAGTACTCTTGAGGAATCGTGTGGGCATTGCAGATCTCCAACCCAGCAAATCAGAAACTGCTTCCAGGGTAGTTGTGAGGGGACAATCTGTGGATCAGTCCTATTTCCCCTCAAGAGAAATAACACCAGACTTCTGCTCCTTTTAGGTGAAGAAAAAAAACTACAATGAAAACACTTCTGAAGACTCCTGAACCAGTGCAACCTTCTTATTTTACAAAGGAAACAAATAGAAGTTAAGTGACATAGCCAAGGTCACCAAGCAATTGTAGAGCCAGAATACAGTCCAAGTTTCTTCATGGTTGAATGAAGATATGTGTTTTCCAGCATCAAGGGCCTTCTCTCAGGCAATCATGGGGTGTTCGACTCTTCATGCCCCACCCTTCCCAAAATCCATGCAAAGAACCCCTTGACAAGCCCCGAGATGGGAGCCCTTGGGTGGGCACTGTCAGACAGAGAGACCAGCAGGGTGACCCTGGTTAAGCATCACACCTGAATCAAGGAGTACCTGGGCATCCTGCTCTGTGTCAAGGACACCGGCCAGCTGCCTGTTGTAAGAAGACTTTTTTTGCTGCTAGTTGAAGACATGCTCGGCTGAAATGACAGCATGTTCACCCAAGGAGTAATTTATTGACCATAATGCAACTTGGGAGGCATCATAATCTTTACCTATATTTGCATATGCCAGCTGTGAATATGAAATGGAAACCTTTAAAACAGGCATCAGGAATAAGACACGGTAAAGCATCCTCGGGCTGTTAAAAGGTCACTAAATGTTATGGATAAGAAGATCAGAAGGGAAATTGGAAGAGGAATTGAACCTTACTCAAAAGTCTACTTTTAATCTATATTAATAGCAAATCGGGTCCATTGCATTGTTACCTACAGAGAATGTGTGGAACTTTACATGTTTTATTTCTCTTCAAGATTGGAATTGTGCCCAGTTACCAAAATGGCCCTAAAACATCCCATTCTGCCTTTTCTTTTCTAGGCCATAATCTGCAGAAGACATAAACCCTTGCTTAAGGCCTTTGAATAACTAATAAGTCCACTAAATTATGCAGAGAGGGGAGCATGGCTTCTAGAAGGGGATGCGGTATGACTTCATGGTGTGGCCACAGCCACATTGCACCTCCATGTCTCAGACGCAGTGGCCTACAAGAGCTCTCAGGGCCAGGCAGGCCTATCTCCCAGCTCTGTTCCATATGATTGGCACTGGCACATGGCACTCTGGTCTTGTATACCGAGTCTGCCATACTCACTAGCTACCCACCTTGGTCATACCAGGATACTAACTCGACAGTCCTCACCACCTACACATCTTTGTCATATCAGGAACCTGTTGCACATGCATCCATTGCCATCAAGTCAATTCCAACTCATAGGACCCTACAGGACAGAGTAGAACTGCGCCATAGGGTTTCCTAGGCTGAAACCTTTATAAAAGCAACTGCCCCATCTTTGTCTCCTGAAGCATCTGGTGGGTTTGAATCATTGACCTTTCAGTTAGCAGCTGAGCACTTAACCACTGTGCCACTGGAGCTCTGGAATCTGTTGAAGCACTAGCATGTGTGTCCACCATTATTAAATGACTGCTAAAGGGGTGTTCATACCAGCCTCAAAAATGCCTCTGTCTTAACAGGTTTTCTTCAGTGGACTCTCTATCTGCCTAAGTAGATTCCTGGCCCTTTCTGGTCACTGGAGTTTTCACACTATATACAGGACTGGTAAACATGCAACCTGGTAGACATGTATGCTCTTCCACTCAAAGTAGCAATGGTTAGAAAAGCTGTAGTTGACCATTGTGTCACTTGTCCTTGACTAAAGCTGGAGGCAGCAACCACTGAGCTCACCTTGGCCCTGAGGACCATTCTGGGTGGTGTAAGTGGGTGAACTTCTGGGTAAAAGCAATACTGTGCATCCAGGTCCCTACATGTGCTCTGTAGAACATACCTTCTCTCCTGTTGCACACCTTCCCGAAGCCACAGCAGCACTTAGCACTGCAGAGCCTTAGCAGGCCACACACAGAGGCCTTTAAACACTTTGCTGACACAGTGTGTCACAACATCTGCTGCAGGGAGCTCTGGGTGCCTAGGAAATCCCCATGACTGCAGAGCCCTAACCTATGCAGCTGCAGAGTCCCCCCTCACCTGGGCCCAGACCACAGTGAGGTCCATGAGACTGATTAGAAAGTGAAGGGGTGGATGTTACTGGCTACTGGAGTGGGGGTAGCATGTGGGTAACACCATCAAGGGTGTGCACACAAAGCCATGGTACATGTTACGAGATGAGGGCCTGAGTGGGTCAGCTGCCTAGGCTGAACTACGACAGAGCACGCCATGCTCACACTGGGCTCCAGGCTCCAATGGTGCACAAGCTGCAGATGGAAAGGCAGAGACTGGCACACACCCGGCTGGTTGTATGTTTATCAAGCCTATAAACAAACCTGTTTCTGCTGAGTTGATTCTAGCTCATGAGGACCTCTTGTGTTTATTCCACTGGGTTTCCAATGGCTGTGATCTTTTGGAAGAAGATTGCCAGGCCTTTCTTCTGCGGTCCCTCTGGGTAGAACTGAACTATCAGCCTTTCAGTAGCCAAGTGCATTAACTGCTTGTGCCATCCCAGGATTGCTTATGCAATCCTTCACATAATGTGAAACACCCAGGGACCAGTGAGGGTCTGAAATCTACCTAAGCAGAGGTAGTGCCCACTTAAGGAAATCTGGCTCTAAAAGCTCATTTTTGGAGCCTGATTTGTGTGTGTGTGTGGGGGGGAAGAAATCCACTGCTGTTAAGTCAATTCCACCTCTTAATGACTAAAACTAAACTCACTGCCAACAAGTTGATTCCAACTCATAGTGACTCCCTTTGGGTTTCTGAGGCAGTAAATCTTTACAGAAGTAGACTGCCCAGTCTTCCTTCTGTGGAGTGGCTGGTGGGTTTGAACCACCAACCTTCTGGTTAGCAGTCAAATGCCTTAGGAACTACACCACCAGAGCTCCTTTAATGACCCTATTAAAAACCAAACTCACTGCCATGGAGTCGGACCTGACTCATAGTGACCCCTCCTTGGGTTTCTGAGGTGGTAGCCCTATGGAAGTAGATTCCCCAACCTTCCTTCCAAGGAGTGGCTGGTGGGTTTGAACTGCAAGCCTTCTGGTTAGCAATCAAATGCCTTAGGCACTACGCCACCAGAGCTCCTTAACGACCCTATGTTGTTGTTGTTGTTGTTGTTTGCCATCGAGTCGACCCCGACTCATAGCGACCCCTCCTTGGGTTTCCGAGGCAGTATCACTACGGAAGTAGGAATGCCCAACCACCCTATAGGACAGTGTAAAACTGCTCCATAGGGTTTCCAATGCTGTCATCTTTAAGGAAGCAGATTGCCTTATCTTTTTCCCATGGAGTGGCTGGTGGCTTGGAAAGCTGACCTTTCAGTTAACAGCCAAGCGCTTAACCACTGCACTATCAGGGCTCATTTCCACATTTTGAAGGCTTTTATCCTGAGCGTTTTAGAAAACATCATCAAGCTATCACTATCTTGCCAGTGATGTATGAGAAACACAAACATTAAATTACAGGGCTCTCCCCTTTTTAAGTATTGCAAAGAATACTTAGGTACTTTAAGCATTGCCTCAGTAAATGAAAATTGGGAAGTTTCCAGAAAAAGACAAAATAAAATCAAACTTCTAAGCTGGGACCTTGGAAGGTGTCAGTTAAGTCAGAAACTGGAGAAGCACATTTTATCTGAGTTGTAAAGTGGTGAAACAGGGTGTTTGGAATAATGACAGTGCTGGCAGGGTATTCAGGCTCCTGACTGTGAGCCTGGTCAACCCTGCGAATGGGATACGCAGGTACCCAGCACAGAGCTTGGCTACCAATGTCTGTCCCAACGCCAAACCTTCCAGCGTGGTTTTAAAAGATGGTGTCTCTTTAAAAGAAAGAGATAAAAAGAGGAGAGAGAATATATTTCATTTTTCTAAAAGTCAATTTTAACCACTCTTACAGTACACTGTAAAAGGAATTATTTAATTGCTTTTATCAACAAGGGTTGCATAACAGCTAATTTAGAGTTAGATGTGGGAGAAGCTGCCTGGCTTCCCAGCAACAGCCTAGCCCAACACTGCAGGGTTTAGGGCCTGTTTCTGAGAATAGGAGGATGAAAAGGGTACTGAAGAAGCCAGACCCCAAACCAACAGCCCTCCCATGCTTCCAGAAAACCAAGAGAAACCTTTTCTTTAGGCATTTGGTAAGCCTTATCCCTCCACCACTGTCACTCTCATATTATAAAATTTGTCACTGGTAGTAATCTGGAAGTCTGGGCACGTTGAGTAATAGAATTTCCACAGGGCTGTAATTGCGGGGCCAGACCATGCTAGTACCTGGCACCACAGGGTTAATAAATGCATTAAATGCTGTTAACCTCTGCTACCTGGAGTCAGACGGAAGCCGCTCCTGCTCTTTAGCCCGGTGATTAGCATTTGGAAAACCTGCCTTGTGCCAAAGGCTGTTCCGTACCAAACACACAGACACGCACAGAACCGGGAGTCCTCTGCAAAACCCACTCCTCGGCCATGGCGTCCACACATGGGTCCTGCTCACAGCAGGCTCTCCCCAAGCCTGGAGGACGGGTCAGGCTCTTGAGTCCCACACTTGCTCTGTTTATGGAAATGGAGACTTAAAAGGCGCCCACTCGGAGCCTGGCCTTTGCTACCCCACGACTCCAGGGCCGTATGGGGGCCAGTGTTTAAGCTCAGGTTTTCAGGCAGCTGTCAGCCAGTGGGGCATGCACCATTTCTCTAGTCTCTTCCATGCATAAGAAAAGGCCATTCCTGCTCTGTCTCCAGAACATGAAACCGGAGGAAGTTGTCCAATCCAATAGCAACAGACTGTCCAGGCTGTAGCCAAATAGTCGTAATTAATGCTTCTGGTTCTTTTCTCCCTTGCTTTACTGATTAGAGATTTGCTATATTAGGAACCTGTTTGCTTAATGATGGAATACAAGCAATAAACAGAGAAATACACAGACTGTAAAACACAATCAACTTTGTTCTCTAGCCCTCACTAAATACACAGCCACATCTATCTCCCCTGTCAATACTGGTTTATATGCACACAAGTCTCTCCTGCAGCACAAGTTGGACCTTTGCTAGGAAGAACCATTGCTGGAGTTCTTCCTGAGACAGTCCAGAAATGAAAGCCCCAAATCCAAAGCCATTTCTTATTCAGACCCTATGCATCTTACAATTTCCCACAGGGTTCTCACTGCCTGGTTTTCAGAAGCAGAGCACCAGGCCTTCCTTCCCACTGTCTTACTCTGAAAGCTCTGTCGCAGCCTGTTCAGAATGACAGCATCCACAAGACTCCGCCACCAGAAGGTGGTAGCTGCAATAGGAGGTGTGCTGGCCGGGAGTTTAACACAAGAAGGAGGCTGTGGCTCTAATTCCGAAGGATAACTGAGCAAAGTAATCTCCTTCAGCATTTGACTCTTTCACATTTTATTTTAATAGATGTTTATGGATGGTACCTACTGCATGGAGTCCCTGTGTCACAAACAGTGGCCAACTTGGCTGCTAACATAAAGGTTGGAGCTAAGTCCACCCAGAGATGCCTTGGAAGAAAGACATGGCAACTTACTTCTGAAAAATCACCCATTGAAAACCCTGTGGAGCACAGTTGTGCTCTTACCACATAGGTCACCATGGATCTGAGTTTATCCAACAGCAAGTGGTTCTACCTCCCATGTGACACTTTGGTTCCATACTTGATATGCATTTGCCCAAATTAATTTCTCATGTGGAAAAGACAGAAAAAAGATGCTACCTGTGGGTGAAGCCTGGCTAAGTGGCTGTGGTCTGCCTAGTGCCAAATCATCTCCTCAGCTTTTCCGATTCAGCCTGTTGGCTTCAGAAGAACTGGGAAGGTTTTATTGCTAGTCTGGTCACAGCATTTGGCCAGCCTTTTCTCAAATCCCTGCAACTATCTATTTTGAAACTCACCTTCCTGGTGATTTGCTTTTCCTGCAAACTTGGTAACAAGGACTTGTAACCGCTGGACTGAATGATCCTCACTCAAGTCAACTGCATAAAACAAGTGGACACATAAATAAGGGCCCTGGGAGTCCTTGAGCACAGGCATTTGTTTTCCAGAGCCTGCACCCATCAGGAATTCCTCCAAGCCTGTTTCTGCCAGGGTCTCCTGGACCTTGGTATAGGCTAGGGAGGGGGTGTGGGCCTGTGAGCAGAGCTTGGGCGATGAGGCAAACGTCCTTCCAAGAAGGGGTAGGCAGCTTTGCTACCACCAAGCCTGTCTTGACTCCTACACTTATTTCCTCCTGAAAACACTGTGTCTGTGTTGCCTGAAGCTTGGCCGAAGGATCTTCATTACTTTAAGTTCTAAGGAGGCCTCGTAAGCACGCTTCACTCAGACAGAAGACCCACTGGTGCCAAGCGTAGTGAGTGTGAGCAGGGTGGGTCGTGGGCATCAAATAGGTGAAAGGAAAGGACCCCGAGGGGCTCAAGTCCTGCCTCCTTGGCCAGAGAGGCCTCAACTCAGACCTCAGTTGGGCCCTGTTGAGACGAGGCATCCCAAAATGCCCGTGTGATGATCTGAAATGAAGCCAGGTTAAGGGAAGAACGGGGAGAGAGGGGAAGGTCTCAGCTGCGAGACTGACGTGGGACATGCTCTAGAACCTATAGCAGGTTTTGGATTCTTGGCACCTGTGAGGCATTCAGAATTAAACTGTGGAACTGATGTTGAACTTGGGGCCAAGCCTAGAGGTGGTGGTGGGGTTAGCTGCTGTCCAGCTGGCCCCTAACTAATAGCAACCCCACGCACAACAGAATGAAACACTGCCCGGTCCCGCACCATCCCCACGATCGGCTGCATGTCGGACAGTTGTGATCCACAGGGTTTTCACTGCCTGATTTTCAGAAGCAGACCACTAGACCCTTCTTCCCACTCTCTCTCAGTCTGGCAGCTCTGCTGTAGCCTGTTCAGAATGGCAGCATCCACAGGACTCTGCTCCCAGAAGGTGGAGGCTGCATAGGAGGTGTGCTGGC
This sequence comes from Orycteropus afer afer, assembly GCF_000298275.1. Classification (NCBI taxonomy): domain Eukaryota; kingdom Metazoa; phylum Chordata; class Mammalia; order Tubulidentata; family Orycteropodidae; genus Orycteropus; species Orycteropus afer. The sequence goes on from NW_006921669.1 coordinate 10,390,850, forward strand.
CGGGAGTTTAATGCAGGCCTCTTGCGTGAAAGGCCAGAATTCTATCACTGAACCACCAAGGCCTCAAACCTTCACCCGACGGGACTGGGACCTGGGCCTTGTAGGTGATTGGCCAATTGAGAAATTAAGTTAAAATAGAGAATTGTTTTAAAAGACACATTTGTATCAAACATTTCATTTTAATTTAAAATCGAAATGTCATTCATTTACTGATTTTTGAATACATGCCCAAGGCTGCCTGCCTTTTTTGTGTCTGCTGATTGGAGTTCCCTATCTTATGTTTTGCATAACCACATGAACCCACCAGCCTCTCTGTAGGAGAAAGATGAGGCAGTCTGCTTCAGTAAAGATTTATAGCCTTGGAAACCCTGTGGGATAGTTCTATTCTGTTCTTTAGGGTTGCTATGGGTCAGAATTGACTTGATGGCAGTGGGTTTGGTTTTGGTGTTTTTTGGATAGTTCGTAGTCTACAATTTGCAGTCTCCCCATTTCTTTAAAGCAGCAGTGAGATCTGAGACATCTGCAGAGGAGTCTGAGTGTAGAATCTCACCCATTTGTATAACTCTTCTCAGTCTCTTAAAGCTGTCTCACTCACATCTAATAATCTTTAGGAACCTGCCTCACACCTTCACCAATGTATTCAAAGTAGCTTGTACTGAAAGAACTCTGCTTTCTTTTGTGCTCATATTTTACCACTCATGTAATGTTTAATTAAATGATGTAAGCAAAATAACAAATATAATCAACATAAGGAAGTTTGAGAACAAATTCATTGATTCCTGGTAAACCTCTGTCTCCACTGGTGAGAGTGGATGGGCAAGGTGAGCAGAGACAGTAGTCCACTGGCTTGGAGAGTGTGGTGGGCATAAATGTTTACAGGGGAATAGAGACAGGCCTGTCTGGTAAGCTGGTTAAAGAAGGGCCAGTAAGAAGAGAGTTTTGACTATCATTTAAACTTGTTCTGGTACTGCCTTGGTTGGTAAGGATTAGGAAGTTCCTAACCAAACCAAACAAACTCACTGTCATCAAGTCAATTCTGACTTACAGCAATCCCCATTGGGTTTCCAAGGCTGTAAATCTTCATGGAAGCAGATTGCCTCATCTTCCTCCTGTGGAGCAGCTGGTGGGTTTGAACCACCGACCTTCTGGTAAGCAACCAAATGCCTTACCCACTGTGCCACCAGAGCGCCTTAGGAAGTTCTCACTCACTCACTCACACTGCTGTCGAGCCTTGGGTTTCCAAGGCGGTATCACTATGGAAGTAGATTGCCCAACCTTCTTTCCAAGGAGTGGCTGGTGGGTTTGAACCTCCAGCCTTCCGGTTAGCAGTCAGGTTCTTAGTGTCAGCTTTTTGCGGTTTGCGATTGGCTGTTAACCTAAGCAAACCCGCCCTGCAGCTGCATGGAAAAAGGCATGGCAAACTGCTTCTGTAAAGATTACAGCCGAGAAAACCCCATGGAGCAGTTCTGTCTGTAGCACATGGGATCGGCGTGAGTTGGGGGCTGACTGGTGGGCCCTAACTACAATAGCAGCTGCATAACCTCTACCCTACTATCTACTTCATGGAGCTCTGCTGGTGCAGTGGTTAAGGCATATGGCTGACAACCAAAAGGTCAGCAGTTCAAACCCACCAGCCATTCTGTGGGAGAAAGATGCTTCCATAAAGGATTACAGCCTTAGAAATCCTATGAGACAATTCCTCTTGTCTATAGGCTCATTAAGAGTTGGGATTGACTCCATGACAATGGGTTGGCTTTTTCAGGGTTTACTGTCTACTTCACAGACTTACAAAACACATTTGCAATACTCTAGGTGTTGGGCAATCCTACTTCCGTAGTGATACTGCCTCGGAAACCCAAGGAGGGGTCGCTATGAGTCAGGGCTGACTCGACGGCACATAACAACAACAACAACAGGTGGAAGTCCTTCTAAAATCCAAGTTGATGTGGATATTTTCTTATGCACTCTTACCCACTTCAACTGCAGCTCTTATTCTGGCTTTTCTTGAGTTAGCGTCCAACCAAAACCCATTGCCCCTGAGTTGATTCCAATTTACAGCGACCTATAGGACAGAGGAGAACTGCCCCATAGGGTTTCAAAGGCAGTAAATCTTTGTGGAAGCAGACTGCCCCATCTTTCTCCCACTGAGTGGCTGGTGGTTCAAATGGCTGACCTTTTGAGTGGCAGCCGAGCATGTTAACCATTGTGTCACATGGGTTAGGGGCAGGGGTAGGAGAATGCAAACACCTCAGGCTAGTTTTGGCTTATGAACATTAATACTGGATGTAACGCGCTCATGATCCTGTGTGATTCTTTGGATTTAAAAATGAACACAATGAAAGAGATACAGTCCAGTAAGATGTATCAACAGACACTTCCATTAGCTAAGCAGTCCCTCGGGCTTCCCTGTCAGTCTCTGGCGCGCCATAAAAAGGATGCCTGAAGCACTGTACTTGTAATTTAACACTAATGGCAGGACAGCAGGGAGCACCAGGCAGACAACGTCTACAACATGGAGATGAACATGGCACTCAGGCGGCGCTTTGCATAACTTCGCAGAATCACCTTCCATCTAGCTGGCTTTCCCTCCAATTGGGGCAAACATGGGTAGTGAAATATGCCAGAGAACTATGTTTTCATTTGTGGTTAACTTGCTTGACTGGTAAAATTTTCAGGTAAGAAGCAATGATGAGTTGTGTTTTGGAAAATGATGCCCAATTAACAATAAGATTATGTCAAACAATGTGTGAAAGACATTTGGGTTTGGGTCGGGGGGTGGGGATGGTGTCTGTGGAGCAGACATTCCACCAAAATGGTAGAAAGGGAGGCGAGTGTCTGTGGGTGCAAGAGCAACAGGAGGGCAGACGCACCACGGGGCCCGCAGAGGAGCTCAGGAAGCCTGTGTCAGCAGACACGCATCCCCATCACCCGCATGTACTATTTATTAAGCCGCTCATCCTCCCTCACGTTGGTGTGCAGCTGAGGGCAGCTCTGTGATGGCTCTGTGACTTATGGCGGTAACTGAGGTTTGGTATTAAAAGCCTTGGTTGGAGACATAACAGACTCAGGCTTTTGTTCATCCTCCAGCTCAGAAGATGGAGCACTCCAGGTGCTGCAAACACAAGGTGAAGGCAAACATTTAAAAACTTTGAAAAAGATGAGTTTTCAGTAGACACAGGGAACGATTCCGGAGAATATAGGAAAACCAAGCAGGGCTGTCATGATGATGATGTGACGATTCCTATGAAGGGCAGCCTTCATTGATGAGGGTATCACGCTCAGATTTCCTATCCTGAACGTCACTAAATGCTCACAGTGATTCTCTGAGGGGGCGCTATCATCCAGATCAGGAAGTAGGGTTCTGAGAGGGTGTGGCTTGTCCATTTCCACAGCTTGAAGTGGCTGTGCTCGGATTTGAACCCAGTGTTTCTGACTTCAACACCCAGGCATCTTCTTGACTCCGTGCCAGGTACTGTACACGTTCTCATACACACGCCTTCGATCAGCTCAGACAGAGCTCACTACCCTGCTGGCAGCTGAGGAAGGCTCCAAGAGGTGTGGTAAAAAGCCTAGGGTCACACAGATAGCATCAAACAGAGATGTCACAGGCAGCTTGGAGTCAGACGAGTTGCTGACAAGGGCCTGCTGAGGACAAAGCACCAAGGGTCCTGCCAAACCGGAACAATTTGTGTGTGTACATGCATGTAGCGTCATGTCCCAGATCAAGCCAGGCAGCCCACGGATGGAAAGTTTCTGCTCCACTAGAGCCCTAAAGGTGAATTCCTGTCATGTCATACCTGAGGTCACTACAGCTGAGGGGCGGGCAGAGGCTGCCAGTCTGAGGTCCCTCCTGCAATGTCTACTCAGTCCCCACCATCTTGAGCTTCCTCTCTAGACGTCCCCGTCCATGATGTAACTCCTTCTCGGTCTTAGATGTAAGGGACGAAGCGGAGGGAAGCACTTCACCCCCCTAAAGAACCAGAGCAGTGTTCCTCCACCCACCTGGGCTCACAGTTCAAGCCCAAGGCAGAGCCTATTATTCAGGGGAGACATGGTTGGTTAGAAATCCTAAGGATGAAAGGCCAGTAGGGGATATAAGAAATTGGATTTATTCATGGTGTGGTATCTGAGTGTGCTCAGAGGTATTGTCATAGGTTACCCAGAAGAAGAGAGGATATTTATGGCCAAGATGGGGCAGATGTCCACTTCCTTTTTATTAAGCATATGTATTACCTAGCAATTCGGTTAAGCAGTTGTTCAACTGCTGAATTACTGTCCCTCTGAAAGGCTGGCCACACTGGCCTCTCTGCCCCCTGAACCTAGCACAGTGCGGGGCCTAGCACAGAAGTGGACCTTGTTTTCCTACATCATCCATAAGTTGTTTCAATTTTTTGAGAAAAGCGGTTGTTATGGATTAAATTATATCTAAAGATGTGTGTTGAAATCCCTGTACTTGTGAAGGTGACCCTGCCTGGAAATAAGAGCTTTCTTTTGTTGTGTTAATGAGGCCATACTAGAGTAGTAGTTGTTGTTATGTGTCCTCGAGTCCCAGCGACCCCTCCTTGGGTTTTCAAGGCAGTATTACTACTGAAGTAGATTGCCCCATCTTCCTTTCGAGGAGTGGCTGGTGGGTTTGAACCGCCAGGCTTCTGGTTAGCCGTCAAGTGCCTTAGGCACTATGTTACCAGAGCTCTATCCTAAATCTAATCCCTTCCGAGTGGTGTCTCATAAAAATAGGAAAGAGAGACAGACACACACAGGGGGAAGGGGCCATGTGAAGAACTGTCTATAAGCTAAGGAACGCCTGGGGCAACTGAGAAGGAAGGACCCTCCCTCCAGCAGATGCCCTGGTTTAGACTGCTAGACTCCAAAACCATAAGAGAGTATGTTCCTGTTCTTTAAAGCTGTCCACCTGTAGATTCTTTGTCACGCAACATAACTAAGGTGAGAAAAAAGCTTTAGAGGAGGCATCATAAATCGGTGGCCATTAAAAAAAAATGGTGCACAAAAGACCTATGTGTGTAGGGTAGCACACCCCGTATGACACCCAAGTTCATTCCCAGATGAATTTTGGGGTGAAGGGCACCGAATGCCCCCTCACACAGGCTCCTCCTCGCTCAGCACCAGCACAGACCACCCAGGATAGAATAATAACAATAGCTACTATGCTGGGGGCCCAGATTTTCATTGGTTCAATTATTACATCCCTTCTGTAATAATACTGTCGTCGAATTGAATCTGACTCATAGCGACCCCTCCTTGGGTTTCTGAGACAGTGTCACTATGGAAGTAATTGCCCAATATTCCCATAACCGAAGGAAGGAATCTCCCCTTCCTTTGAGTAGATTCCGACTCAAAGTGACCATATAAGACAGAGTACAACTGCCCCATCCAAGGGCTGAAGAGATTGAACTACCCTCTGTCTTAGTGCAGAGTGTGATTTTCATCACAACAAGAGACCTGGCCCTTCAGTATATTTTCCTCTAAAGCTTGGCAAACTCCTTTTCTTGAAAAAGCCACTTTGAGAACTAACCATCTCACTGTTGGCCTGTCTACTGTTTCCATGATCCTTGGCAGCCACTGGCACAATCAACACTGTATTTTGTTTAAGTTCTATCGTCATAAAATGAGTTTGGTTTGGAGTGAAGTAAATGATGGTGCTGCTTCCAAAACCAAGAAACCAAACCCACTGCCATCAAGCAGATTCCAACTCATAGTGATCCTACCGGACAGAGTACAACTGCCCTGTAGTAAATCCAAGGCTGTCCATCCTTACAGAAGCAGACTGCCTCATCATTCTTTTGTGGGGTGGCTGGTGGATTCAACCCACTAACATTTTGGTCAGCAGCCTAATGCTTGAACCACCTGACACCAGAGGTCCTTGGTGCTGCCTCCTTTCTCCATTGAAAAAACAAGCCAGTTATCAAGTCTACTCCAACCTACAATGACCCCATGGGTGTCAGAGTGGAGTTGTACTCCAGAGGGTTTCAATGGCTGATTTCACACAGGTACATCACCATGTGTTTCTTGTGAGACATCTCTGGATGGACTCAAACCTTCAACCTTTCATACAGCAGCACAGAGTGTTAACCATTTGCACTACCCAGGGATGCACTCTCCAGAGGACCTCAGAATAACTAAGCACGGACACTCCTCCTCTTGTCCCTTCTCCCTTATAACAGGAGGTGCCACGTGCTCTCTGTTAGGTAGAGATCCCAGTTCAAGAATAGAGGCAATGCTTGTCCCTAAGCAGTACCCAGCTATGACATCATTGCTGAGATGACCATGACCTGCCCAAAGATACCAATGACAGGCAAGGGCAGCCCTAAGTTGTTCAAACGCAACATCCAATTGCAACCCAAAATACCCTGCAGCCAAGCCAACAAAGAAGGGCAAGACAACTAGAGAACTGAATGAGAGACGGAGAAAAGGAGGCCCATTATCCTGCGGGGGGATGACACAGAGGGGTCCTGGCTGCTCCTGTGACCTCTCCTCAGCTTCCTCACCAGGTGGGGTTCAGAGTCAGTCTTGGGCCATTCACATGTGGAGTGCCACTTTTTACAGTGCAGAGTAGTAATGGGCTGTGAAACTCTGGCCCAGGGGCTGTGCCACAGAGAGGACGGAGCCCAGCTACACAGGCACCTCTGACTGTGGACCAGCCACAGAGCCCAGGACCACAGCTGTCCTGCCCCAGAATCTCGCCTCATCCTAGGAAGTCACTGCAATGTCATCTCCACTAAGGATCTCACTGCAGGACCACCTCCCCTGAGGATCCCACTACAACGTCACCTTCCCCAGGGATCTCACTGCAACGTCACCTCACCCAGGGATCTCCAATGTCACCTTCCCCAGGGATCTCACTGCAATATCCAACCCCCCACAAGAGATTTCACTGCAGTACCACCTCCCCTGAGCATCCCACTACAACATCACCTTCTCCAGGGATCTCACTACAATGTCACCTCACCCAGGGATCTCACTGCTACATCACTTCATCTGGGGATCTCACTGCAATCTCATTGCACCTGAGGGGCCTGGGACTGCACTTCCCAGGCTGTGCTCCATTGCTGCACAGGAACCATGTCTGTGTACCTGGCCTAAGGCCACTTCTCTTATCTACTGTAGGTCTGACAACACACCCCTGGTAAATACCATGAATATGATATGATAATATGAACAGCATTTCCAATGATAACCTGAGATAGTGCCTTCTCCCAGTGTTATATGCTAACACTTTTATTACCCATAGTGACAGTATACAATTAAATTATAACGTAAGGCTCCCCATTTGTCCCTTACTTCACAGTATGTTGAAGTGTGCATTATTTGGAGGTGTTATGAAGAGACTTTATTAGAGTTAGAAGCTAGGATTAAGGCTGTATGAACATGGGACCATCTATAAACTGAAGAAGCTTATTCAGAAAAGAGCCAAGTTTACTCCCTCTTCTGGTCTAGTTATGTCCACTCTGTACTTGACAAAAGTGCTTACCTAGCTACAGGACAGGAGGGGGAAAAGGGAGAAAAATTACAACTCAGATACCATACTCTGTGTGCCTGATTTGAGGGTATCTGGCTACATTGTCCCCTGACATCAAGTTGGTTCTGACTCACAGCGACCCTACAGGACAGAGTAGAACTGCTCCGTAGGGTTCCCAACGCTGTAAATCTTTACAGAAGCAGAGTGCCTCACCTTTCTCCTGCAGAGTTGCTGGTGGGTTTGAACCACCAACCGTTGGGTTAGCCACCAAACACTTTTACCACTGCATCACCAGGGCTCCTTGGCTATGCTGTAGTTGGGAAAAACAGATCCCATGACCTGCCTTTGTTGAGAAGGTGAAATCTGGGTTTATTAAAGGTGTGCAGTAGATTTTGATAAATGCTATTTTCTGAAGTCACTAAATTGGTTTCCAGGAACTTTACACTCTCCTTCATTTGAACAATTATTAAGTGATAAAATAGAATTGCACAATTGCAAAAACCGTAATCTGAAGTTTTACAGCCAGCCATAAAATGCTGTATTATTAAAATACACGGAAGATGCTCGAGACCATTACAACTTTTAAAATGAATTACAAAGCCCTTTACTGCTGATAAAATAATCTTAAATTACAGTATTATATATTTTAACAATAAGTGGTACCAAAGTTTGCTACAGTGTAAGCAGGCCAATCCCAAATCATTAGTTGGATTAAGACTGCAGAAGCCGCAGTCTCATAACGGCTGTTCAGCAAAAGGCAGAGAGCAGCCGTGTGTGCAGGTAGGGATAGGACAGCTCCTTCCACCATAGCACTTGCCCGGAGTCAGAGCCTTCATGCCGAAAGGCTGCGCAAGTGACACTTGGCAGGGCCTCTGCAGATGAGGAAGGGCTGCGGCAATAGCAGTTTGTTCCCAACCTTAAAGCCTCCCCAAGGTTTCTGTGTGCTTCAAACAGTTTACACTCACCTACTAACCTAAAGGTTGGTGGTTCAAACTCCCCCAGTGATGCCATGAAGAAAGCCTTTGCAATCTGCCTCTGTAAAGATGACAGCCAGCAAAGCACTGTGGGGCAGTTCTACTCTGACAGACGTGGGAACACCATGACTTGGAATCCACTTGACAGCATGGATTTGGTTTGGATTTTTTAAAGTCCCCGCATTCATGAGATTTTTAAAATCCCCGCTGTTTAGTTACTAGGTATCTGCTACCGTCACACACACTGCGCTCTGTGATGGAGGGTGTTTGCGTATGCGCCTGCCATGAAGCCTGACCCCTGCAACATGTTCCCAGCTATTTTATTCCCAGTCTTAAATTCCTTTTTTCTTGATACCAGTTAGACCCTGTGTGATAGCTGGAGCTGTGTGTCAACTTGGCTGAACCACAAATCTGTGTGGTTTGAGCTGTTGTGGTGTGGTTGTTCCCATGATGGGATCAGATGGCTATGTTCTGAGTGGCCAATCTGTTGAAAGGGAGTTTCTCTAGGGTGTGGCCTGCTTCCAGTATATCCAAGGACATCCTGGGGAGAGAGACATTCTTCTGTGGATCGGGATTCCGTTGTGCTGCCTACAACTGTCCGTGAGTGAACAGCCCACCATTCGGCCTGGAGATCTTGGATTTGTCATTCGTTGGAGTCAACAGCCGGTATACTGCCTGCCAGCCTTGAGCTCCTCAGCCCCTGTGGTTGCAAGAGCCAGGAAAAGCCTCCAGCTTAACATTTGATCCAGGAACTTTGGACTTGCCAGCTTCTATAAGTGTGTGAGCCATTTTCCTAAGATAAATTTCTCTTTCTATATACATATATATAAGCTTTACTGTTTTTTGTTTCTCTAGAGAACCCAGTCTAACACACCCTGCAAGCTTCCATCTCTAAGAGGGTTTGAGTGAATTTCAGCATGCTGCATGGCATGGCTGCCTTAGCAGAGTGAGGCCCACTCCTGAGCTCTGTATACAAGCAGTCTCCTGGATAAAGGCCTTTGAAATGCTCTCTGAGCAGTTCTTTCAAAAAGTGTTGTCAAAACAACAGGTGCTTTCCTCCCAGGGCTACCATGGATGGATTCTGGGATGCAGCTTCCCTCTGAGCTCGTCCGCCAGCACCCAGAGCCAGGACAATGCAGTCTGAGGAGGCCACTGGCAGCCGTGCTGTGCTGGGAGTAGCCAGATTCATCACACAGGGGTCCAGAGCCACTTGGCAGCCTGGTCCAGGGCTCCCCCACCATGAAGCTTCCAGGGGGTCCAGAAGCAGCCTGGGTGGAGGGCCTAGTGACTCAGCCCTTCTGTAAGAGAAGACCCCCTGATAGCTCGTTTCTGCCTGAGTGGGGAAATACATTCACTCTGAGCAGGACAGCATTGTACAAGGAAATGCTAGGTGTAGCCAAGGTTTAGATTGTTTTTTCTCAGAGACAAAAACAACAGTGGGTGCTTGGAAACACAATGTATTACACAACAAAAGCCATAAACTGAATACCGCCAAGAACATGTGGCACCAAGACTATTATTCTCTTAAACAAAGGCCCAGGAAATAGCATCCATGTTGCTGGTGTCATTTAGATTCAGCACATGAGCTAAGGGCTGTGTTGATCTGTCCAACTCTAGCTTCACAATCCCATTCAATCCCTACCCCCATCCTCAAGCTCCGCATGTGAGGAGCATGACATGTTTGATAGAAACTGTCATCCCTGTCGTGGTCCAGCAAAAGTCTCTTTTGACATATCACCTGCAGGGTAATGATCTAGGGTACTGGACAGGTGAAAACCTGACTTAGAAGAGGTGATGGGGTGAGGCCTCATGCAGCTGTGGGCTCCTCAGGTCCATGAATGACAAGAACCAGCTGAAGAGCCTAAGTTAACGTCACGTACAGTACTACCCAGGGTACCACTCTGTGGAGGGAGATGCTATGGGAAAATTAAAGTTTCCCCAAGAGAGTGGTGATAACCAGAGCTTCCATTCACAGTTCCACCCACCCTACTTTAGGAAATGTGTACTGTGGTGCCTTTACCTCTTCTCATCACATAAGCAGAAGGAAACTTGTGAGGACTCTCAACCAATTACATTTTCCTTGTCAGTATCAGGAAAAGGGAGGGTCTCTGAGGCAATCCTAGCTTCCTGGACAGTGGTTCCCCACCAGGGATAATTCTCCCTACCCCACCGCCACCACCACCACCCAGGGCCCATTTGGCAATGTTTGGTCACATTTCTGGTTGTCACAATTGGGGAGAAGTGCTACTGGCATCTGGAAGGAAGAGAAGGATGCTACTAAACACCCTACAATGCCCAGGAGTGGCCCCCACAATGAGAATTACCCAGCCCCAAATGTCAACAGTACCAATGGGGAGCAAGCGAGAACTTGGAAATAGTTTTTAATTCATGGCAAACAAGTTACTAACTCATCCCCGTCTAAGTTTCCAAGGTTGGCACAGGGGTGTGCAGCCCATGGGGGTTATCAACAAAGAATGCCAAGGGAAGCAAGGGCCTTCCCATGGAGAAGCATCTGACTCTAAACGAATTTCAAAGCTACCACTCTGACAAGGTCTCGTCTCCTTTTCGTACCTGTAACAAGTCTTCTCTAAACATGCAAAACTCCAGGGCCACCAAGACCAGAAAACTGTCTGGAAAACAGAACCCTGAGTGCAATGGATGGTGCATCCTAGTCCCTGAGGGTATTTGTCTCTAACTGAAGGAGACACAAAGGAGCCAGTGATACCAAGTGCCAAGAGCCCATTGAAACTTACAACTAACCTAAACCTCCATAGTACCTTCTCTGGCTGGGTGCTGCTCAGTGTATGTTATATGCAGAAACATGGTTCAACCTCCTACCAACACTAGGAGGTTCTACTACTGTCATGTCTGTCTAACAGATGACAGAGTTGAGGCTGAGATGCTAATTAATCTGCCCAAAGTTTCACGGTGATGTGAGCCCATGTGAAATCCCAGAGTGTCTCTGGGATTAAAACTACATTTCAAAATATGTAACTGAGATAAGGCATGTTTCCCCTTCTTTCTGCTGGTTTACGAACCACCCAGGGACCTCAATCTGCCTGATGCTCAACCAGAACTGAAGGGCTGCTTTAATCTATGGTGAAGAGTAATGTTGTCCAGAAACAAAATGTGAAAGTTCTCATAGAGGGAAAAAAAGGTCAGCTTGCTATTTTTCCTCTCCCAATCAAGCCTCTCTGTGCCTTAGTTTTCTCATTTATAAAATGGGAATAATAACAGTGCTGGCCTCATGATGTTATCATGAGAATTAAATGAATATGTATACACACAAACACACACACATTGCTTAGAATAGTGCTTGACTCATGGGAAGTACTATATACATGTTGCTTTATTAAAGTCAAATCATGAAAACAGAGGTGACACAAATTGTTGTTGTTAGGTGCCATTGAGTCAGCTCCAACTCATAGCGACACTATACACAACAGAACAAAACACTGCCCAGTCCTGCACCAGCCTCACAATGCTTGCTATACCTGAGCCTATCATTGCAGCCACTGTGTCAGTCCATCTCATTGAGGGCCTTCCCCTTTTTCACTGACCCTCTACTTTACCAAGCATGATATACTTCTCTAGAGAATGGTCCCTTCTGACAATATGACCAAAGTAGGTGAGATGAAGTCTGGCCATTCTTGCTTCCAAGGAGTATTTGGCTGCACTTCATCCAGAAAAGATGTGTTCATCCTTCTGGTAGTCCATGGTACTTTCAGTATTCTTCACGAACACCACAACTCAAAAGCATCAACTCTTCTTCAGTCTTCCTTATTCATTGTCCAGCTCTCACAACCACATGAGGCAACCGAAAACATC
>NW_006921669.1:10404403-10406035 GCF_000298275.1 Orycteropus afer afer
TGAAGACTACAGTCTGCAGTATGGATTACACCTCAATATAAAGAAAACAAAAGTCCTTGCAACAGGACCAATAAGCAGCATCACAATAAATGGAGAAAGATTGAAGTTGTCAATGAGTTCATATTACTTGATTTTACGATCAACACCAATGGAAGCAGCAGTCAAGATAGCAGACGTCGTGTTGTTGTTATTGTTGTTATGTGCTGTCAAGTCGGACCTGACTCATAGCGACCCCTCCTTGGGTTTCTGAGGCAGTATCACTACAGAAGTAGATCGCCCCATCTTCTTTCCAAGGAATGGCTGGTGAGTTTGAACCACCAACCTTCTGGTTAGCAGTCAAGTGCTTTAGGCACTAAGCTACCAGAAACATCGTATAGCACTGGGCAAATGTGCTGCAAAGGACCTCTTTCAAGTGATGAAGAGCAAAGATATTTCCTTGAAGACTAAAGTGCGCTTGACACAGGCCATGGGATTTTCAGTTGCCTCATATGTATGTGAGAGCTGGACAATGAAAAAGGAAGACAGAAGAAGAGTCGAAGCTTTTGAGTTGTAGTGTTGGCAAAGAATGCTGAAAGTACCATGACTACTAAAAGAACTAACAAATCCGTCCTGGAAGAGGTGCAGCTGGAATGCTCTTTGGAAGCGAGAATGGCCACACTTCGTCTCACCTACTTTGGTCATGTTGTAAGAAGGGATCATAACCTGGAGAAGGATATCACGCTTGGTAAAGTGGAGGGACAACAAAAAAGGGGAAGGCCCTCAACGAGATAGATTGACACAGTGGCTGCAACAATGGGCTCAGGTAGAGCAAAGATTGTGGGGTTGGTACAGGACCAGGCAGTGTTTCATTCTGCTGTGCATGAGGTCGCTATGAGTCGGAGACAATTCTGCGGCACCTAACAACAACAATAAATCCATATGGCAGATTGTATGTACTCTTTAATCAGTAAGTGCTTCAAGTCATCTTCACTTTCAGCAAGCAAAGTTGTGTCGTCTGCATATTGCAGGTTGTTAATGATTCTTCCTCCAATCCTAATGCCACATTCTTCTTTGTATAGTCCAGCTTCTCAGATTATTTGTTCAGCATATAGACTGAATAAGTATGGTGAAAGGACACAGCCCTGACACACTCCCTTTTTTGATTTTAAACCATGCAGTGTCCCCTTGTTCTGTTTGAATGACAGCCTGCTGGTCTATGTACAGGTTCCTCATGAGCATAATTAAGTGTTCTGGAATTCCCATTCTTCTCAATGTTATCCACAGTTTGTTATGATCTACATACTTGGATACTTTTGCATAGTTGTAAAACACAAGCAAACATCTTTCTGGTATTCTCTACTTTGAGCTAAGATACATCTGACATCAGCAATGATATCATCCCTCATTCCTCATCCTCTTCTGAGTCCAGCTTGCATTTCTGGAAGTTTTGTTGTCAGAAAGCAATATACTGCTGCAACCGTTTTTGAATTATCTTCAGCAAGATTTTACTTGCATGTTTAATATGACATAAGTTATCAAAATATTTCTGGGCTCTGCCATAGATTAGGTTGTTTATAATGTTTCCCAAAGTGTGGTCTTATGACCCTACTGGTGATATATGAAATACTGTAAGTGGCATACAGACTTGTGTTG
>NW_006921669.1:10406680-10410332 GCF_000298275.1 Orycteropus afer afer
TTTTTTTTCCCCTTTTGGTTTCCCTTCCTTCCTGGCCTGGACATTCCATTTCAGACAACAGTCCATCTCACCCCTCCTCCCTGAAGGACCCAGAGTTAAAACTCTAACAGTGCTGGATCTCATTAATCATGGTAATAGTGGTGGCCACTTCCCAAGTCCCAAGGACTGGCCAGTCATTGTGCAAACTCTCTGTGTACTGGCATTACTCCTTTATCCTCACAACAGTCCTGAGAGGTTGGTGGTATTCTTGGTATTTTCTGGCAGAATTCAGAGAGGGGAAGAAATCTGCCCCAGGCTACAGAGCAATGGCCGGTAAGTCAGGATTCTTCCTCAAGTCCAACTAACTCCAGAGCTCAGGCTCTTGCCAGCCAAACAGCTTCTCAGCTGTCAATCACAGGAGAAAAAGAAAGCCTTCAGAGGAGCAGCTCTGATGCAGGTGGTTCCAACCTGTTGTGAGGGGTGGGTGTGTAAAGAATGGAGTCCCCATACCAGGGGCCTGATATAAAAAGGGGCCCCTCTCCCTCAGCCTCCCTCCTCCCAAGGCTCTCCCACAAGATATCTGGTGCAAAATCCCACCACCCTGGCCTCGCTCTTGAGTACCTCTTCAACAGTGGAAGATTAACGGGATGCCAAAGCACCCCACTGCACTGCTAGCATAAATTGCAAGAAAAACATTTAGAATATTGATTAAGTGCTTCATGCTAGAAGATTTAAATTTACCTCCTGTATTTCCAGGATTAGCTGACATAATGGGGTCAGTCTGCTGGCACAAATGATTTACAGAACACCCATTGGCAGCTTTCCTTTTAAAACTCAACACTTAAAATTTTCACTTGGGCACAGCCAGCGGTGTCCCAGGTATTTAGTAGGTTTGGAAAATCGCCTTCCTGCCACATCCAAACTTCTGTGGTTTGGCTCCCGGCAAGAGTTGCAGAATTCTTCCCGGCTCTATCTGGTCTATCTGGTCTAAAAGAAATCTGTTTAGGTCTGATGAGGTACTGGGGTACTGGGAGAGAGAGGATGGCAATGCTATCCTTGGATGGAAAGCCTGGGGTCAGATCTCAATTTCCACACTTTAAGGCATAATAGGCAGGAGTCATAGGGATTACACAGAGGTGTGAAAGACAGGCAAATCCTGTCCACCCTCTGTTTCTCCTACCAATCCGTAAACACTGTGCTCATCTCCCAATGCCCAGCCCATATCCACAAGCTTGAAGCTGTATTAGCAAGAGAAGGAGATGTGTTGAGGCTTCCTGGGAGACCAGAAGGTGTGGATCAGGGCTGAAATCTAGTTGTAGGTTCTCTGCCCTAGGCAAGATGTCACCCCAAGGCCTCTGCCCCATAGCCCACAAAGGGACAGCAGTGTCCCCACTGTCATGCTCCACCCTGGGGGTGCTGCTTAAAACTAGTGTGGTCTGACAACCAAAGGAGATGACGATTCTGGGGGGGGGCACAGGGTGCCACTGATCTTGGCACTGTTAATTTCCGAAGTCAGCATTGTTACAAAGGCTGCCTGTCTGGACCCCTGTTGTTTTGTACTGTAGAGCTGATTGGACTCACTGAGACCCCACATGACAGAGTGGAACTGTAATCTTTATGGTGGCAGATTGCCAGATCTTTCTCTCATGGAGCCAGTGGGTGGGTTCAAACTGCCAACCTTTCACTTAGCAGCCAAGCATCTATCCGCTGTACCGTTAGACCCTGCACGTGAGCGAGCAGGCTGCTTTGCTGGATTGTTTCTAGAATCTGTCCCAGGCTACAGAGCAATGGCTGGTAAGTTGTCTGAAAAGTTCCATGAGGATGAGGGCAGACTTCGACCTGAGATCCACAACTGCTGGCCTCGGTGTTTTCCTTGTAAAAGAAATGGCCTTTCAATGCTATCAGATGAGTATTATGCTCTTCACCAGTGCACGCATCAACTGCCCATGGCTATCTTGCTGGCCTCTGGTTCTGAGTGTGAGCCCCGTGATGTACCAGACTTGCTCCACTCAACCACCCATCCCATCATTTTCGGAAGGAAAGGGATGAAGCGGGGCGGGGACAGTGAGACTTTCACAGTGGTCTTGAACACAGGGCCCGAGGCTGTACTTCCCAATCACTATTGCTGTTATAAGG
The DNA here is from genome assembly GCF_000298275.1 of Orycteropus afer afer. Taxonomy (NCBI): domain Eukaryota; kingdom Metazoa; phylum Chordata; class Mammalia; order Tubulidentata; family Orycteropodidae; genus Orycteropus; species Orycteropus afer. The sequence goes on from NW_006921669.1 coordinate 10,408,796, forward strand.
AGCCCTGGTGGCACAGTGACTAAGCACTCAGCTGCTAACCAAAAGGTTGGTGGTTCAAACCCACCAGCAGCTCTATACAACAGAAGACCTGGCAGTCTGGTTCTGTAAAGACTGCAGCCCATGCAATCCCATGGGCAGTTCTGCTCTGTGACAAGGGGTCACTATGAATCAGAATGGTCTTGATGGCATGCAACTGCAACAACAAATTACTCTTCTTGATCACAGTTGTCAAAAGATCTACAAATCCTCATGAAGAGGCCTTCACTGTAAGCCACCAGAGGGGAGCACTGTACAGTGATGCAGAACAGAACTTTCTCAAATGCTTACTTACACCTCACAAAGATATTTATTTTAAATCAGTGACAAGTACAGTTCATTTTGTTGAAATATCCTGAGCTTTTTCCAGACCACTCAAGTGCACAGGTGAAGTAATTGGTAGAAGTATTAATGTTTCTTTGTTTTTTACACGACCACATTGTACAAGTCAAAGGAATATGCCAACAATAGCACAGTCTGCGTCATGCTTGTTACTAATATGATTGCCAATTAATTCTGACATGGGAGCTTGGCAGCTTAGCCAAAACCTTGTATTTTGGCACCTCTGGGGGTTAGCACTTGGACAGTTCTGTGACATTTTATACTAATCAATCAACTTTCCTTTTTTAAAGGAAAATCTGTTCATAGGACCTACAGACACGTCTTGTGAGCACCACACTCACAGTCATCCATTTCCCCAAATCTAATCAGCTTAGTTTGTTGATAACTACTCTTCTAAGCAGACGTTTGAAAATGTTTCTTATTTCTTTCTTTCCAAGGGGGAAATCTCTCTGAAATGCTAAGAAAGAATTGTGAGTCCCCGAGAGTTTTCTCATATTATTGCACATGTTAAAATATTACAAGAGGGCACTCCTCAAGGGAAGTGAACTTTCGAGCTGCCAAAGAGGGTTGACTTTTTCCAAATCTGTTACCAATGGATCCTAAGCTGGCTTAAGTCAGTGCTATTCTGAGTAATGACACATGCAGCTGGGACAAACGCCATTCTAAGATATTTCTAGGACCCCCTGGCAAATGGTAATTCATCTGGAGACAAGCAGGCAGGAGAGGCAAGGACAGATGGGGAGAATGACTCTCTGGGGGGCTCGACGCACAGACAAGAGTGCTAAATCAGTGCCGAACCATGTTCTCACAGGAAGGCCTTCGCCCACTGTGCCTCCTGCCCCTCCCCACCAATCGTCGGCTTCCATTGATTCTTTCGATCATTCTTAATATAGGTCACCCCCAAAAGATCATCAGGCTGCAAAAAGTTCTACTGTCAAAATTCCAGTCCTTGCCTACTGGATGTGAGGCATGGAGGAACCCAATCCAACATCACTAGCTTCAGGAAGAACTAGGATAGCCACTTCTCTCAAAATCAGTATCTCCCTTCCTGTTCCTGATTTCCTTCTGTCCATTCCTAACTCAAAGAAGGTTATCCAAAGATCATGGGATCATGCAAAAGTACCCTGGCCTTGGAGTGAGCGATCTTAACCAGAGATTT
>NW_006921669.1:10411067-10414846 GCF_000298275.1 Orycteropus afer afer
GGAAATCTCTCTGAAATATTAAGGAAGAGCACATAGGCCTGGCTGCAAGCCCATGGCCTTATCCCCACCTCACCTATGCAAAAACAGCTCAAACAGGTAGTCATCTGAAGGGTAAAAGTAAGGTTCTGCGGAAATGCTCTTTAGTTACACACGGTTATGGATACCAGGTACGTGTTATACTGAGGAAAGATGAGGCTGCCCCCTCCTTCCTTGACACCCTCTGCTCAGATGTTCAAAGACAACCCTTGGATAAATATCATATTCTAATTTTACTCTTGCTCCTCTGTGTATGAAGTAGAGTTCCTGTTGCTAACACAGGGGAAGGTTTCCTGATGTTGCCAGGGCAACCCTGCAGTACACAGTGTTCTCCCTGAAGGGAGTGGTGGTTTAGCAGATCTGTGTTGGAGGCAAAATATTAGTGGTCTGTGTGGCCAACCCACCCATGCACTTGACCGCAGGAAGCTGGAGTCGGGTGCTGTGGTCTGGCTGGGAGAAATGCGTCCTGATGGCTGGTGGACTCCACGCCCATTCATGGGGGATCAACTAGCCTCGTGGTGGTTCTAGGGATGGTTGTTCCTCTGAGAAGTCACCTATTAACTCTGACCTTCCCAAAATGTTGATGAGCCCTGTCCTGCCTATTCTATCTAAGATCACAGAGCACAGAATTCATTCGTAAATGTTCATCTCCACCAAGTTTCCAAAATGCAGAGGAACTCAGGAAGCAGGCTGAATGGCATCTCTACAGTTGTGCTCTGGGCACTTAAACATGTGGAGAGAAGAATTTGATTTTGCTGCAGCAGAGCTCACCTTTTCTACCTGTGGGGACCACCAAAGGGTCAGCGTTACCACCTCAGGACAACAGGTTCCTATCCCTCAGCTGGTACTTCCCTTTGCTGACACAGGAATCCAAGTGCACACAAAGCTAACAGGAAGCTGGCCTCAGAGGAAGCAAGACACTAAGCAGTGACCAGAGATAAGGACGAGACTCTACAGGTGTCATATATGACCCTAGGTCCACTGGGGGACTTTGTGCAAATCACTTCCTTCTTTGACTTTAGGGACCTGCTATAAGATGTTAAATGCCACAGTACTCCTTACACCTCTTCCTAGTCACAGTATTCTCTGCACAGTGCTTTGGACACAGTAAGTACATCCATGAGGTATAAAAACCATCTGGTTGACCTTTGCATGCGTGGTTTCCCTACCTGCCTTCTCATTAGTGGTATGTATGGATGTCTCAAGGCCATGTATTGGGAGCTGGAGACCTAGGAGGAGAAAGGACAGAGACTGACACTCAGATGAAAGGCGTGTGGGTTATCTAAGAAGAGGTAAGGCATTAGGGATGAAAAGGTATCAAGCCAATTGGAAGGGGTGGAAAAACTGCCACACCACTTTCTAGGGAACAAAGTGGGTTGAGAGTCAAGATGGCATTTGGCAAAAGAAGGCATCTGGTGAGGGTGATCGACAGGGAAGGGAGAAGGACAAGGAAGGACATACTGCCATGACAAGTGTGAAGTGACAGCACAGTGTATGGCACATGGGCCATGCAAACGTCCCCTTCCCCAGCATGGTAGGAGACAGACGTCACCGACTGCCACCATTGCCCACAAGGCACAGGAAGAAACATGACAAGAACAAGGCTCCTGGATTCCCAGCTCTGGCTTTGTAACCTCGAGCAAATCTGCGACCTCTCTGAGCTCCCCACACCCACCACCCATTTCCTCAGATGAAAGAACAAGGCTAACAGTACTCTAATAATAGCATCTATCTCACAGCTATCAGGAGGGTAACATCCAAAGATGGAGAGTGTGTGCAACTACTGTGTGAGCACATACATATGTAATGTTATATGTAATATTACAATACTATAGCCAAATAGCTGAATACTTATTACTATGAAAAACCCACAAAAAGGTCAACACTGCTTTGACTGAAGGCTGGAAATCACCGTTTGTATGTGGTGTGGTTATCCCAGCTTAACCCCAAAGAAGTCTCTTGGCCACTCTCACTGGGACACTATGTACAAGAGGTTTTGCTACATGTGGGTCCTCACTGCGCTGCCTCCTGATCCAAGAGTGTGTGCTTTTCCGTCCCAGAGAATGAAGCCATCCACGCCTGGGCTACCACCCCAGCACTAATGCTGACTCTGGTACCTTTAGATGACTAGCTATTGAGTTGATTCCATCTCTGGTGACCCCATGTTAGAACAGAACTGTGCTCCACAGGGTTTTCAATGGCTGGGTTTTAGGAAGTAGGTCACCAGGCCTTTCTTCACAGGGCCTCTGGGTGGACTCAACTCTCCAACCTTTTGGTTGGCAGCTGAGTGCATTCACCATTTGCACCACCCAGGGACTCCACTTTACTTTTAGATAGTTACATACTCTTCATCGAGTTGAAACAGCAGTGAGAGTGACAAACCCGTTTGTTATTGTTATGTGCCATGGAGTTGGACCCGACTCATAGCAACCCCTCCTTGGGTTTCTGAGGCAGTATCACTATGGAAGTAGATTGCCCAACCTTCCTTCCGAGGAGTGGCTGGTGGGTTTGAACCGCCAGCCTTCTGGTTAGCAGCCAAGTGCCTTAGACACTATGCTACCAGAGCTCCTAACAAACCCAAAAGCTCCTTCCCTTTCAATCTTCTGCTGCTTTGTAGAGGACACAGAAAAATATAATAAAGAAATAACTAACATAACCATCCGACCATCAGAAAGATTTCATTTGTCCTAAGAATCCATCTGTCCAGCTCCCTCATTTTACAGATAAAGAATCCAAGGCCAGATAGGACAAGTGACTTGATCAAAACCATTCCCCCAGTAAATGGTGGAGTCAGTTCCAAAGTCCGTCTTTCTCCCCACTGTGTAGCACTTCACAGCCCCCGTGTATCATGTTCAAAATGTGCTTTTCAGACTCAAACCTGAACACTGCCATCTCGCTGTAAATACAGATCAGAAAGTGGGTCAGTGGCCCCCAGAAGTGAGCTCCAAGAGGGAGGGCGGCCCCAGATCTCACCTGCAAATTTGCACAAGGTGGGAGCACATGAGTGGGGATCTCATTCTCAGACCCTGCTGGCCCCAGGGGCTTGTTCTTGATCCGGAAGGCTGTGGTGGTGGTGGCAGTGGTGGTCTGTACCGGGAGGGCTGGCTGCCACACAGTCACATCGGAGCCATTGCCAAAGGCTTGAATTGCATTTTCTGTAGTAAACAGGAGAAAATCCAATTTCAAAGTCAAGTAGCAAATGTAACAGACAGGATATGTGCAGCCAGAGAGGCACACTACAAATTCAAAATAGGGCATTGGACTTCTCTTAACAAAACCCATCCATCCATCCTTCCATCTGCCTGTCTGTCCATGTGTCCGTCCTTGGCCAGTCATTGAATTAGATACTCAAATATCCATTCACTAAACACTGACTGGACACTTAGCTAGGCCCCAAATGCTGCAAATATTTATTGTTCCTGTTTGCGTGCCAAGTGTTGAGCGAGTTCTTTCCCCTGAAATCATCCTCAGTTGAGCTCTTTGAAACTCAGCCTCAGTCCTGCTGCTTGGAATCATAATCATTATCGCATCTTTCAAGAACATCCTTGTGCTCTGTCAAAGCAAACTAATTCATGCTTTCATATAAAATACAACATCCCTACTTATGAGACTGAGACATTAGCCTTTACCCTCGAATTTTGCAGGCAGTGCTATAAAATGGCCAAAAAGGTGAATTTCTCTAATAGAGTGCCTACCATGTGTTGAGGAGCCCTGTGGTGCACTGGTTAAATGCTTGGCTGTTA
>NW_006921669.1:10425971-10437957 GCF_000298275.1 Orycteropus afer afer
CAGTCCAAAAAAAAAAAAAAAAAACAGAAAACAAAACAAACAAACAAAAGCACATCTTCGCTTTCCTTATTAAGACATGTAGCTTCAAGGGATCCTGGCCACTTACTCAAACTACCTGAGCTTCTCCAGTGCATCTGCCACTTTGGGAGTTCATTTGTTCACCTGTTCATTCATTCATTCATTCAAGTGTCAACAGAATATCATTTAAGTACTAGTTACTGCTCTGTGTGCTGATTGACAACAGCAGCAAGCAATGACAACAGTCCTGACCTCATGGAGTTCACATTTTGGTTGGGGAATCAAATAAGTTTATTAGATAATACATTGTTGATGTTAGGTGCCATCCAGTTGACTTTGACTCTAGTGACCCCATGAGGAAGACCAGAACTGCCCCATAGAGTTTTCAAGGTTGTAATCTTGGTAGCATCGTGCCTAGGGCACTTGACTGCTAACCAGAAGGTTGGTGGTTCAAACCCACCAGCTGCTTGGCAGAAGGAAGATGCAGCAATCTACTTTCATAAAGATTTACCATCTCAGAAACCCAGTGGGGGTCTCTGTGAGAAAATACAGTAGGTGGTGATAAGTGCCTTGGAGAAAAAGAAAGTGAGGATAGACACGGAATACAGAATGAAAATGGAGAATGGCCATTTAGATAAAGTGGTCAGGGGCAGCATTCTGGTGAAAGTGACATCTGAACAAAGACTTGAGTGACAGCGGCTGGCATCTCACCTCCACCTCCTCTCCTGTTTAGATCTGCCACATGCACGTCTTAAAAATACTGTTTCTTTCCCAATAACCAGAAGTAAACACAGTTGGCTGACGTCGTGTTGATGATAGGAGAATTTAGGAGAGGTTTGGCTTCGTCTGAAGGGAGTAGAAATTGGGTTATTGCATTTGGGTTGGAATGTAAAAATTCCAATTTCTCCTACCCCAGGGCCTTTTGCAAGAGACTGCATTGACAGCCCTGTGTCTTTGGTGGACTGTGCCCCTTCTAATGAACGTATAAGTGGAATGACTGCGAAAAATTCTGGCAGGCTCTGGCCCCTGTTGCAGACCAAATGCATTTATTTTTATTGAAAAGTCATTAGCAATAAGATACCAGACTATTCTCTCCTTCACCAAAATGTTATTAAGCAGGGGCAACTTTAATTTCTCTGAGAGAGACGTTTGCCAGCCAGTAGGAGTATGATCTTTTCTCACATTGACATCCATCGTCAATGCCTTATCTTCATTAAAAGTTATATTCTGCCACAGTGTGTAGGAGGTAAAAAAGGGGGGTGGTCATATATATAATATTTATACAGTGAAACCTCTGAGACCTGGAATTCGAGGGTACTGTCTCATTTTTCCAAGTCTTAACAAGTTTTCTGCTTTTGCGAGAGTGCAATTAAACCATATTTCCATCACTCTCTACTACTGGAAAAGATTTGAATTTTCCTTCTCTAACAAGTTCCTGCCTTACACAGCTTCTGGCTTTTGCAGGTCTTATGGTATCCATATTTATATATACAGGCAGTCCCAGGATGACAAATGCCTGACTTTCAGACAGTTCTTTTGTTATGAAGTACAAAGCCCGACTTTCAGACAGCTCTTGTTGTGAACTGCTGTGAGCTGGTTCCAGGTCATCATGACCCTCCTGGTCCTGCACGACCCTCACAATCATTGCTGTTTGATCTCATTTCAGCCATTGTGTCAATTCATATTGTTGAGGGTCATATCCTCTTTGTAGCTGACCCTCTACTTCGCCAAGTAGGGTGTCTTTCTCTAGGGAATGGTCCCCTCCTGATAACATGTCCAAGGTATGTGAGATGAGGTATCACCATCCTTCCAAGAAGCATTCTGGGTGCACTTCTTCTAAGACAGTGTTTATTCTTCTGGCAGTACATGCTATGTTCAATATTCTTCACCAGTGCCATCATTCAAATGCATTAATTCTTCTTTAGTCTTCCTTATTCAGCTTTCATATGCATATGAGGCCACTGCAAATACCATGGCTTTTTGTTCCTGGGTTTGGGCACTAAAAAATGAAAAAGAAAATACCCTGTCTTGGGTCAGGCACATTGTAGTCCTCAAGGTGATATCTTTGCTTTTTAACACTTTATATAGGTCTTTTACAGAAGATGTGCCCAATGCAATAAGTTGACTATTAATTCTATGGGCATTGATTGTGGATCTAAGTAAAGGAAATCTTTGACAACTTTAATTTTTTCTCCATTTATCATAACATTGCTTATTGGTCCTCTAAACTCACTGCTGTCGAGTTGGAACCAACTCACAGTGACCCCTCCTTGGGTTTCTGGGGCAGTATCACTACGGAAGTAGATTGTCCAACCTTCCTTCCGAGGAGTGGCTGGTGGGATTGAACTGCCAGACTTCTGGTTAGCAGTCACATGCCTTAGGCACTACGCCACCAGAGCTCCTGCTTATTGGTCCAGTTTTGTTTTCTTTAAATTGAGGTGTAATCATACTGAAGGCTGTAGCCTTTGCTCTTCATCAGTAAGTGCTTCAAGTTCTCCTCAATTTCAGCTGGCAAGTTTTTGTCATCTGAATATTGCAGGTTGTTAATGAGCCTTCCTCCAATCCTGATGCTGTGTTCTTCATATAGTCCAGCATCTTGGATTGCTCAGCATACAGACTGAATACATACAGTGAAAGGATATAACACGGATGCACATCTTTCCTGATTTTAAACCACACAGTATCCCCTTGTTCTGTTTGAATGACTATCTCTTGGTCTATGTACAGATTCCACAGGACCACAGTGAAGTGTTCTGCGATTCCCATTCTGTGCAATGTTATTCATTATTTGTCATAACCTATATAGTTGTTTTGGTTCCCTAGCGCTGCTCTGACAGGGATATACCACAAATGGAATGGCTTGAACAAACAGAAGTTTATTCTCTTCCAGTTTTAGAAGCCTTAAATCTGAGTTCAAAGTGCCAGGCTCTAGGGGCTGGGTAAAAACCCCTCAACCTTGGACTTCAGCTCTGCCTCCTGCTCCCAGCCCACTGAAGCTTGAGGCTTTTCTTCGCTCAGACAGCTGCTGGCTGCTGAGGCTGACAAGCCTAAGGTTGACAAGTAAAAAGGCACAGTCCCAATGTTAGCAAACAACATGGCAGGCCATTAATTCAAGTCCAGAAGAAGTCCCAAGATAGGAAGGGCATGGAAGGCCATTGAACAACAACTTGGCTCCATGCAGGGTTCAAGCATACCAAAAAGCTAGAGACCAATCCCAAAGCTTCTCTTCATATACGGGAAGTGGACTACATCCCTAAAGCAGCTAGTCAGCTGCTCATGGCAGATTCTACCGTGGAGCTGATTGCCAGTCTCATCATGAGGAATAGCTACCTTAAGCTGCCCAGCCACTCAACTAGGCCCAGCCAAGTTGACAACAACCTTAACTACCACAATAGTCGAATGCCTTTGCATAGTCAATAAAACACAGGTAAAAATCTTTGTGGTATTCTCTGCTTTTAGCCAAGATCCATCTGACATCAGTCATGATATCCCTCATTCCACATCCTCTTCTGAATCCAGCTTGAATTTCTGGCTGCTTCCTTCAATGTACTGCTGCAACCATTTTTGAATTGTCTTCAGCAAAACTTCACTTGCATGTGATTTTAATGATATTGTTCAGTAATTTCTGCATTCTGTTGGATCATGTTTCTTTGGAGTGGGCACAAATATGGATCTTTTCTAGTCAATTCCAAATTTCTTGGCATAGATGCATGAATGCTGCCAGCATTCCATGAGTTTGTTAAAACATCTCAGTTTGGTATCCCATCAATTCCTGGATTCTTGTTTTTTGTCAATGTCTTCAGTGCAGCTTAAAACTCTTCCTTCAATACCATCAGTTCTTGATCATATGATATGCTACTTCATGAAATGGTAGAATGCTGACCAATTCTTTTGGGTACAGTGAGTCTGTGTATTCCTTCCAGCTTCATGTGATGCCTCCTGCATCGTTCAATGTCTTGCCCATAGAATCCGTCAATGTGATAACTCAAGACTTGAATTTTTTCTTCAGTTCTTTCAGCTTGAGAAATGTTGAGAATACTCTTCCTTTCTGGTTTTCTAACTCCAGGTCTTTGCACATTTCATTATAATACTTTACTTTGTATGGACAACTCCCACTTGCACCTTAATGTTATGTAAATTTGTCCTCACTCTGAAACAACTGGACCAACCACTACTGACAACAAATTCATCATCTTCATTTGCTGCCCATGCAGCTTTTAAATCCTTGAGATTGCCTTGAGCCTTTTCTTGCACTAGTAAGGTTAAAGAAGAACAGTATGCACCTGTTCTGACTTACCTACAAATTCTTAAAGACATATGAATGGATCTTTTTTGTAACCCACAGACTGACTGTATTTAAATCAAGACCAAACAAGAGATCCAAGGTACGATTCCTTGGTATAATTCAGTCTTGGTGAATGTCTCCATACTTGAGACTAGTTTTATGGATTTAACTTCACACTTAAATGTCCAAAAAGCTTACATTATTTTTTAATTTTTATTTTAAGAACTTGTTTTGCATTCAACGTAACGCGTACATTTAGTTTCATTCCCCCATTTGCCATGTCCAACCCTAACCCAGTCTCCTCCCCTCCCTGCTCTGTAACCCTCCCCCGTAACCCTCCCCCTGTATCCCTCATGTTTATGCACTCCTGTTTGTCCTGCACTTCCTCAATTTGAATGTTGGTCCTCTGGTGTTCCATGGTCTATTGCTCTAAGGGATGTATTCCCATAGAGTATGTGGGTGCGTCATCCTCGGTTGAGAGGTCTGCATGTACATCTTGTTAACTATTAGGCTGAGAGCCTGCCCCTGGGGGTGAATTTTATTCCAGGCGGAGAATGTATTCCAGGGCCATAGTATTGGTAGTCTCACCCGATTTCATCTGACCAATAATTCTGGTCATTATTGAGTTTTTGGATTTTGTTCCATGTTTTCCCTCCCACTCTACCCAGGATCTCCAGATTTGATCCTTTCCTGAATGGTTGGCATTGGTAGGTAGGCACCATCTAGTTCTTCTGGTCTCAAGGGCCATCATGTCCTAGGGCTGATTGCTTCTAAATGCCCCCCCCCCTTTTTTTTGCATTCTTCTTCACTTCTGACACTAGGAGACCGTTAGCTGCATCTTAGATGGCCACTTGAAAGCGTTTAAGACCCCAGTCACTACTCACCAATGAAGGATGTGGAGCAATGCTTTTATGTATTTTGTTGTGCCAATTGAGTCTGGTGCCCCCCCCAGTAGTATGGTCCTGAGACAGTAGATCTACTGGATCTCTCTCCCATAGTGTCTGGTTGTCTGTGAGGGATTACTCTGTCTGTCTTCTATTGTTTCTGTAAGGACTGCAGATATTTTGTATCACCGGTGCCTGTGCAAGATTAGCCTCAGCTGAATCTATCCTTGGTCTAGAATATACTTCTGTTCACTGACCCTTGTCTGACATATGAATGGATCTTTTTTATAACCCACAGACTGCCTGTTTTTAAATCAAGACCAAACAAGAGATCCAAGGTATGATTCCTTGGTACAATTCAGTCTTGGTGAATGCCTCCATACTTGAGGCTAGTTTTGTGGGTTTGAACTTCACACTTAAATTCCAAAAAGCTTGCTTTATTTTTAAGGTGACCTGAGCAATCGATTAAAGTCACATTTTCTCAAGCACCCAGTGAGCAAATGATGTAGCTTTTTCTTTTCAACCAGGAAATAATGAAGAGAACTTAGAAGTAACACTTAAGGGCTTTCCCATGTGTATATGATAGATTATCAGCTGATCCTTTAAAAATCAGCCACCTTATAGCAGAGCACCACGGGGAAACTCCTGGAGGACATGCTTTCAAAGGGTGGCTGAATCTTCATTCCTAGAAACCTAGTCCACACCTCCCATGAGGAAGTCATAGCTGGCTCCTGGTGTCCAGGCATATGCTCTTGTCCAATGGCTCCTTGAGTGGCAGACATGGAACAAAAGCCCTCAGGAGACAGGTGCTGTAATAGAAGGAGCCTGGACTTTGGATCCTAACTATGGTATACATGGTCTATTCAGCTGTTTTCTCAACTGTAAGGTGGAGATGATCATACCTACATCCCCTAGGATTCTTGGGCAGATCCCAATAAAGTGGTAACGTATATATCACACTCTCCATGGAGTGAGTTGGAACATGCAGAAGACACTCAGTAGGTGATAACTGCTGCACAACGTGAGTGCAGACACTGAAGTATCTGAGCTGGGTCATCACCTAGAGCCACTGGAGCTGTAAGGCAGACTTGACACAGGGCCTTCAGAGTTTATGTGATGAATACTCATTGCTTACACTTGTATCTTTCTCTCCATCCCTCTCCCTTTGGGAAAAATGTTTCCAAATTGCTTAAAGGGCTCTGCAATAATAATTGATGTTGTTTCCAACCCCTTCAGTGCCCATCACATCTCCCGAGATAACCAACATCCTGTGTCTACTAGTTTATCCCACTAAAGAATCTCTGATTCTAACTCTGAGCCAACCCTGAATATCCAAGGGGGTATTGATGTTAACATTCTAATTTTTCTCAGGGAGTCCTTAGAGGTCTATCCCCATCTAATTTGTCTGAGCTTCTCACATTACATATTCCTCCCAGGTTTTAAGAACCTTTGGAACAGATGCTGCTCTGGCTGCCAAGATCAAAATTTGATCTGTGAGTAGAAGTGTTCTTTCCCACATAATGTACCCTCAGTTATTTGAATCTCTTGCTCTCCCAGGCCTTTGACAGTCTTGGCAGCACCCAGTTCATCACTTGCTCTGTTCCCTGCTGCATTACTCAGTGTGGCCAAAAAGGAGCTGGAGTCACCCTCCATGCTCAGGAAAAAGGGTTGAGGGAGATCAACAGAGTAAGCAGACCCAAGAAACAAGAAGGATCAGCTCAAATTTGCAGAGGAAACCTTTATGTTTTTCTGTTTTTTTTTTTTTTTTAAAAAACACTAAAGAAGAAAGAGAGGAAGAAGAAGAGTAAAGAATAGAAGGAAGATATGGAACATGTGACTAATTGCTTCCATGAACAACTGCCTCCTTTGCCATGAGACCAGAAGAACTGGATGGTGCCCAGCTACCATTACTGAACATTGTCATCCAAGATTCTGTAGAAGAATCCTGATCAAAAGAGAGCAAACGCAGATCAGAATTCCAAATTCTTATGGCATTCAGACTTTCTGGAGCTATAGAGGTTGGATGAACCCCCAAAACTACTGCCCTGAGATAATCTTTAAATATTAAACCTTAAATCAAAAATCTCCCCTAAAGACTTAACACCAAACAATACCAAAAACAAACCAAATTCACTGCCGTCAAGTCGGATCCGACTCATAGCGACCCCTCCCTAGGTTTCCAATGTGGCATCTCTACAGAAATAGATTGCCCAGTCTTCCTTCCGAGGAGTGGCTGGTGGGTTTGAACCTCCAGCTTTCTGGTTAGCAGTCAAGTGCCTTGGGCACTACTCCACCAGAGCTCAATAGTTCTGCTTAATTAAGTAAAGAATATCTGCCTGGGCCATTATGTTCTTTTAAGAACTATCTATATATGGGATCAAATTGACAACAGCCACTTGAAGGGTCAGACAGGAAATGTAGGGGGCAATGAATTTATAATTTATAATGGAGGAGAAACAATTTGGAAAAAGAGGGGGAGAATGATCTCACAATTCAAAAAATGTAATCAGGGTCACTGAATCATACATGGAAACTGTTGAATTGGTTTATGTTCTGCTGTCCATATTCTCAACAAAAACAACAAAAAATTAGATAAATTGTTAACAAAAAAAACTCACTAAGACATGTATTGTCCTTGAAGAAATTCAAAAATTTTATGCACTCTTCGAGGTCGTTCCCACTGTTGTTGCAGTCGCACCACGGGGCCACACTGAGGCTGTTGGAGTCGATGTAGTTGGGGGTCATGACAGTTCCTAAAAGAGTAAATACAAAATGTTTCCTCTCAAGGGGTGACAAGGACTTTTCTGTGGCCTAAAAAGAAACAAATGCTCTTCTGACGATGGATGCACCGTGGATAATTACAAACATTGTGTTTGCTGAGTGGGAAATTGTTAAGCAGTGCATTTTCCTGGCAATTTATCTTAAACACATAAAATAATTTACACATTTACTTAAAAAATTATAACAGAACTCCTTGAGCTGCACTTAGGGTATTTTTTTTATTTTTTTGCCCTGCACACACGGTATGGATGACATGAAGTAGGTGAGAATTAACTCAGAATTCATGAGTTGCCAAATCCCTTGCATTTTCTTGAAAATGTCCATTAATCTTCATAAATAGATAGAACTGGTTTTATATATCTTAACAATCCTTTCAAGACTTTGAGTCCACTTCCTAAGAAGCAAATGGCTTCCTGAGAGGAACACAGGGAAGCTTAGAGGCTCTCCTTATGGGCCATCCCACATCCTGTTACATAAAATGAGGCCCCTGCTCACCAGGCTCTCAACTGATTTCAATAAAGCCTTCCAAATTAGGAAGGAATTGGAAACAAACAATGGAAATTCTCTAAGCCAATAGCTCCTAGAGTATTGTCTGTGGATCCCCAAAGTTCTCAGAGAAGTGCTGGGTGGTCCTGCCTGCCTGTGTCTTCCAGTATTCATTGTTTTTCTGATTAGTTCTCCACTGGCGAAAACAACAATGCATTCTTACTTAATATGAACCAAATGTCTTCTCCTAGATGGCTCATACTAGGCAATGCCTACCGATGCCAAGAAGCCTTCTGTTTTTATACATTTTGTAGAAGTAATAGGTGATCAGTGAGCCACAGGATATATTTGGTCCACAAACAGAAAAAAAGGTTTTGGTAAGCTCCTCTGGGTCAAGTGCATGCATATTTTCCTTGTCCTGAATTCCTTACTGACTTGACCAAGTAAAACCCCATTATAATTTTGGGATGAGAACTATATCTTGTAGAATAGAGGGGAGCCCCTGACTTTGGTTGAGAAAGGCCTTCTAAGGAACAGGCACCCTGCACACAGAGTGAGGAGGTTGAGGAGTATCTATTAAGCAACCACTGTATTCCTGAGGGGAGTTCTGGTGGTGTAGTGCCTAAGGCATTTGACTGCTAACCAGAAAGCTGGTGGTTCAAACCCACAGCCACTCTTCAGAAGGAAGATGGGGCAATCTACTTCCATAGGGATAATGCCTCAGAAACCCAAGGAGGGGTCCCTGTGAATTGGATCTGACTCCATGGCAGTACTTTGCATTGAATATTCTTGACACCATAGTGGATCCTAGGCTTATAAAGGAAGTGGGGGCAAGTTGTGTCCCAAAAGAAGTTAGAATCCAGTGACTCAGGAAGCAGTGCTGAGAGAAAGATCAACTTGAGACAGAAATGCCTTTATATCTATCCAATCCATTGCCTCTGCCAGTCATTTCCTTGCTTCTCATCCACAGGCATGGAAGGGTTTGCCAAGCCTAAGAATGACCTCACAGGAATGTCTGGCAGGACTGGACATGGTCACTCATAGAGGAGTTTAGTGAGTGTGTATGGACAACAGGAAGGACACAGATGGAAGTGTTCCTAGTGCTTACATCTGGAGAGTTGGGCTATGGATTATTGACATTTTCTCCTTCACTCTCCTCTGTATTTTCCTTTTTACAATGAGCATTCTTTAATTATTTTCATAATTATAATGAAATATGCAGTGCTATTTCTTAAATCTATAATTCCATAGTTGGTAATTCCTAATAAAAACAAACCCACTGTCATCGAGTTGGATCCAACTCATAGTGACCCCCTCCTTGGGTTTCTGAGGCGGTATCCCTTCAGAAGTAGATTGCCCAACCTTCCTTCTGAGGAGTGGCTGGTGGGTTTGAACCACCAACCTTCTGGTTAGCAGTCAAATGCCTTAGGCACTATGCCACCAGAGCTCCCAATTCCTAATAGAAAAGGGAAAGAGTGAATATTATTTTATTATTATTTTAAAAGTTAATATTATTTTATTATTACATCATTTCAGAAAAGGGAAAGAGTGAATGCAAATTTTGAGCACTGGCTTAAGAATGACATTGATTGGAAATATCAATAAAAATCATGAATAACTGGTGCAAGGTATTATTTAAGAGAATACAGGTATCTTTTCAGAAAAAAAGAAAGAGAGAGAGAGAGAGAGAAACAAGTGTGCTAGTCCCTTATCATGTCCCTGCATTAAATACTACTGGTTTTTCAATGGCTCTTGCTAAAGAAATTCTGGGAAGGCAAATTTAGCCTGGATGTTATTCTTTTTGTCTTCTTCATGTTTTATTCCATTTGTTTGAACTTCTAGGTCATTGTCAAATAATTACAATAAATGTGGCATCACTGTTATCCCCTCTATTGCCCCACTGCCCCTCCCCCATCTTCCTATCTTTTGTCTTAATGGATTTACCTACTCTAGATATTTCATATAAGCGGTGTCATACCATATTTGTCCTTTTGTATTTGACTTATTTTACTTAACATGTTTTCAAAGGGTCATCCACGAGGTAGTGTGTATCAGAACTTCATTAACCTTTACACCTGAATGAATACCACTCCACTGTATGGATGTACCACATTTTGCCACCACCCATCTGTCAGTGTGTTGTATTGTGGTGAATTGTGTGTTGCTGTGATCCTGGAAGCTATGCCACCAGTATCTCAAATACCAGTAGGGTCACCCATGGTGAACAGGTTTCAATGGAGCTTCCAGACTAAGACAGACTAGGAAGAAGGACATGGACATGGACGTCTGAAAAAACTGGCCACAGAAAATGTCATGAATGGCAAGGAAACATTGTCTGATAGAGTGGCCGGAGATGAGCCCCTCAGGTTAGAAGGCACTCGGAATACAACTGGGAAGAGCCATCTCCTCAAAGTAGAGTCAACCTTAATGACATGGTTGGAGGACCTTCCTTCCTTTCAGGACCTTCATTTGCTGATGTGGCATGACTCAAAGTGAGAAGAAACAGCTACAAACATTTGTCAATAATCTGAACATAAATGTACAGAATATGAATTGAGGAAAATTAAAAGTTGTCAAAAATGAAGTGGAATGCATAAAGATCGATATCTAGGCATTAGTGAACTGAAATGGACTGGTATTGGCCATTTTGAATTGGACAGTTATATGGTCTACTATGCCAGGAATGATGAATTAAAGAGGAATGGCATTGCATTAATTGTCAAAAAGGACATTTCAAGATCTATCCTGAAGTACGATGCTATCACTGATAGGATAATATCCATATACCTATAAGGAACATCAGTTAATACTACTATTATTCAAATTTATGCAACAATCACTAAAGCCAAAGATGAAGACATTGAAGATTTTTATCAACTTCTGCAATCTGAAATTGACCAAACATGCAATCAAGAAGTACTGCTAATTACTGGTAACTGGAATGTGAAAGCTGGAAACAAAGAAGGATCAGTAGTTATAAAATTTGGCCTTGGTGACAGAAATGATGCCAGCAATCACATGATGGAATTTTCACAACCAAGGACTTATTCTTTGCAAATACCTCCTTTAAACTATACATGTGACCTCACCAGATATAGCACACAGGCATTAAGTTGACTACATTTGTGGAAAGAGATGAAGGAGAAGCTCAGTATCATGCTCTTGTCAGAGCAAGGCGAGGGGAAGACTGTGGAACAGACCATCAATTAGTCATATGCCAGTTTATGCTGAAGCTGAAGAAAATTAAAACAACTCCATGAGAGCCAAAATATGACATGGATTATATCCCATCTGAATTTAGAGAACATTGGAAGAACAGATCTGATGCATTGAGCACCAGTAACAGAAGATCATGTGAGTTGTGGGATGACATCAAGGACATAATACATGAAGAAAGCAAAAGGTCATTAAAAAGACAGGAAAGAACTATGCAACACTAAAGAAAAATGTAGAATCTGAAAAATACCACATAATGTGGATGAACTTGGAGGACATTATGCTGAGTGAAATAAGTCAATCACAGAAGGACAAA
>NW_006921669.1:10439077-10503595 GCF_000298275.1 Orycteropus afer afer
ATTCCAAAGACAAGTGATCCAACAGAATGTGGAAATTATCAAACAATTTCATTAATAAGACACATGAGTAAAATTTTGTTGATAATTAACAAATGGCTGCAGCAGTACATTGGCATGGAAATGCCAAAACTAAAGCCAGATTCAGAAGAGGGTATTGAACTAGAGATATCATTGAAGATGTCAGATGGATTTTAGCTGGAAGCAAAGAGTACCAGAGAAATGTTTACCTGTGTTTTACAGACTATGCAAATGCATTTGACTGTGTGGATCATAGTATATCATGGATAACATTGAGAAGAATGGGAATTTCAGAACACTTAATTGTGCCCATGAGGAACCTATATGTAGTCATTGAACAGAACAAGGGGATACTGCATGGTTTAAAATCAGGAAGGAGTGCATTAGAGTTGTATCCTTTCACTATACTAATTCAGTCTATATGCTGAGCAAATAATCCAAGAAACTGGACTGTACGAAGATGAACATGGAATCAGGATTGGAGGAAGATGCATTAACAACCTGTGATACGCAGATGACAAAACTTCACTTGCTGACAGTGAAGACGACTTGAAGCACTTATTGATGAAGGTCAAAGACTATAGCCTTCAGTATGAATTACAATTCAACATAAAGAAAACGAAAATTCTCACAACTGGACCAACAAGCAACATCATGATAAATGGTGAAAAGGCTGAAGTTGTCAAGGATTTTATTTTACTTAGATTTATAATCAATGTCCATGAAAACAATAGTCAAGAAACCAAATGACATATTACATTGGGCAAATCTGCAGTAAAAGTCCTCTTTAAAGTGTCAAAGAGCAAAGATGTCTCTTTGGTGCACTTGTCCCAAGCCATGGTCTTTTTAATACCCTCATATTCATGTGAGAGCTGGATAATGAATAAGGAAGACTGCAGAAGAACTAATGAATCTGAATTGTGGTGTTGGTGAAGAATATTGAATGTACCATGGCCTTCCAGAAGAACGAACAGATCTGTCTTGGAAGAAGTACAGCCAGATGCTCTTTGGAAGTGAGGATGGCGAGATTTCAGCTACCACACTTTGGTAGTGCTATCACTCGGGACCACTCCCTGGAGAAGGATATATGCTAGGTGAAGCGGACAGCAAAAACGGGAAAGACCCTCAATAAGACGGACTGACACAGTGGCTGAGATGATGGGTTCCAGCATAGCAATGATTGTGAAGATGCTGTAGGGCCAGACTGTGTTTCTTTCTGCTGCACACAGGGTGATTATGAGTTGAAACTGACTCAGCGGCACCCAACAATATCAACAACCACATTCTGTTTGTCTGTTGATCTTGTGGCAGGCCCTTGGGTTGTTTCCACCTTTTAGCCTTTGTGATTAGTGCAGCTATAAACACTGGAACTAATCAGGAAAACAGGGTGAGAATGGTTGCACAACTTGAAGAATTCATCAAGGCCACTGAATCATATATGGAGAAATGGTTGAGTTGGTGTACTTCATTCTCAGTGGGATGTTCTTCCTGCCTCGTGACTTGTGTGACACTGACATAGACACCTGGGAGGGACACACACGCTGGCAGAGCCATCACGCTCCTGACAGTGGTGATTTCCCTCAGCCCTACCCAGCCTTCCCTCATGAGCCTTCTCAAATGCCACCACTAGCTGGGATACCTGCCTTTCCCCTGGCCTGCTCCATTTACCTGAGAGCACAAGTCCTCCTCATTGATTCTCTTCTTCCAAAACTCCCAGTGCCTTATCTAACTCCTCTGCTTTCCTGCAGGCTCAGAACCCTGTTCTAAGGGGCCCTAGGTCTTAAAAGACACGCAATACCATTGCTGCTGTGTCTGTCTTCAGGGGGAAGAAATAGCCTAAGTCACTCCCTGAACACAGGAAGTTAAATTACCATGAACATCAACGGAAGGGAAGACCCCAGCTTTTTCAGGGTTTTTCATTTCCAAAGGACCATTTAGGGGGAAACGTCTTTTTGATTTTCCCAGACTGAGGGACTTCCAAGTTCCCTTTCTCCAAAGCTCCTGATTCAATTTAACCTCATCTGACTGGCTCCCTTCTTCCACAACTGCTCTTTTTCCAACTTCTGCTCTGCGCTCTCCAAGCGGGCCTCTCACTGGCTCCCTGTTCGCGTTCTCCCCGCTCTGTAATAGCCACCTTCCTGCCTCTGCCTGTGCACCTCTACTGCTCTCCTCCTTTCCATCCTCTCCTTCCCCGAAAGGCCTCACGTCAAACCCCCGCAGGGAGGGTTGCTGGGAGATTTTTGATTTTACACCCGACCACCGACAATGGAGACGCCTTGGGTATTTGTAAAGCAGATTTGCTCCTGTCCCCACTTCTCCCGTCTTACCAATCAGCCCCGAATAGGCGAGCAGGCAGTCAGCGTAGTTTTCCTTCAGACAGCTGCTGACAGACCTTGACTCCGGCTGGCAGTTGGTAAAAAAATCTGCAAGACGAGACCTGCAATATGAAGAAAGGGGGAAAATGTGTTTTAAGCTTCATAAGCCTCAGGACAGCCATCGTTTTTCCTTACTTCTTTGTTCAGACGCCTTCCCCCACCCCCACCACACAATATCTATCAGTCTGTCTATCGAGAGAGAGAAAACAGGAAATGCAAAATATTAAAATGTTGACTATCTTTAATATAAACCCACAAGCATCCCCGATGCCCCCAGCCCCCGTCACGTGTGTGTGTCTGCTTATTTGGAGAGAAATGTTCAGGGCCTGTAAGTGGAGAATGTCCATGCTTTGAAGTTTCCATTCAATTACTTATTTCTGACTAGACTGATTTGCATCTCTAGGAAAACAGGCTTCTCCACACACTCACTGGAGTCCCACACTAGGAAAATATTTACTTTATACAGAAACATGTCTCTGGCATCCAAACAGCATCCTATAGTCCATCTGCTCCCGTAATTCCTACTGGCTTTAGAAATGCATGTATCTGTCTTGTAAGTCTTCTCTCATCCACCAGCCCAGGGGCCGGTGATTTATTTATTCCAGCCAAGCGGAGGGAGAGGCAGGAAGGACAGGAGATGTGTGCTCCGGGAGGGGTGACACCCGTCTTTGATGGGTTGTGACGGATCTGTGGTTGGAGGCAGCGCCTACGCAGTCCATGATCAAAGGAGCAGCATCTGTCTGCAATTTGGGAACCCTCCAGAGACGGCACAGTCCCACTGGAGGTTCTGGGTGGCAGGGAAATTCCCACCAGTTGCCATCATGTCAACTCCGACTCATGGCGAACTCAAGGGTGTCAGAGTAGGAACATGCTCCATAGGGTGTCAATGGCTGATCGATTGTTCACAAGTAGATCACCAGGCCTTTCTTCTGAGTGCCTCTGGGTGCACTTGGACTCCAACCTTTGGAAGCCAGGCACGTTAATGGTCTGCACCACCCTGGGCCTGCAGCGAGGTTGCAGAAGCCCAGAAAGGAAGAGAGGCTGCCAGCATGCAGGCCCAGGGAGGAAGAGGGCTCTTCGCGGCCAATAGGCCGTTGTTGACTCTGAAGAGGATGTTGTTGGAGAAATCCTGGATGGGCCCTGGGCCGCCTTGGACAGACAATGGCTCTGTTTCCAAGTGACCCACAATGGACTTCAAGAGAGCTACAATTATCTGGCAGTTATGGGAGACAGTGGGGGGTTGTCCCAGCTTTCTTCTGTCTGTGGTTCACCAAGGTGGCAAATGACATACCCGGAGCTGTTTTCCCTTTTTTCCACCCAAAACCTGTATTTATTTAGTGCATTTCATGATGTAAACAGCTGGTCTGGCGGGGTGGAGTGGGTAGGATGAGGGGTTCACAAAGGTTTGCAAATGGCTCTGGGGAAGCCCATTACACACCCCTTTAGGGTAAATTTAACATGAAGGGGGATTAAAGGGCCTGATGAAATTATTGAAGTCACAGTATACTGCAAAGATGCTTGGCGATCATTTGTTGTTATTGTTGTTAAATGCCATGGGGCTATCTCCGACTCATAGTGACCCTATGCACAGCAGAACAAAACACCACCCGGTCCTAAGCCAGCTCCACGACTCTTGCTACACTTGAGCCCATCGCCGCTGCCACCATGTCAATCCACCTCGTTGAGGGCCTTCCCCTCTTTCGTTGACGGTGGGGTGGGGGTTATTTCCTTAAACCCTCATGAACAAGGCCGCCCGAGCCTCCCTTTTCTGGGCCCATCTGGCACACTCCGTGTTCTGTGTGCCTGGCGCATCACGGAAGTCCCCGGGGCAGGTGGCGGAGTGCCGCTTGATTTTTTTTGCACAGCACCTGACACTCCTCCGAGAGGCCCTTTATAACACTTCCCGAGCAGGCTGTGTGCTGAAGCTAAGTGCCGTGGCCAGATCCTCCAAATGAGGCTTCTGCGTGCACATGTGCGTGTGCCTGGATCCCACCCAGCCAGCGCCAAGCCGGTATTTGCTGACTCTAATTGCACACACTGAAGGGTATAAAACCTGGCCATTTTCTGCAGCCCGGTTAAAAGATTTATTTTTCAGAGCAATCCCTAAAGGTGGTTCAGGCTTACTCAATTGGCTCCAATCACATCCAGCTTGGGTAGTGTGCTAATTTCAGAAGAATTTTCATGGTCATGAAAGTTAATGATCTATTGGTATTGGGCTTCTAACTTCGCAAAGGCCAACTGTGGATCAGGCAGCTGGGGCCCCAGTTCTACACACAAGCTGGTCACTGAACAGCTCTCTGACCTGGCAGCCCCCCAGAGACAGTGATGGTCGCCTGCCTCTGTGTCTCCTGGTTTTCGTAGTCTCTCGAGCAGACTATTAACAACACTGTGACACGGATTACTATTCTTCAGCACAAGGCTAATGCCACCAGACTCATTTTGCTTAACAACCTCAGAATTGACTCACAATTGGACTCTGGAATGAAAGGCTAATTGAGTCAGTCTGCTGCAGAGAGCACAGCCCTGATCGGGAGGATATAGAACTAAATACACTGCTCAGGGCCGAACCCCAGACAGGCGGCTCTCTGAGAGAAGGCTGTCAGCACAGATCCTCGCCCTAAGACAAACAGGGCCAGTGGATGGGAAGAGCATTTCTGAATAACACTGCATACACCGGGATGCTAAAGTACGAACATTTCCTTGGTTCCTTCATACCCGACCTCCTCTCTCTCTGACATTTAGTATGGGAGACAGAGTGGGCATGTTATAGCATTCCCATTTTGTAGATGGAAAAACTGACATAAGATGCTTATACTGTGGTGTGCTGGAGCTGGGTCATTGGTAAATTTTCAGGAATTTTGAGAGTTGGTTAACAATCACAGAGGTCGCTTGAAATTGGCCATAGCAGGAGATTCACAGGAGTCCCTGGGTAGCCCAAATGGTCAGGCTCAGATCTAACTGAAAGGCTCAGAAGAAAGGCCTGGCAATCTGTTGCTGCAAGGTCACAGCCACTGACCTGCACAGTTCTACTCTGATCTCTAGGGGATTTCCAAGGTTGGAGTCAACTCAATGGCAACTGGTTTGGTTTAGGAGAATTTACACCAGGGGAATCAGGAAACACTACAAACCAGGCTTTGCGTTGCTCTTGGAGAAGCAGTTGTTAAACATTTACCAGCAGTGTCCTGTTTAAGGACTGGATGATGCAGCCAATCCCACTGATGAAGAATGTGCCGTGGCCCCAGAGTCTAGTCCCAGCCCTTCTGGGACAGACTTCCTCGCCCATCTCTGATCACCCTTTTGCTAAATGAAATGGTACAGCAGTAATTAACATCCAGGCTTCAGTCCTTTCTAAAGGAAAGAAATCATCTCCCCCCACCCGAAGATCTTCCTGGCTCATGCTTTCTCTTGCCATCACAGTCCTCTAAAATCTTGAAGTAATGTGTGCAAATGGTTCCACTGAATTCTAGTTTGTTCCACTGGCTGAAGGATGTGCTCAGAGCTTGTGATAGATACAACTATCAATAAGACCCTATTCCTGAACTGCAGTAACCCACAGTCGAGTAGACAAACCAGTAAAGGGATTATAACAATACAGTGGCTAATTCTTCATAAAAGATGAGAAAGGCTGCCAATAAAAACAATCCCTAGTATCAGTTAAGGATTTAGCATTTGTTGTGGTTAGATACTGTCAAGTCGGCTCCGACCCACGGCGACCCTCTGTACAACAGCAGGAAACACTACCCTGTCCTGCACGGTCCTCACAGTCCTTGCTGTGCTTGCGCCCATCGTTACGGCTGCCTGTCGGTCCATTTCATTGAGGATCTTCCCCTGTATCCCTGACCCTCTACTTTACCAACCATGATCTCCTTGTCCAAGGACTAGTCCCTTCTGACAACATGACCAAAGTAGGAGAGACCAAGTCTGGCCATTCTCACTTCCAAGGAGCATTACGGCTGCACTTCTTCCAGAACAGATTTTTTTTTATATATATATGTTAGGTATGTTTTCAATAACTTCATATTTTTCTCCTGACAACTCCAATGAAATAGGAACTGTTGTTACCTAACTTTATGGAGGTGGAAACCAAGGCTGAGAGAAGTTAAACAAAGAAGACCAGTTGCCATCAAGATGATTCCAACTCATGGCGATCTCATGTCGGTCAGAGGCAAGCTGTGTTCCACAGGGTTTTCAGGGGCTGACTTTTTGGAAGTAGATAACGAGGTCTTTCTTCTGAGGAGTCTCTGGGTGGACTTGAACCATCTACCTTCTCTTTCCAGGGACTCATAGTGAGGTTAGACCAGAGCAAAATAGTGAGTAGGAGAAACAGGCCTTAAAGCCACACATTCTAACTCTACAACTGAAGCATTTAACCTCTATGCTACACAGCTACAGGAGCAAGTTTCAAGAAAGGCTATGATTTGGCGGCTGGCATGTGAAGGGTGGGTGGAATCCATCAGATAAAGGTAGGGGCAGAAGGAAATAACATATGATAAAATAACCAGGCTCCCAACAATTATAGAGGGTTTGTTCATGCCAGGCATTGATTAAAGTGCTTCATGAGTATTTACAACTTAATCCTCAGGACAACTTTACTAGGTGATACTATTGGCCCAATTGTACAGATGGGGAAACTGAGGCACAGAGCGTCTAAGGCACTCTCTACAGGTTGCAGAGCCCCTTGGTGAAGCTGGAAGGTGAGTGCATTCAAGATGACTCCAGAGCCATAGATCATTCTTCAACACTGCCCTTGAAACATGCACTTCTTACAAGTTTTCTGACATTCACTCAGGGGGCCGGGCCACAGTATGCAAATGGAGAGTGGTGGGAAATGATGCTGGAGAGGTCAGGGAAGGCCCAACACGAGAAGCCTCGAATCAGGCTGGGAGTGTGGATTTTATCCGAAAATCAGCATGAGCCACTGAAGGATTCTAAGCAAGCAACGGGATCCAATTTGCATATGAGGAAGACTCCTTGCTTGGGCTTTTATTTGTTCAGCAAAGATTTGCTCCACGCCTACTCTGTGCCCTCACTGTTCCAGCAGCAATAGGAGAGGGTCTGAAGAGGGGAACTGGCCAAGGAGGGATGCAGAGGTGAGTCAAAGGGAAATGGAGAAGGTGGGAAGGGGGAAAGAAGCCAGGAGGAGGCTCTGAGCTGTGGGTACTGCTAGAATGGATTCTGCAGAAAGTGGGACAGCTCAGCCGGCAGTGCTGTCGTGGTGGGAAACACACAGGGGGGCAGGCTTGCAAGGAAGATGGGGAGTGCAGTGGTGGCTGCATTGACTTCATGGTGCCCATGAGGACCCAAGGGTCCAGTAGGCTGTCAGCCCTCTGGATGCTTCATTTGTCCAGTCACCAACTGCTGCCTGAGCACCTACACAGTGAGGGGAGGCAGGACGAAGGGGCACGCCCGGCCCCAGCAGAGCCCCATGTACTTCCCCTGAGCCCTGCTGAGTTAGGACTCACATTATAATAAGTTTCAGTGGCTTCTCTGCCTGGGCTGCAGTGATCCAAACAAGGACTCTTAACCATCCAGTATGGGATTAACAAAGAAACCCCACCATTGCATTTCTTGTGGAGACATGAACTCCCCATGACTACAGCAGTGGGGAACTCCAAGACAAGGAAAAGGAAATGAATAGGCCAAAACCCCAAAACCAAACTCATTGCCATCGAGTTGGATCTGACTCATAGCGACCCAACCCCTCCTTGGGTTTCTAAGGCAGTATCTCTATGGAAGTACATTGCCCAACCTTCCTTTTGAGGAGTGGATGGTGGTTTTGAACTGCCAGCCTTCTGGTTAGCAGTCAAGTGCCTTGGGCACTATGCCACCACAGCTCCTTATGAATAGGCACTAATGCAGAAACATATCTCCCTCAGAAAGGGAATATCTTCCACCCTCAAAGAGGAGGGAAATGCAGGCAAATGCCATGCTGGCCTGAGGAAACTGGCTGAAGAGAAAACAGTGGTTCAGGCAGAAAATCACACATTACAGTAAGCATGCTACTAACTGGAAATTAAAAAAAAAAAAATGATGATAATGATAAACTCTAGGAATGTCTTCTCAAGTAGCAGATGGTCTTTTGACAGTGGGGGGAAATTATTTATCTACTTTTTCAGTAGCTGTTTTTTTGGGGGGAAAAGTGTTATGAGAAACAGGTTAAAAAAAAACAAACCCACAAACATACAGCAATGCCCAGTTTAACTCATCCTGCATTATCATAATCCTTTGAATGTTTTTGCAGGACAAATCCCATACTTGGACACAAGCTGTGTGGTTCGTGGGATAAGCCCTGGTCTAGGAATTGTGAGAATGTGACTGAGATTCAGGTCCTACCACTCACTAATGAACCCGAGTTCCTGAATGCTGCTATTCCATTTGCTGTCCTCTTCCCCACACCTCTACGTCAGAAACACAATCTCCTAGACACTCAGAACTACTTGGGGAAAAATAACAAAACACTTGTATTCAAAGCTTTATTATTATTACTCAGGATCCCATTCTGCTTACCCATGATTTTAGTGTCAAAACATTTGGCTTCCTGTAAGTCTAGAGAACAAGATTTTTCTAGTGGATCCTTCACTTCACAGAAAGATAAGTGAGGGCCAAAGAGAGTAAGTGAAAATACACGGCGGGCAGTGGCAGATGGCATACAGTGGGAGATGAAATGCCGACCACCTGCAACGGCCCTGGAGTGTAGAAGTGGGGAGGGTGTTTGACTTGAGTTTCCTTGGAATTGATTTAAGTCATCACAACTGCTCTTCCTGCCACTGCTGGACCAGCTTGTTCTTCAGAGAGTCCTTCCTAATATTTCCTGACTTTGCCCTGAGTGCCAGGGGGGACAGAAGATGCAGAGCAGGCTCCCCACAACAAGGTGGGGGTCTGTTAATAAGTTAGGTAGACAGACAGAAGCTCAGCTGATTGATAGATAGCTGCCTTTGAGTCGACTCCAATGTTGGTAACCTTACGTACCACAGAACAAAATGGCGCCCGGTCCTGCATCATCCTCATGACCTCTGCTATGTTCAAGTCCATTGTTGCAACTATTGTGTCAGTCTGTTTCACTGAGGGTCTCTCTCACCCTCATTGGCCTTCTACTTTACCAAACACAACGTCGTACCCTGTCCCCAGTCGTACTGGTCCCCACTGATGTGTCCAAAACAAGCCAGTCAGACAGTGTTCTGTTGTGATCCATAAGGTTTTCATTGAGTAGTGCCTAAGCCATTCGACTGCTAACCAGAAGGCTGGTGGTTCAAACCCACCAGCCACTCCTTGGAAGGAATGTTGGGCAATCTACTTCCATAGTGATACTACCTCGGAAACGCGAGGGGTCGCTATGAGTCGGATCTGACTCAATGGCAGAGGGTTAATTTTCAGAAGTAGATCACCAGGCCTTTCCTCCTGGTCTCTCTTAGTTTGGAAGCGCCACTGAAACCTGTTTACCATAGGTGGTCCTGCTGCTATTTGAAATACCAGTGGCATAGCTTCCAACATCATACATAGCAACATGTAAGCCACTACAGTGTGACACACAGATGGGATGGTAGCAATGAATTAGAGCCCCCCTTTATCAAGGGGTGTTTTGGATCCCATCAGTACCCTTACAGACTTGGCTGTCCAGTAGAAACTAGAACCCTGGGGCAGGATCCACTGATGAACTTGCTTGTGTAAGAGATCACCAGAGTTTTTTCTGAACCCAATGTGAACAATAGGGCTTCAAAGTCTAGGTTTTCAGTTCAAGTCATTTTGTTTCTGAAAGGATTTTCAACGGGTCAGCTGGAGGGAACAAAGTAAAGAGGTAAGGGTGACATGGGCTTGGAAGGGACACCCCCTGGTTTATCACCCCACCCCACCCTTTATGCTTAGCAAGTTAGTCAGCTTCCCCAGCCTTCAGTTTCTCCACCTGGGAAAAGGTCGATGCCACCCACAGTTACTTTAATGGCTGCTTTGAGAGTTAAGTGACAATTATATAAAGTACCCGGCCCAGGACCCAGGATATTCCAATAAATGTTTACTTCCCATCCCGTCATCTTTTCTCCCCAAATTCCTGACTCATTCTATTGTTAAACCCTCACAGCAAAAACATCCAAGAAAAATTCAACACAGAAACACAGCTTAATTTCTCTTCTGCTGACCCTTACATTACACATCCTAATGGCCTACATCTGTGTAATTGAAGGCAGCAACTTTGACCAAAACAAATTGGATAAGTCCAACACCAGGAACCCTGGGGTGTTAACTTAAAACCTCTCAGTCATATGAGCTCATAGGCATTTTAAGAAAAGCTACTTTTTCCCAGGAGTTGAGGGGAGAAGACATATTTTAGAAATGACTAAATATCAGCAGGTTTGTTAATACTGCTAATCTCTTGTGCAGAAGAAAAACAATTTGAAAAACATGCCGCTAATATTAGACCAGGAACGGCAAAGCAAGAACACCGGAATGGTAATTTTCTGGTACAGTGACACAAAACAGACTTTTTTCTCTCTCTGTTTTTAGACAATTACCCCAGGCCTTCTCCTCCAACCGCCTCCTGGAGGGCACGTCTGGAAAGCATCCTTAAGGAAAGCCAGCTCCCCGTGAGGCGGCTGCAGGAGCTATCATCTGGCTGTCCCTTGCTTTGTGCCGTGCCCTGTGGCTTCCTGGAGTGAGGTCCCCATGTTGGCTCTGGAAGCTGTGGAGATGGGGCCTCAGAAAGCCCAGGTGTCCCTCTGCCTTAGTGTGAGCCTGGGAGATGAGCCAGGCCCCAGGACAGGTTCCAAGGCCAGCCTGCCCTATGGGCAGATTGTAGAGTCCCCACTCGCTATGTGGTTATGAAAGCTTTGACCCCACTGATGAGCTCCTAGGTGACACAGCCAGACCATGTCACTGGGAAAGAGCGCCATGAGGTCCAAGGAGCCTTCAAGACTTGCCTAAAACCCTTGTTTCCTGGGGCAGGAAGGCCCCTTTGGCCAAGTAGAGATTAATGTCTAGTCCCCCAAATCCCTGTTCAGCCTCATCCGCATATGGAAGAGGCTACAACTCATCGAACCAAACCCACCTGTCTCCCACTTGCCATGGGAGCCCTGATCCCTGGGGAGCCTGCAGCTCGGGTTCTCCTTGCAGTGTGCCCATTACATGTGTCATGGGGGGCTGCGGCCTCTGCTCTCTGAGCTTGACCCATAGGGGCTCTGGCTGAGCATCACCATGTGAGGAAGACATTCAGAGGGTGCAGGTGGAATTGTGGTGTTTAGGCTCTGCCTCCTGCCTTGGGTCCCTCTCCTTTGCTGAAGGTTCAAGGAAAGCAACTCACAGGTGGAGATGCAATGCTTCCTCAGCCTTGTACTGACATCAAACTGCTGTGCAGGCCTTCTACTGCAGCAGCCCCTAGGGGAGTCCAGGGCAGTATCTGATCCTCCTTGGCATTCCTCACAGAGCCACCTTGCATGAACACTGACAGCTGTCAATCAACATCTGCAAAGTGGCTGACACATCTTGACAGTCAATCTCTACCTGGCAAATTTGAAAAGCTAGTGATGGTAGTTGGCCAGGAAATCCATTCCAACTGGGAAGGGGGTTTGGCAGCCTCTAATCAGATGCCCTAGAGCTTCCCCTCAGTCAGAATTCACATCCCCACCACCACTACAGTCTTGAGGCCAATTTCTCCAAATGTGCAAACTGAGAATCATGGGATCCGCAAACTGTAGTAACTAATGGGAACATGGAAAACTTACAAACACTACAATACACTGCCAACTCAAATAAAGATGTCTTGTATTACCCATGTTCCACTAGCCTCATTAGTGCGTAAAAGCTAGCTTTGACAGTACTTGTCTTTAAGGGAAGAAATTGAGGGAGAAAAGCAATGGGAGGCTTTCTGGATGACGAAATGATCTTAAAGCTCTCAGGTACCCAATAGTCATCCAGTGGCTGTCTGCAGAGACAAGTGTGGGTGATAAATATGCTCGGACTATTTCCGAGTAAATCTCACCCAGTAAGTCTTTTATAGTTCTACAGGGCGACTTAGAAATCAGTTTTGTGACTTTTGGCCACAAGGAGAAATAGAAATATGAATGTTCAACCAATTTTTCAGCAGTAAAACCACCCTTTAAAACTCCAGACCAGCGTGGAGTAGCTCTTCCTCCTGGAGAATTCTGCAGGCATTTCCACATTAAGGACTGGATTTCAGGAGTCCTGACATTCCTCCTGCAACTCAAAGCTCCACCTCAACTGCTCAGGAGCCCTGGGTTGCAAAGACTACCCACCAGGGCTCCATTGAATTATTTATGCCCACACATGCTTCAGAAAGAATTTCTAGAAGCATTCAAGTATAGCCACATACAGTAGAATAAAAGTAAAAATTAGGGAATTGGGACCCACAGAAAGATAAGATGGAGATAGAGATGAAGCTGGTACAAAATACCTCCAGCTAGCCAAAAGCTAGCATTTGGCTCTGAGCTTTCTAGAAGCTGCTTAGAAGAGAGGAAAATAACTAGTCATGCAATTCATGCTATCCACAAAGTTAAAAAGACGATAGATGCTTGAAAGAAAAAGACAGTTTTTGTTGTTGTGTACTATTGAGTTGACTCCAATGAATAGTGACCATAGAACTACTCCATAGGATTTCTAAGGCTGTGATCTTTACAGGAGCAGACCACCAAGTCTTTTCTCCTATGGAGCTGCTGGAGAATTAGAAAGGGTGACCTTCTGGTTAGTGGCCCAGAGCTTAACCATTTCCCTACCAGGGCTCGTTGGTAAGATTAATGGCTCCCAAAGATGCTCATGCCCTAATCTTTGGAATATGACCAAAGGGATTTTGTGGATATAAGATTAAGGAATCTGAGATAGGGGATTATCCTGGATTATCCAGGTGGACTCAGTGTAATCACAAAGGTCCTTAAAAGGACAAAAGGGAGACAGAAGAGGAGGGCAGAGTGATGCAGTGTGAGAAAGACTTGAGTGGTCATTGCTGGCTTTGAAGATGGTGGGAGGGAGCCATGAGCCAAGGCATGTGGGCAGCCTCCCAAAGCTGGAAAAGGTAAGGGAATGAATCCTCTCCTGGAATTTCCAGAAGGAATGAAGCTCTGCCAACACCTTGATTTGATTCCAGTGAAACTTGTAGTGGACTTCAGACTTTCAGAACTGTAAAGGAGCACATTCGTGTTGGTTTAGAACACCAAGTCTGTGGTAACTTGTTACTGCAGCAAAAGAAAATTAAAATGCTACTGAAAAACAGCATACAAAGGGGATTTTGAATGCAGACTTTGAAGACGAACTGGGTCTTGAATTCCAATTCAACCACTTACTAACCATGAAATTCAGGGCATATCCCCTAACTGCTCTGAAGCTTAATTTACTCAGGTTGACAGACAGCATGTCCTTTGAAAGGCGTCCTGGAAGCACAATGGTTAAGCGATCCGCTCACTACTAATGGAAAGGGTGGCTGTTCAAACCCATCTAGCTGCTCTGAGGGAAAGAGACCCGGAATCTGTTCCTGTAGAAACCTTAGGGGGCAGTTCTACTCTGTCATATAGGGGTGCTTGACTGGATGGCAGTGAGAGTGGGTTAGCTGTACCCTCAGAAGGAAGTGCTTGAAGCAGGCAACTTTGTATCACAGTGTTATAGCTAGAGGAACCCCAGTCTAACTAGCTTAGGGAAACACAGGTAAATCCTGAAAACTATCCCAAAGGCTGCCTGGCCTCCTTCAGTCAAACTTGCTTCTTTGGGAGTTCCCCAAAGGTGAAAACCTAAAATCCCACCAGCTCTCTTGCCTTTAAAATTGGTAAAACTCCTCCCTGACATGCCCTCCCCAAAAAGACAAGCACTAAATACCTTGGTGGTACCTGAGCCTCCA
Source organism: Orycteropus afer afer (assembly GCF_000298275.1). Classification (NCBI taxonomy): domain Eukaryota; kingdom Metazoa; phylum Chordata; class Mammalia; order Tubulidentata; family Orycteropodidae; genus Orycteropus; species Orycteropus afer. The sequence goes on from NW_006921669.1 coordinate 10,453,301, forward strand.
GCTCCTTAGAGGAGTCCTGCATCTGGGTTCCGTGGGAGGGGTGAGGGAAGGGGAAGGTGAATGGACAGCTGGGCGGCTAACAACCTACACGTACACAAACAGACTTTAAGCAGAAACATATGTAAATAAGATCCTCTATTAATCTTTCATAGGGTCGCAGACTTCCTAAGGAAAATTCTCTTCAACAGTAAATATACAGTAGGTCATTTTTCTTCTAAGCAAGTTGTTTTAAGGTCAACAGAGACTTTGCGCTTAGCAAATAACTGCTCCCTAATGTCTTCCTTCCTAATGGGGTATTGAGGTTATGACTATTGCTCAGGAGACTGGGAACAACGGTGTTACCCGTCTAGAGGTATCAAGAGAAATCACTTACTCTATCGTCGGCAGATGGTAACGCCCGCTTCTTAGAGACCGTAACTCTTCTTAGTGACCCACTCACACGTGTAACATCCTCTTGTTCCATCCATCCTGCCTATTTTCTAAATTCTACCTAAAGCTCTCACGGCTGCATTGAAAACGAAATTTCTCCCTCAGTCTTCAGAGCAGAGGCTTTGATTTCCACGGTCCACACAGCCATTTTCTAACAGCTGTTCCCTCAGTCTCCCCCACCCACTCTAATCAGGTGATCTTTGGGCTTATTTTGACCCATTTAGAGGGATCTCAAGGGTCGGTCTCCTCTGAGCCCTCCCACTAAGCCACCTTCGCTAGCTCTGAGATGTGAGCAGGATGCCAGCTTCCTACCCACATACCCTCCTTCCCATTGCTTCTACATTATGTCTCTACTTTGTTATAGTCAAACATCCTCGGTAACATACTAGGAGTCCTTGGGGGGTGTGCTCACCTAGTAGCTGATAGGTCAGCAGTTCAAACCCACCCAGGGTTACGTCAGAAGACAGGCCTGACCATCTGTTTCCAAAAGTCACAGCCTTGAAAACCTTATGGGGCAGTTCCACTCTGAACACATAGGGTTGTCATGAATTGGAACGGACGACACAGAATACTATCCCTCTGGCATTGGCTGATTCCAACTCACAGCATCCCAATAGGACAAAGTAGAACTCCGTGTGGTTTCCTAGGCTGAAATCTTTATAGAAGCAGGTCACCAGGTCTTTTCTCCTGTGGTATGGCTGCTAGGTTCAAACCGTGACCTTTCTAACTGAAACTGAACCACCATGCCACGTGTGCTTCTTTAGTATATTACAGTCTGTGGCACAGCCTGCCTCCAAAGTGATTGTGAGCACCTAGAATTACGAATGAGTGTGTGAACGGATGATTGGATGAATCCCAGTGCCGTGCACTATGCTCCACACACCTGCAGACTGGTGCATACCACGGACATCCCAGGTGCAGCAATGTAACAGCACAGATGAGGCTAGACAGCAGCCCAAGACTGACCGCTCCAAACACTGTACTAACAGCAGCAGTGATGCTCACTCAGGGCCAGCCACTGGGCAATGCTTTGGAGGCCTGTGTCACTGAAGCTGCAATAATCTGATGAGTTAGGTGAGCTTTATTTTACAAACGAGGACAGTGAGGCCCAAAAGGCACGAGCAGCCCAAAGAGCTGGTGACAGTTAGAACCATGTTTTGAAAACAGTCCCTCGATTCCCAAAGTCATGTTCATTCCCGTGATGCTGGAAGAAGAACCAAAATTCAATCTTTTTATTTCAGTCCTCAGGCTTTGTAGCCAGTGATGTGAACTGTGACCTGAAGAAACTGAAACTGATCTAGGTGGATATAAGTGATCTTTAGTCGGCCCAGTAAGGGCACGGACAGAATTAGTCGACATACTTTTGTTTAACATGGCTTACCATTTTAATCCATAAAAATCTAACATCTGTTGTTACTGTTCAGTAGGGCTTAAGTGCGGTTCCACTCAGGGGCTGTGTGGGGAAGTCATCTTGGCCTAAGCTGTCCCCTCACTATTACCCCCTCACCAGGACGTGTACACAGTCATCCCCTCCCCAGCTGTGTGTGTGACTGCCCCCACCCCAGATTGTGGAGGTGTCCAACCCCTCCCCAGGCTATGGACGTGGTCACCCTCGTCTCCGAGCTGTGTAGGGGGTCACTGCCCTCCTACCCTCCGCCCTCTCCTCTGAGCCAGCAGTGAACTGAGGGATGTGACAGCACCATGTGCTCATACGGGTTAAGGTGCATGGTGACCTTGGCTCGTGGAAGCATAGCACTTTGGATTCTCAAATACGTGTGTGTCTGTGTGAGCGACCTGGGTGGTAGCTCCACTGTAGGCACTGGTTCTAGACACTGCCCACCTCATGTTCCCTCCTGACAACCAAGGATGCATCCACGTGAAGAAAGTGATAAGAAGATTGAAGTAAAAAATGTCAGCTTGCTGTATTCAGATCTCCCAGGTCAAAGACTGCTCTCAAGGTCATTCTGGAAGGAGGAGTTCTTTTCAAACAATTCCCTTAAAACCATCTGTTTGGCTTTGCATTTTCAGGCATCACTCAGCCAACTGGATTCCCTCTCCGGCTCAGCTCAGCCTACAGACAATAGATTGCCCACTTCCTCCTGTGCATCGAGGACAAGGTCCTGACTCACAGTGGGGTGGCCAGGATAACTAAACAGACACCCATGAGCCACGCCTGGGTCCTTGGCTTCTGAGACATTATTAGCCTGACATTAGAGACCTTGCTAATGAATCCCCCACTGCCTTCCAAATAGAGCTCGACATGAATGCGGCACAAATGCTGCTGACTTCCCATCCTGCTACATCACACTCCGCTACCTGGACAGACCCCCACTCCCGGGCACGTGGTGCGCTAGTCTCTCCCGTCCCAGCGCCTGTGCAATGCTGATCTGGCTGCCCTACTCCTGCCACCTTCAGCCCCACAGACCCCTTTGAGAGCAGGTAGAGACATCGATCTAACTCGACTACCTGGTCAGCATTCCCTAAGGCAGTGGGCCCACACCCACAACAACATCCGTGGTGTAGGGGGCTGTTGTAACTAAGTAGGACAAACGGCATGGTTTATAAGAATAGAAATGTATTGTCTCACACTTCTGGGGGCTAGTAGTCTGGATTCAGGGGCTCAGCAGGGCCATGCTCTCTTCTGAAGGCTTTAGGTGCCCCTTGTCTTTCCTGGCTTCTTGGAGGCCCAGCTGTGCCTTTGTTTGCAGTTGCAGCACAGGTCACATGGTCACCTTCCCTCTGTCTCCATGTCTCTTCTTCTATATGGACACCACTCAGAATGGATTAGGACCCACCCTAGTCCAGTATGAGGCCCTGTTGACAATGTCCTCAAATACGATCACATTCACAGGAACTGGGCATTAGACTTCAACATATCTTTCTGGAGGATACAATTTAATCCAAAAACGAGGGAGAGCTCTAGAAGCAATTATTCTCAGGATTAATCTCAGATCTCATGATTACAAACTGACCCTGATTCAGGTGAGAACCACTGCCCCAGAACAGTGCCTCCTCTGAGAAGTCTTCCCTGATGCCACAGGCCAGTGCTATACCGCTGAAGATCGCTGCATGTCCCCTCTGTGCCAACAGAGTGCAGGCACCACTTAACTCTGCAAACTCCTGGTCAGCAAAGTACTGGGTTTTTTATCCTACTGAATCAGTGAATGAGCCCACTCCTAGCAATGGCAGGACCACCAGCTAACGCACTAAGCAAAAAGCACCCCAACTCAAACCACATCCCTCATCTGTAAGCAAAAATGTTTCAACCTCAAGTTTTTTAATATGGAAGAAGCATTTCCCCTTTGCTTTTGTCCATTTCCACAGAAAGCTTTTCTAAGAGGGTGGCGTCAAGATCCTCCGCTAGAGAAAACATGCTTGGAGAGATGGCATTCGTTCTCTCCAAACTTCCATTCTAAGAAGTTCAAGGCTGTTTGATGACCTAACTCTCCAGTAGGAATTCCAACTGCTAGGAGCTCACACGAACTTTCTCAACTTCCAGCTTCCTGGTGTTTCCAAGTCTAAGGGTTGGCCCAGGCCAGATGTCACTGAATCCTTTTGTTCACACCATGACAAATGATCACAGAAGAGGAGGAGCAGAGAGAAGCTGTCCCTGAGATGGTCCACATCAAGGTGTGTCCCCCTGCCCAGCATTCCAAGGAGCCAGTGGCTTACCGGTGATGGTCACCCCAACCCCTTACCCAAGAGAAGTACTCCATGAGTCTCTCTGGACACAAAGGACTTTTACAAATCAGCCCAAAGTTCTGCCCAACTGAGCTGAACAGGGCATTGAAATCCTTTGGAGTATTAGAAGAGAGAAGAACTGTGAGAATGACATGTGAGAAGAACATTGTCTGTCAAGGCGTCTCTCAGAGCCGTGAAGCTGACTGCACTCCAGCCTGCCGTGTGGCCCTGCTGTGAAGGTGCACGGGACAGAAGCTCAGCAGGTCTCCCGTTACCAAGCCCACTGCCACCTGGATGGGCTTCAGCACCAGGCTCCACAGTCCCCCCGCCCCCAGCCTCATGACCCTTGACCTGTTGGAGCTGAACCAGCTGGACACAGCCAGGCGCCACCCAGACTGTCCTCATTCAAGGAGTCCTTGGGATTGCAGTACATATTGTCTTCTAGCCCAAAGTCATGATGGTCCTTCTAGTGTAGCAGTTCCCAAAGTGAGGTCCAGAGACATTGGCAGTCTCAGAGGGCCTTTCAGGGGTCAGCAAGGCCAAAACTATTTTCATAATAATGTTGTTGGGTGCTGTGCAGCTGACTCGATGCCAACTCACAGCAACTCCGTGAGACAGAGTAGAACTGCCCCATAGGGTTTTCTTGGCTGTCATCTTCATGGGGGCAGGTCACCAGGATTTCTCCCGCAGTGCTACTGGGTGGACTCACACGACCAACCTTTCAGTGAGTAGCTGAGCACTTAACTACTGCATCACCAGACTTCCTTCATAATCACACTAAGACCTTATTTCCCTTTTCACTTGCATTCTTTCATGAGCCCTGGCAGCCTAGCACCTAAGGCACTTGACAGCTAACAAGAAGGCTGGTGGTTCAAACCCACCAGCCACTCTTTGGAAGGAAGATTGAGCAATCTACTTCCTCAGAGATACCGCCTCAGAAACTCAAGGAGGGCTCCCTATGTGTTGGAAATCAGCTCAGAAATTGATGTGACTCGACTCAACATGACATGAGAAACCACAAAAGATTGAACACAGAAGTAGACAGAGAAACACAACCGCGTTCCAGCCAGACAGAAGCAGATTTGCAAACATGTAACACAATGCCACATCTCACTACATATTTTTTCTTTTGGAGAAATATATATATATATTTTAATAAAAATATGTTTTGTTATTTGTTATTGTTTAAAAAAAAAAAAAAAAAACCCTGCTGTTAAGTTGTTTTTCTGACTCACAGCCCTTCCTTGGGTTTCTGAGGTGGTATCTCTACAGAAGTAAATTGGCCAGTCTTCCTTCCAAGGAGTGGCTGGTTGGGTTTGAACTGCCAGCCTTCTGGGTAGCAGTCAGATGCCTTAAGCACTACACCATAATGGGCTTGCTGTTATTATTTTTAAATGAATACATTTGTGGGCATTTCTTCACTTTGATCTCCAATACGGTAAGTACTGGGAGATTTAACCACATAAACAAAAGCTCTCTGGGAGCCTCAGTAATGTTTAAGAATGTAAAAGAGTCCTGAAACCCAACAGTTTGAGAACTGTTGTTTTAATGGGAAAATGAAACATGTTTGCTGAGGGGCACTTAAGCCCTATCATGATGAGCTTCAAAAGCCTCTTATTTAATAAAAAAATAAATTAAATGAATAAGTAAATGAAAAGTAAAAACAAAATCACCTCCAGTATTCAATTTCACACATCCGAGTGCCTTCAGAAAATTATGTGGGTGTTTCCAAGAGACACACGCTTTGGACAGGAAGCAGGCGGCACAGCTGATGAGAACACGGACTCCAGGCAGAGCCTTCAGTCACGCCACTTGGGTGACTTGGTGTCAGTTGTTTGAGATCTCACCTCCTCATCTGTGATATGGGGAGGGGACAACAGGAGCCCGCCTACAAGGCTGGTGTAAAGGGCTTGGCACAGTTCTTGGCACACAACAAACGTCAAATGTCACTCTCTTCATCATCACCCTCATCACTGTCACCATCACCCACAAACTCCTGTACGGATGCCACGCTCGATGGGCTCTTGAGTTCTCCGCTCCTGGGTTCTGCACAAGAAGGCACTTGGCCCCCAGTTCTGGTGTGCTTCCTAAGAGATGATCTGTTGATTCTTAACAGAGAACCATCCAGAAGGCAGGCGGGTGTAGACTCAGTTGCACTGACTCAGTGGCTGCCCTTTGCTGGAACCCTCCCATCACTGAGCCACACAAGCACCTCTGAGAACCCCTTGTTCCCAGTCACCCTGGGTCACGAACTCAGCACGTGGTCCCCCCCACTCCCTATTCAGTTCGAACAATGGGGACTCTCACCACTCCACGCCCAGTGGTCTCGTGGCCAGCTCTGCTCACCTCTCACTGCATATCTCTGTGTAGTATCAACAACTGTGTATTCTGGACAGGAATATTCTTGGGATGACACATGCTCTGAATACCGCTTGCCCCTCCTCCAGTTTTCCCTTGTGATTCAAAGACTGGAATGATGATGTGCAAAGCTTAGCAAAGTGGTCTCACATGACGGCACTGGCATTTCCAATTTCTGCTCAGAGCTGTCGGTGCACCCCCCAACACACACTCACCAACGCCACTTTAATCATCCCGGTCTGCTATGGGGGAAAGGGTCCATCTGGAATCTTGAGTTTTCTATGTGCTCTTCAATAAAGGCTTGAGGAAAAGTGAGGCAGACAGAGGGAGATCTTTACAGAGTACTTTCTGTATCACAGGATGGTGCTGTGCTGATGCACTTCTGCTTGAATCCTCACAGTAGACCTGGGAAGACGGGGTCACTGGCCCCGTTTTACATGTGCAGAAACTGAGCCCTCCAGCTGCCCGCATCTTGGAGCTAGCAGGAGCAGGACATGAGCCCAGGTCGGCTTCACTCACAGACACACTGACAGCAACCAGGGAAGGAAAGAAAACGGTAAATCCCAAGATTTTCACTTGGTGCGGGACTTTCCACACTGATGGTTCTTTCAAATTCTTGTTTTTCTAGGATGCAAAATTTTCTGCATAATTAATTGCATTTGGAAATTACAAAGCAATTTCCCATTCACTGAGTTGGAAATGCCCCGTAGAAATGGAAACGCAAGCGTGACTGGAGGATACCTAACATGGGGTAAGGCTGGGGGACAATGAGAATCTGGTCTCCTTGGGTGGAGCAGGACTCCAAACACAGCTGTGAGACCCAGGACCATTCCAGCCTAGGAGGCAGGGAGGGGTGGGGAAGAGGTAAGTGTGAACTGAAAACCCACAGCAAAGGAGGGTCCGGGCCAGCTTCCAAGGCCAAGGCCAGCAAGGTGGGAAGAGCCCATTCTGGCCAGTTGGCCGGAGCACAGGCAGGTGCCCTGGTGTTCACAGTGCCCAGCACCACCTACCCTGCCCTCTTCTGGTCCCTCGTTAAGTCAGTGGGTCCCAATTAAAGACAAGCAATGACTCACTCCTGGGATACTCCATAAGTCCCCAGCAACTGAGTGGCAGTTGTGGACACAAAGATGGCACTTCTATGTGACAGGCTATGGTGCTATTGCCAACTGCAGATCACGCCAGGACCAGAAAAAGAAGTCCTGTTTCCTTCCTGTGGGTGGCAGGACTGGAGGGCAATAGCCTGAGCTTGTGGAGGTAGCCCTAGACTTCAGGCTGCTGGCCTGGATGAGGGCAGCTCCCAAGAACGCTGGGGTCCCCTTTCTCTCCATTCTTTTCCTTCCTATTCTGCTCAGTGGATAAAACGCATTTGAAAGTAGAGCTACATGAAATGAGAGCATCCCCTTCCTTGGAATGAAAAACAGAGAGCACAATCTCTGGCTGAGTTCAGCTACTGGGCGGGGGGTGGCGGGGTGGGGAGCTAGTTGCCATGTCAGTAAACGTCACTTCCTAGGTTGTGAACCTAACAGTAGGCAGGGTAGGAAGGGCCCCTTTGAAGAGGCCCAAGCTGTCTGGAACAGCAGAGAGGAGTCATCGGGTCTCTTAGCTGTCAACATCTTAGACAAGACAGTCTGGGTCCTAGGAACTCAGAGACCCCCTTAAAGTCCCTCACCCCCCCACCTCCAGAAATGATTCCAGGAATGAGTCCAAGGCCTGTCCCTCACTGTGCCCTTTATGAGCATTGTCTCAGGATGCCATCCATACAGTTGAGGTTTTTCCTAATGATTAATGAAATGACCACAGGGCAGGGGGAGGAAGAAAGGCAAAACACCTGGATGACCCCAACCTGGTGACCTTACCAAGGATTATTTAGAGCTGGTTGTCATTCTGTGACAGCAAAGAATTCATCTCTCCTGTGAGGCATGCAGCCAGGTCCCTGATACCCACCACCTGGGGGTAGGTGAGGCTCGAGGACTCTACCCTCAAATGACAGGCCAGCAGGGCAGTGGAGGACTCAAAGCCAGGCTAATGTGAGCTCTGGGGAGACGGGCACATGGCACATACGTCCTGATGCCCTTGGTGTCGAGCAGGCTGTGTGAGAAACGCACCCTGAGTGAATGATGACTTAATAAAAGAGGAGTGCAGTCTGGGAGGATTTTTTTCCTATTTGTGGAAACGACTCTTTTGAAATCAGTCAGCTGTCACTGAGAAGCCACTCTATAATATTGCAACAAATGCTCCAAAGGAAATTAGATGAGGTAAGAACTTAACGGCCAGGTATTACCTGCGTAGCTTTTCTCTTGTTTTCATACGATATTAAGAGGTTCTGATGGACATTATGTTCCAGCTATCTGTGAAAACGCTGTGTACAGCTGGTGCTGTTTTAGTTATTGTGTCACAGAGAGTGTTGGGATCAGAAGCTGGCACTGTCATCCTGGGGGTCTGGAACTAGAGGTAGTAAGGCTGAGCAGAGTAAGGACATTGGATTCATCTCATGAGGGAAACTCATGTGATAACAGTGATGGGAACCAGGTTTTGGGGTTAGCAAGATCGAATTGGCTTCTGCTCCTCCACTTGGAGACTGGAGGACCACCAGCCTAGTCACCCCACTAGTTCTCCTCCTGCAGGATGGCTGGGCTGATCAGAAGTCATTATTTGGGTCCCGTGCTGCTCACCATCCAAAACAAAACAAAAACCCAGAAACATTTCATCATGCCTTCTTAATTTCAATTTCTGGTAGGTAAGAAATGAAGTGTTAGGTAGTAACCTGTTGCCATCAAGTCAATTCTGAGTCATAGTGCCCCTGTAGGACAGAAAAGAACTGCCCCTTGGGTTTTCAAGGCTGTAAACCTTGATGGAAGCAGGCTGTCACATATACCTCCCGAAGAGCAGCCGGTGGGCAGGAACGGCCGACCTTTTGGTTACCATCCTGGTGCTTGAATCACTGCACCACTAGGGTTCCTTGCTCATCGTCAGCACCCAGTAAATGGGTTGTCATTCTAGCTCCCACCTTCCTCTAAACCCACTGCCCTGGCCTCTGTACATTACTACTGCAGCTGCTCTCTTCCCTGCCACTTGCCCTTCCAGCCTCGGCTCAGATGCCACCTGCCAGGCTGAGCTGGCTGTTCTCAGCTCTTGTTCTCCTGTTATGTTAGTATCTTCCCAACCATCGACTGCCACACTGTGCTGTAACGTGCATACTTCACACTGCAAGGGAGAACCTGGGCTTTATTCCTGGCACAGTAAGTGCCAGGCACCTGACGGATAGATGGCGGGTGAAGGGATGACTTCCCAGGCACCGTATGCAGTGTCACTCAGTTCTGCCCTCCTTCTGGGTGACTGACATTGACGACCACTACCCTTTTCTCTCCAAGGCTGTGTTCCCCCTGGGCTTTGCTGAAGTCTTTGCTTGGTCTCCACTTTCTGACTGTCTCCCTCTCCAAGGCCTCTTCCAACACATTTATTATAAAATTGGTGTCTTCAAGGTTCAGCGTTTGGCCTATTTTTCTTCCATCCACTTTCCCCAGGGAATAAATCCTCTCTTCCCATCTTCAACCACAACCTCTGCATTGATGACTCTCAAACCTTGCCCTCTCCTCTAGACCAGCCCCTTCTCCTAGATGTAGTCACGGTTTAAATGTATTTAGTCATGATTCATTTATCAAATATTTAGTAATGAGTACATATCAGCCAGACACAGTGTTAGGCACTTGGGACACATCAGTAAACAAGACAGACAATGATTCCTAACTCTGTGGAACTTGCATCCTAGGAAAGAAAAGAGCCAAACAATAATCAAAATAAGTAAATTATCTAATCTGTCGGCAGGTGAAAAGTGCTTTGAAACAAATTAAAAGGAGAAAAGAGTAAGGGGAACTGGGAGAGTGAGGAAACTGGTGGGATGAAACAGGTGGCCACTGCCGGCCTCGTCGAGATGAGATCTGAGCAGGATGTGGAGGTGAGGGGCCTCTTCTGGAAGCATCGAGGGCAAGATGATTCTGGCTGGATGAACAGACAGAGTAAGGGCCTGCGTGTCTGAGGACTAGCAAGGAGACCTGTGTGGCTGAAGCCGAGTGAGCCGAGGCAGAGGCCGGGGAGGAGGACAGCTGGGTAATGGGGCCCGGGCAGTTCATGGAGGGCTTTGAGGGCCTTTGAAAGGACCATGCTTTGCCTCCATGGCATCCTGTGTGCACTTCCATCTCTGGTGCTCTAAGTGCACTAAGAACTGGACTGAATTTTCCTAAGCTACCTACTCCTCCCATGGCTTCTAATAACTGACTCTGCTGACTTAGACTCTCCCTTGGCTGGAGAGGCTGGTCCAGGGCTGGGTATATGACTCATGCAAGGCCACCAGAATCCCTTACTTGGATTTTGCCAACAGACTATAGTAGGAAAGAATCTTTGCTCTTCAATCGTGAGGCAATAGATGTGTATGGCACAGCTGTGGCTGTGTTCACTAGGGAATGAAGCAGATAAGCAGAGAACAGCAGGGTGGTGAGGGTGTGGGTCCCAGAGGCACCAAGCACTCCCTCCCACATCACACGAGTCAATAAAAGCCCATCTTTCGCTCTAGCAAGCTTCTACTGTGGAACAAAAGAGTCTGGTGAAAACACCCTTCAAAGGTGGCATGGACAAAGCAATTCATTATCTTCTTCCCCTGCCTCCAACCCAAGTGACAACTCTGCCCCTTTCCTCTATTTGCCATCCTGCTATGGCCATCATTGTCTGCCTGGTCACCAAGCTAGAAAAGCCCACCTTAGGGTCTATCCCCAGCATTTGGTAGTCACTTATCAAGTTTCCCAACTTCCCATCTTGCTCTCAGTGGCCCCATCACTCTCATCTACTCTGCTGTGAGGACCTCCTAACTGGCTCCCAGTCACCAGCCTCCCTCTCTCCAATCCCTCCTCTGCACCCACCGGGGAGCTCCCAAATGCCCAGCTGATCACACCTCTCCTCTCTCAGAAATGTTTGATGATAAAATCCACACACTACCACATGGGGTCGAGGTCTCCAGTTTGTCTTGTCTTGCCTTTAAATGACACTAATTTTTATCTCTGTGACTCTAGGATGGTTGTTGATAACTTGTTTCTCCCTGGGTGGCACAGATGGTTATTGCCCGACTCGACAGCACATAACAACAACAACAACAACCACCAAATGAAAGGACGGTTTGTGTGCAGAAGAAGGACAAGAAAGGACTGGTGATCTATTTGCAAAAAATAAGCCAATGAGAACCCTATGGGAGCACATTTCCACTCTAACCCACAAGGGTCACCATGAGTCAGAACTTGAAGACCTGAAGGCAACTGGTTTTTTGACCTCCAGGCCAGTCCCTACTTCCCATCTCCACCACTACATCCCTCCAAACTGTCCTTCCTTCCTTCTGCTTGACTTTTTCTGCTTCTCAGCCACCAAGGTCTGATCCTACAATGGCTTCCAAGACCCTCCACTGAGACAACCCCTCACCCAGAGAGGGCTTCCTGGGCAGATTCATTCCATCCCTTCTCTAGTGTTTTTGTGCCCAAAACTGGAAAAGGAAGTTCTGATGCCAAGACTCCACCTGGATTGGATCCACAATAACCCACAGAGTGTGCAAAAGGAGGAAGGAAAGGAGACCCTGATTCAGTCTCAGGACCAAGAGTAGCAAAACAGTGATTTTGGTGAGGATGTAGGGAGGTGAAGGGAGGGTTGAGGAGGAGGAGGCCAAGAATCTTAGAGTTTGGGCAGGTATGGGGAGGGGACAGTTGAGAGGGGGACTGCAGAGTAAATCTAGATGGTGTTTCTTAGTGACAGGCTCCAGCAGGAACAAATGCCCTCATACCACCTTCTCCAAAGGAGAGATAAGGGGAGAGATCATGGCGACAAGATGGAGCACGTCGTAGCTGGCTCCTGCCTGGTTCACGGCTCAGGTTACTCTGGGAACCAGAGACCCGAACTCTGACACTGCTTAGCTGGTGCCGACCAGCCACAGGTCACGAAGCACAGGCTGGGAGTGGAGACCTGGAGGATCCAACGAGAAGAATGTGCGTCCCTCCTGGTGCAGTCAGAGAAGAGGGCTGCAGCAGAGGTCCCCGAGGCCCTCGCTCTTCATGAGGGTGGTCATGATGCTTTGGCACACGTGCAGGAGAGGTGGCAGGCGGCTGGCACAGGTGGGGCCTGTGGAAAACGAGCCGCTCGGCACTCTGAATGCCTTGCTAAAGATACCCATGTAATCATTTGAAATGAAAACTGCTCAAATGAACTGGAAAATGTTTTACTTGTATTTTCTCATATTCCCAAACCTTTCTTTCCATGGTTCAAAAGTTTGCATTGTCTAATTGCTGATTTCCATTTGTGAATGAATCAGCGTAAAACAAAATTAAGTGCCAAATTAATCCACCCATCTCATTTTAGGCATTAATTATCCTCAGAGCCATTTTCTCCTGTGCTTGCCACATGTCAAGACAAGCCTGGGTACACTGATACCGAATCCAGTTTTCTACAGGAACTGAGCGCAAGCAGTGGAGATGGCCTTGCTCTCCAGGACCGGCAGTGCACTGTGGGAAGGGGGTCTGACTCCAGGCAAATGAAAGACATTCCTCACCTTGTAAAGATGTGCCAACACTGTCCGACCGGGGAAGTGACCACAGCAGTAATTTGCTGCATTGTTTTGTAGACAGGCTTCCCCCATAACCCCAGTTAGCACATTAACAACAATATATTTCCTCTAAATGTAACAGGGTCACCCTCAGTGTGGAAATGGCTAGCCGGGGAAGAATCTTGAAAATTACTTATGGCATCCACCTGTGTGACGGGAGACCTTCGTGGTTCTGCAGGCTGACTTCCCCATGTCTCCACAATACAACTGTAATATCCTCGATCCCAAACAGGCAAAGGACCTGTTGCCATAAAGTCAATTCCAACTCACAGCCACTCTGTAGGACAGAGTAGGTGTGCCCCAAAGGATTCCAGGGCTGTCATCTTTATGGAAGCAGGCCACCACGTCTTTCTCCCACAGACCGCTGGTGGGTTCAAATCGCCAACCTTCCAGTTAGCAGCCAAGCACTTTAACCACTGTGTCACAAGGGTGCCTCTAGAAAGGTAGAACCAGGAGATCTGTGACGTCATCAAAGCTACCACGATTGACACTATGGGCACGGAGAGGCTGGGTCTGACCCCTTTGCCTTTGAGGTTGGCGCTATCAGAACCCTTAAAAGGAATGAAATAGCCTTGACCAAGCACTGTTGGGGAAAACAAATGCAAAAGCAACAACACATAGTGTCACCTAGGGATGCAGTGAGAGGACCCAGCCCCCTGGCAAAATGCCATGCTCTGGGCAAGAGTGGCTGTGCATGGTCACTAAGAGATGTCACTGTGATGCCTGAATGGCCAAGAAGGGGACAGCCACTGAACTACTGAGCAGTCTCAGGGCTGCGATCAACAGCGCCACCAAGTGGCTGCAGCTAAAGCAACAAGACAGATGGGCTAGTCAGTAGCCTCAGGCTCCCTCTTGGCTTGGAAGCCAAATGGGCTTTGGAGTATTCCGTGGATAGATAGACAGGAAGGTCTGTGCTCAAAGGAAAGATGTGAGACCTAACCTCCTATTCCTTAAGAACAGCTGAGGTGCCTGGGTGATTAATTAGAAAAATAAAAGAATGATGAACATGGTGTGGCACCCTGGATCAGTGCTCAGGTCCCTGGGTGATGCAAATGGTTAGTGCTTGACTACTAGCCTCGAGGTTGGCAGTTCAAATCCACTCAGTGGAAGGTCTGGTGACCTGCTTTTGTAAAGACTGCAGCCAAGAAAAGCCCAGAGAACAGTTCTACTCTGCAACATGTGAGGGCGCCGTGAGTCAGAATTGACTTGACAGAAGCGAGTTAGGCCTTTTGGTTTGGAAGCCAGTGCCCGAGAGCTGACTTTCTTCTGGATGTCAGAATTTGGGGGGAAGGAGGGAAGGTGTAAGTTTAAATGATGAATATATAAGTTTGCATCAGGAATAAAGAGATTTGCTTTCATTACAGCCAAACCCAGTCCTGACATAGTTTCAGGCACTAAGAATGGCAACCAGAGGAACACTGGCACGGGAGACATCGTGCTTGAGGGGAAGATGTGAGGCTTTGAAATTTCATCACAACCTTCTAATAATACCTCCACATGCTCTGCAGGCAAGCGTGGAGGCCCTACAGTCAAGCCTATCACCTCTCCCCAAGCTCCACAAGAGTAAAGGAACCTGTCAGCTTCCCTAAGAGAGAAAATGAAAAGGAAAACAGAGTCAAAGGGAAAAACTAAAGTGGCTTCTCATCTGTTTGAAGGGACAAGGCAGGAGAGAGGCAGGTCTGGTGCAGAGGCACGGGGGACCCTGGGGAAGCAGACCTGTGCTCCAGGAGCTGGGAAGTTTTAAGGAGCTGGAACAGCTCTCTGATAGTCACTGATGGGGAGATGGAAACAGAGCGTTTGAAAGTGTGGCTTTCAAAAAAAAAAAAAATATATATATATATATATATATACATACATATACATATATACACACGCACACACACACACATATATATATATACACACACACATATATATATACATAATTTATTTAATTAGTTGTTTATTTCTATTTTTGCAGTGTTTCCTCCTCTACCCTCTAACCCCTGGTAACCAACAAAGAATATTTCCTCAAAGAATATTATTTTTAGGAAGCAATTTTCCTCTTGCCATTCCTTCCCTTTGGAGACATTCAAATTAGGCCTTAAGTCATCAAGTCAGCTGGGGTTCCCCTTTGGGGTGTGGGTAAGGGTCAGAGCATCTGTAACATGAACTCACAGAAACCTCCAGCTCCAGCTTGCACCAGCTGCTGCCGGGCTGGTAGTAACAATAACTGCTCACCAAGATGGATTGAGCAGGGATAGAATCAAAGGCAGAAAATTAAAGATGAGATTAATAAAATGTGATGAAAGAAAACACCACTGGCCAACTAGCAGCTTAAATTACATTTACTCTGTCTGACGGGGAGGGGGCTATCAGGAGCACCAAGTCCAGATTCTGGAAAAACATTTTGGGCTAAATAATTTAACAGCAGGGTACCACCAGGGGAGGGCACTGATTCACCTTCCCAGAAAAGCATCAAGACAGGGTAGAAAACCCACCAATCACACAGAGCCAAAACTCACTTGGTTCAGCCCCTTGGCCAATTTAAGACCCAGATTCCCAAACAGCCTCTGAGTTTTAGCGAGAATTCACCAGAAAAGTGACAGCACTACAAACCCTTCTTCCTTCCAGCCCAGCCTGCCCACCTACAAGGGGACCCTCATCCACAACATCTAGACCTTGGTATGATCCAATAAATCAGTCGCTCTTCTAGGCAGGTCTGTGTTGCTGCCCATCAATTGAGCCTACTCGCTGCTCTTGGATTTGTCTCAGCACAAATGGCTCCTGGAGCCTGCCTTCCTATAAGTTCAGTCTGGGCCCTCAAACAGCGTCCTATTATAGGCAGGTTCCCCCTGCACCCTTCCCCCAGGCACCACAAAGTTCCCAAACTCCCAGTTATCTTCCCCTATAGCTTAGCGTGAACATATTCTGATTTAAATAATTTGGGTTTTGAACAGGAGGCCAGGTAATGCAAATTGACCACTCAGAATGGACTTCCAGCCTGTGTAGGGGAAGTAACACACCCTCCCCTTCCCTGGACCCCATGTATTGGAGGAAGCTTGTGAGGAGAGAAGGAAAAGTCCCACCGGTAGGACCTCCCAGAAGCTCTCCCACCCCACTCCTCTAGCCACTGCTCAAGTGGGGTCTTCCAGGACTCCATCTCCTCCCCGACAGCTTCCCATCTCAAGGCAACACCAACAGCCCAGGCCTTCTAGCCTGGGCCCATCACAAAACAGGATGACATCTGAATGTACAGGTGGGGAGAGGTGATCCTGCCCTGAGGCAAGTAACACTCTAGGATCCCAGTCCTTTTCCAGGAAGAAGCAGCTTTGCTACCTGAAGACTAAAGGGGCCCAGGGATCTGGGATTCAGATCCAGGAGTCTTCTGGGGAGGACCTGGAACTCTGTACCCCTCACACGCCTGCACCCTGAGTGAGGCTCCTGCAGCTGCTCCCTGGCCCCAGCTGCCCCACTGTATTCCTTTCCTCTTCAGCAGGGAGTTCCCTGGACTCGCTGACTGACTCTGATGAGGCTCTACCTCTTCCTCTGGACTCTCGTAGGACAGTCATCCCTGGCCCCAGACCACAGCTAAGAGGGTCACAATGGACCAGGGGCTTTGAAGTGAGGAAGAGTCTTTGGAGGAGGTATGCTGCTGGAACACCTGGCTCCTTCCCAAGACCCAAACTCTGTTGACATCATACTTAATCATCTTGAGTTCTCTCTGGTATAGCAGCCCCCTGCATCCAACTTATAAAGAAGAAAAAGGTGGTGGGACATTAGTCCCAGAAACCTTTCAATGTTAGAGGGTTATACAGATGGGGGGTAGTTTTATTTTTCTTTGGTGACTAAAATTGGTTTAAGGAAAGAATGGGATCCCATTCTACCAGAATAAAACTTAAACTGACCAGAAACTCAGCTAACCAGAATCTGCAAGTATCAGACATATTGATGCTCTCTGCTCTTTAAAGATGGGGAACCTATGAGAAAACAAGCGCATGTTCACACCTTCCCTGCCTGCCCCTCCGTGTGAGGCTTACTGAGCGCATAGCATTTTGTAAGAGATGGCCATTTGGAAGGCTCCTGGCACTGATCCCGGGGACAGAGCACAGGAGTTGTCCAGAATGATGCCCTCCTCAAGCTGCAGCCCAGGATGCAGCCTGCAACTCTGAATGAGGCCCTCGAACAGCCTGTCTCCAGAGACGGCAAATCTCTGCAACTGCAGCCAGCCTACGTTCTGGAAGGTTACACATCACACTGTTAACTGTGGTCACCCGAGTGTGGGTGAGTGGGCGCAGAGGGAAGGAGACATTCTTCTCTTATTCTACATAATTCCAGATTGCTTTAAAAAAAAGAAAGAAAAAGAAACACTGGGAATGTATCCATAGACTACTTCAAACATTAAAGTAAATCAACAAATGGCCCAAAAGGGAGTGAATTGCCAGAAGAACAGTCAAGGCTCAGCAGGATTTCTGACCGACAGGGAATGATCAAGACGCATGGAGGAGTGGGAGGTGCTGATCAGGACGCATGGAGGAGTGGGACGTGCCCGCTCTTCCTAGCTGGGTGGATGGCTGGCTACACGACCCAGGCATTCCCAAGTTCTCCTCTCTGGGGCTGGATACAGCTCAGCCCCCCTCGATGGTCTCTTCCAGTTTTTTGACCCCGAAGACTAAGAACCTCCATAACTCCAGTCAACCCCTCTCCTGATTGTACCTAGCCCCTGGCAACCCCTGGAAGCCTCCCGGGGCTTGAGTGAGCACATGCCTTCCTGCTCACCTCAACACAGGTGATGCTCTGTGCTCAATAAATGCAGGTATATTTGACCTCATCCCAACACCATGCGTGAAGCCTTCCTCAGCAGGAGAGCCTCAAGAGCTTCTGAAGAATCACGCGTCAGAAGCAGGGGTCAGTATTTTTGCCCGCCCTTAACATCCACTGCCCTCCCCTTGCTGCCTCTACCCGGTTAAAAATGCAGAAAACAAATGTTTGGCAACTGCCACCCCCACCAAGCTTCTCCCTGCCACCTCATTAATCACTCTGCTGCCGGGCGCTCACTTACCTGCAGATGTAATTCGTCTTGCAGGAGTCCTGCAAATTCAAACAGTTGGGCTTCTCTCTCTCCTCATAGGAGCACACGGGCACGATGGTCTGCCGCCTGCGCTCGGTACAGGCGATGTCCCGGCAAGAGCAGAAGAGCATCCCGTAGCTGTGCTTGGCGGGAACCTTGTCGAAGAACTGCCGGAGGGCCTTGTGGCACTTGCGTCGGTTGCAGACTTCGTTGGACATGCTGGTGGTGCACGGGGTGATGTACGCAGACCTGTACTTCTTGCAGGTGTCATCCAGGTTGCAGGCCTTGGCGGCATCTAGGCAGTTGTTCCCCTTAGGTATGTGTTCCACTGCAAAACAGGAGAAAGGCAGCAGCTGTGACCACACAGCTCAGATTCCAGGCAGCTCACACCAACACGGTTCACACTGAGTTCTTGCCATTTACCTGGCAATGTTGGGAGCTCCGAACAACTAAGCTAATAACTAGTGAGTGCATGGCAAGGAGCACGCATTAAGAGAGCAAGCTGTGGGAGGCCAGGGCCACACGCCAGCTGCACGTATCCTCTGGGATGTATAATTAGGAGGTACTGAGTGTGGCAATAGGAGCTCAGGTACCTGCCCAACTACTTGCAGACAAGGCAACAGGAGACTAAGTTTGCAACTCTTGGTTTGTAAACTGAAATTAGGTAACAGAAAGCAGTAACAAATTATATACTTGTTCATTATACATTATATGAAATGATATGCTGAATGCAAGTATAATTGCCATGCAATCCTCCAGGAATATAATTATGTAATAAATGCATATAGTACATGCTAATTACTATATGATTACAGAGTAATTACATGGTTATTTGAGCCCAGAAGACAAAATATTATGCCAGGCTCTCCAAACAGGAAGAAGCAACTACGGCGAAGCTGTATTTAAGTTCAAGCTCACAGGCCATTGGAAGGAAACCAGAATAAATTACATAAAAATTTGCAAACCTCAATTACCACGAAGCTCTCCACATACAGAATGTGGGCTCAACAAGCAATGAAGTTTCCGATTAGAAAAATTCAGCTAGTATTTTGGACAGCATTTTCATTGGCTTACAAACCAGAGGCTTCCAGACTCACTCAAAACATATGCTGCCTTCGCCACAGCCCCTGTGCTCCGAGCACCAGAGAAGCTATGCCATCCACTACCCACCATACGGTCTGGAGAGTGACTGTGGAGGCCAAGCTCACTGGGGTGTTTGAGCGGGCTGGTCAGGGCAACAGGTCGCTGGGTGATATGAGCACTTTTATGAAGGTTGATGGTTCAAGCTACTCAGTGGCATCACAGAAGAAAGGCCTAGCAAAGTGCTTCTGTAAAGATTATAGCAAGAAAATGCCACGGCACAGTGTACTTTGTAACACATAGGCTCACCATGCATTGGAGTTGACTCCACAATGTCGAGCAATTTCCTGTTCAGGTCTCAGCCCTCCATGGATTTGGTGACTTCCTTTCATCCTGTCTATGTGCTCCCAGTAGATGGAGGCCAAGAAGGCATTTGGGAAATTACAGGAGGCTAGAGAATTGATAGGAGCTCCGGTAGCATAGTGCCTAAAGCACTTGACTGCCAACCAGAAGGCTGCTGGTTCAAACCCACCGGCCACTCCTCGGAAGGAAGATGTGGCAATCTACTTCCATAGTGATACTGCCTTGGAAACCCAAGGAGGGGTTGCTATGAGTTGGGTCTGACTTGACGGCACATAACAACAACAACAAGAGAATTGATGTCCCTGCAAACAATGAATGTGCTCAGCTGCTAATGCAAGTTTGGAGGTTCAAGCACAGCTGCAGTGTCTCAGAAGTAAGGCCTGGCGATCAACATGTGAAAAACCAGCCATTGGAAACCCTGTGGAGCACGGTTCTAGTCTGACACACGTGGGGTTGCCATGAGTCAGGACTGACACCACAGCAACTGGCAAGAGAACTGACCAGAAAGGAGAATCCAGATGGGTCAGGTGGGACTCAGAGAGGGGACAATGCACTTGATATAGGTTTAAAGGATATATGCTGTAAGGCCAGCATTTCCAGGAAAGAGAGTCTCCACATTCTACAGAAGATTGCCTTGCTTTAAGAAAACCCAACATGCAAAAATCTGAAAGCACAAAATTACCATATCCCCTGGAACCACGAGTAGTGTTTTACTGTGCCCCAAGTTCATGTTTCTGCCTATGACATCTGAGTCCAAGAAACTGAATATGGAAGGCAATAAACAAGATAATGAAGCCCTTCTCGGGTAAACAGTGCAGGAAGCTCACAGCTGCACCTGCACCCCTGCTGGTTTAACAAGCGCACCTGGCACTGCTTCCCATCACACTCTTCCCAGGTCTGCTTGTCTCTGGCTGCTCCTCTCCAAAGTGAGGGTCCCTGGGACTCAAGTGGTGGAATAGTCACCCTGGGTCCTGATGTGTTATGGACTGAACTGTGTCCCCCAAAAGATATGTTGAAGTCTTAACCCTGTATACCAATGACTATGACTTGGTCTTGGGAAATAGCATCTTTCTTAGCAAACGTCATTAGCTAACAAAGTCTTACTGGAGAAGGGTGGGTCCTAATCCTAATCCCTTCCCAGAGGTGTCTTCTTAAAGGCAGGACACAGGGGAACAGACACACATACGGAGGGAAGGCACCATGTGAGGATCTGTCTATAAGCCAAGGAACACCAAGAAATGCCAGGGCTGCCAGGAGCTGGGAAGGTAAGTCAGGCTCTTCCTCTGCAGCTGAGAGAGAGCACAGTCCAGTCGATGGCCTGAGTTCAGACCTCCAGCCTCCAGAACCATGTGCTTTAAAGCTGCCCATTTGGGAGGATTTTGTCACGGCAGCTTTTTTTTTTTTTGGAAAACAAGACCTCTAGGTCTTGATGACACTCCAGCCTTCTCATCTTGTGAAGTTTCTAACATTGCTGCTCTTAGGGCCCAGGAAAGTGACTTATATTCTTGAAGGTCTAGGATTCTCTGGGAGATTTCTAAATTACACATATTTTGAGACAATTAAAATAAATTAATACACCATATTCCTGGATTCGCTCCTTAGGGCTGGATGTTGGTACATAATTCTCTTACCTGCATTTACATTTGCACTAGTGTCAAATGGTATTTTCTGATCTCTGGCTAAAATACAGAACAGAGGCACAGAGGTAGACTTAACTCTTAAACGATCTAGACAGTGATAAATGAACAAGTAATTCATATTAGTTCAAATAGAGGAAAATGGCAGAAGAATTAAGTCATCACATGCCAGCCAGTAATGCAGGCCTGCCAGATTCAAAAGCACTCGTTTGCAGAGGGGCTGCGTCCAGAGTGGAAGCACCAATTTAGTTTCAGCAAAACAATATCATTCTTTGTGTTAAATTAATGTTATTAACTTGCATTTCATTGTTTTCAAAGTTTTGTTCATACTTTGTGTGTCTGTTGCTTTTACAGTTGTATAAAAGCAAAGAATAAGTGCTCATAGTTTTATGTTTATGAATTTCAAGTAACATTATAATAACAAAAAGAGTTAACACATGATACCCAGGAAATTTTTTCTCTCTGAAAGTCATACATACAATACGCAAGCTTTGAAATAACTGGCCCGCGGTGTGCCTTCTTTGTTATAACAATGGTAATTTCCTTTGTAAAGTTGTTGGATCTAGAGAAGCTACTAATTAAGTTTTTCTTCTTAATGGTATCAAAAAAGAAAAGGAACATTTTAAAGGAAAAGCAACATTTTAAAGGAAAAGCTTTGTACAAAGTGGGCCTAGCTTGTAGCACTTTATACCCAAACCAACTGCTCAAAGTAAATCCGTTTAACAATGGTGTGATTTAGCTTCATTTTCTGCTGATTCTGTCTTCATTAATATGCAACCCAATGACAGATACCAGAATGTACAACCTGGAGTATTCACAGATGAAAATTATTGATTCATTTCTAGATTACAGCTCAATGCTGACTTTATTTGTGTTTCTGATTTTTCATTCAAAGGAAACATTTTCACGACTCTTCCCAACTTACATATGAGGACCCCCTAACGTCAACACCATAACCTGACAAAGAAAAACGAAGAAAACGACAGACCAATAATCCTCACAAACAAAGATGCAAAAATCCTTCATGAAATGTTAGTAAACTGACTTTAGCAATATGCTAAAAGGACAATACTTCATGACCAACTTGAGTTTATCCCAAAATGCAAGGTTAGTTTAATGTTTTAAAATTCATACAATTCACCATATTAACAGGATGTAGGAGAAAATCATGATTACTTTCCTCCCCAGCCAGGTGCCATTGAGACAATTCCAAATCATGGCACCCCTGTGTGTGTCAGAGTGGGAGTGTGCCCCCTAAGGTTTTCAATAGCTGGTGTTTTGGAAGCAGATCACCAGGACTTTCTTCCAAGTCACCTTTTGGTGGGCTCGAACCTCCAGCTTTTCAGTTAGCAGTTAAGCGTGTGAACAGTTTGCACCACCCAGCGACTCTTATTACTTCTGGAGATGAAGAAAACTATTCAACAAATTTCCACATTCATTCATGATAAAAACTCTCAGCAAACTAGAAATACAAGAAAACCTCCCCAATCTGATAAAGAGCACATATGAAAAACCTACAGCTAAAATCATGCTTAACAGTGAACTATTGTTTGCCCTAAAGTCAGGAACAAAGGAAAGATGCTCATTCGTATAATTTTACTCAACACTGTATTAGTGGTCCTAGCCATTGCAATAAAAGCAGTGGAAATAAATAAAAGGAATAACAATCAGAAAGGAAGGCATAAAACTATCTCTATTTGCAGATAACTTAAACAATACTAAGAATCTACAGAACAATGGCTAGAAGGAATATGTGACTTTAGCATGGTCAAACGATGCACGCTTACCAAAGATCAAGTGTGTGTTATAACCTAGCAGCCAAAAGAAATACGAAAATTAAAATTTGAAAGCTCAATTCCATTTACAATCGCACTAAAAAGCAAAATAAAATAAAGCACTGAAGAAGGAACTTAATAAAAGATATACAAAACTTCAAAAACATCAAATATTGATGAGAAAAAATAAAGACTTAAATAAAAAGGGATACATACCATGTTCTTGGATTGTAAGACTCAATATTGTTATACTTTCAATTATCTCCAAATCATAACCTATTTTGAAATTAACAGCTAATTCTAAATGCAAAGGACATGGAATACTCAAAGCCATTTCAAAAAGAACAACACAGTTTAAGAACTTTAACTGACTTCAAAGTGTAAAGTAAAGCTTCAATTATCAAGATAGTATGGCACAACATAGGCATACACAGAATGAACAGTGGGATAGAAGACAGAACTCAGAAATCACCCACATACATAATTTTACTTTTGATAAAAGGGCTAAAGCAATCCAATGGGGAAAAGAAAGTACAAATGCTATTATAATAAATGGATATCACCATGGGAAAAAAGTCTCAATCCCTACTTCACACCACACATGAAATTGAATGCAGAATGGATTATAGGCTTAAACATGAAAACTAAAATCCTAAAGCTTTTAGAAGTAAACATAAGATGGTATCTTTATGACTTGGGAGTAGGTAAAGATTTCTTAGACAGGACATAGAAAGATAGGACATGAAAAAATGATAAGCTACATTTCCTCAAAAATAAAAACTTCTGCTCATCAAAAGATACTGTTAAGAAAAATGAAGACAAACCACAGCCTGGGAAAATATATTCACAAAACATATATCTGACAAAGGATATATATTGATATACCTAAAATACATAAAAGAATGCCTAAAATTCAGTAATTAAAAGAAAATGAACCAATTGAAAGTGGGCAATTTGGAACACTTCACAAACAAAGATATACATATGGCCAACAGGCACATAAAAAATGCTCAACGTAAGTTTTAAGGAGAATGCAAATAAAATCCACAATAATATACCACTACACACCCACCACAATGGTTAAAATTAAACACTACTTGTTGTCAAAGATGTTGTGAGAGTGCGAAATGGTCCAACCACTTTGGAAAAATGTTTGGCAGTTTCTCATACAACTAAACATATGTCTACTCTATGACCCAGAAATTCTGTTCCTAGATATTTACCCAGGAGAAATGAAACATATGTCCACAAAAAGATGTGTATAAGAATATTACAGCAGTATCCTGATGACACCCAAAGCTGGAAACAGCCCACAGATCCATCAATAAAATAATGACAAGGCCGACTGTGGTCTATCTACACAATGGAATACTTAGCAATAAAAATAGCTGATTCATACAACACCATGGATGAATTTCAAAACACTATGCTAAGGGGGGGAAAAAAAACAAAAAACACCTTACACACAAAGAGCACACACTTTAGGATTCCCTAGAACAGGCAAAACTAAATTACGATGAAAAAACAAGAACAGCGCTTGCTTCTAGGAAACGTGGTGGTGATTGGTTGGAAAAGGGCAACAGGGAGCTTTCTGGGATGGCAGTCACATTCCGTATCCTGGTAAGAGGTTTGGGTAGCGTAGGAGTATGCATTTTTCAAAACTCAGAGATTAGTACAGCAAAGTTTGTGCATATATAAACTTTACCTCAAAAGGAAAACTAAAACAGTGAAGAAATATTGAACCTAGTCAATGATAAAGGAGCTCTAGTGATGCAGTGGTTAAGGCATTTGACTGCTAACCAAAAGGGCAGTGAAAAGTAAGGCAGTGAGCTTCCAATGGGAATTGCTAAGAGTCAGAATCGACTGAATGGCAGGGAGTGTGGTTTTTCTGTTTTGAGAGTTAATGATATTTATTCTGATGGAGTTAGAGGAGGTGTGCTATGTCTTCCAATCCCTGGTGGCACAGTGGTTAAGCACTCAGCTGCTATCCAAAAGGTTGGCAGTTTGGATCCGTGTGGCACTCTGAGGGAGAAAGATGAGGGACTCTGCTTCTGTAAATATTTAAAACGTAGAAACCCTCTGGGGTAGTTTTACTCTGTCCTGTAGGGTCACTATGAGTCAGAATCAACTTAACAGCAACGTTTTGTTTTGGGTTTGAGTACTTATGTATGCAGTTTACTATGCTATGCATAACCAATTTTAGATGGAAAGATGGACAGAGGCATGGACAGATGGATAGACAAGTGATAAAGTAACGACATGCAAATGTTAATAGTGGATCTAGGTGGTGGGTATACGGGTTTACTGAAAATTTTTCCACTTTCTCCTATGTTTAAAGGGGTTTATAATCAAATACTGAAAAAACAGATGCATCATGCTGTAATTGTGAGTTGCCATCAAGTTGTCTCCGATTCACGGCGATCTTATGCATAACAGAATGATCTGTAGTCTAGACCTGCCTCACGATCTCTGATGCGTTTGAGCCCCTGAGGTGACTGAGTGTCAGTCTCTCTCGGTGAGGGTTTCCCACACTGTCACTCAGCCCTGATTATACCCCAAAAATCTTCACATGACAAAGATGCTCACCACTGGGAACACAACGCTTAGGGCCCCGTTACCTCCCTTCTCATCCTCCTCACCAGTATACCTCTGACTCCCTCTCGGGCCCCACCTAGCCTTATGTATCCTGCTGCAATGAAGTCTACAATAAACACTCTAAATGTCTGGACGTGTACATTAGAGTTGGTTTCCCACCTGGTAAGAACACTGATTCACCACATCTATTCAATGGATCCCCCAGTGCACAAAATTGCTACCTCAGTGACTTGAAACTGGGGGGGGTGGGGACGATTCCGTTTACACAACTTGAGGCACACCCAACTCTCCGCCGAGTCACGCACTGCGCCGAGGAACAAGTGTGCCTCTGTTTTATGATCTGGCCACGAGCACCTTCTTGTCTGCGTGGGAAGGCTTCGAAACAGCTTTACCATAACTCGGAGTGCCAGCCTCTCCACAGTTCATTTTAGAGCTCAGCATTAAAATGCTGCTTTCCCCCCCTCCTCTCCATCTCTAATCTTTCCCTCCATCTGCTGTTATTCATTCATTAACTTGGTACAATGTCTGGGATGCTGTCTGAATGGGAAGTATTCTCAGAATGAAGGCTGTTGACTAGAAGTCCTTGTTTCTTGGGGGAGGGCATGTGCACGTTGGTTGTGTTCTGCTAATGAGATCCTCTCTAGCACCAGCATTATATGATGGAGAATGCCACTTAACCAGCTTTTTGCTTCAAAGTTAGACATAACCACATTGTTACTTTGCTGGTTACGGATTGCTGTCTCCATTGCCATTCGAAGTCTCTGTGGCTGTGATCACAGCTGACTGACTTGTTTCCTGCTTTCCTGGGCATGAGAGGGCTAACTGCCATAGTAACTGGAGGCCAGACCCCACAGCATAGAATAAAGAGGCAGGTGGCAATGAAGGAGCAAAGAATCAGGAGTCGGTGGAGGGGTGCTGGGATTTTAATTTGGTCCAAACATCTGAGTGTCTTTGTCCATGCCAGCCTTCCCCCATGGGCCTCAGTTTCCCCTCTTGTAAGATGGCACCAGTAAAGTCTCTTTGAGCCTTAGGGCTATAATGCAGTTTGCCTTTTCTGATGAAGTGTTTAGGATGAAACTGGATATCTGGAGACAGAATGTACAGCCTCAGCCATGGCTTGTGTCCACTGTTGGCTGTTTGCTGCTTTAAGGAATACACGGACCAACAATTTCCACCCAGACCTGCAAGCAGAGCGCATGCAAATGGAACCTCCCTTCTCAGCCTCCTTACAAACCCACTTCCAAGTCTCTCTCAGGCCCTAATGTTGGAGATGTCAGGGATGAATGGTGCACTGGGTGATGCTTTCATATTCTAAACTCCTCTAGAGCAAGGAACTGCCTTTATCCCAAATACAATCCTCACACTGTCCCAAGTCAAAGAGGCTATCAGTGTGGTCGGCAGCCCCTCGTTAAATTCCACCATTATTGGCAAACGCCAGGGCCAGCTAGCCAGTCAAAATAATTCAGGATGCAACACCAATGCAAGCAACTGGAAATCCATTTTTATAGATTACAAGGTGCGATCAAACAATAAATCATTAAAATCTGCATGGTCTGCATGCAACGTGTTTTATCGAGACACAGCGGGAAAATCTTGTTTACAAATGCTTGCTAATTTCTGGTTATCTTCCTGCCTTTCTTTCGGGGGCTGCAGGATTGAATTCACAACTAGTTTCCTTTCTCTTTCTGACTTGATTAATTACCATGTTAACATCACAACTGTTCTTCTAAGAGTCTTCTAATAATGTGTTATCCCAACAATTAAAAAATGGACAAAAGGCTTTGAAATCTTTGCAGGGATAGGGTATAGGTTTTTCTGGAAGGTCCCATTTATAGTCTGGCCTTTCTGACATCCGCAAGGATCAGATGGCAAATCTGATCATACAGGGTTGCAGCCCTGGTCATTGATCCTTCAAACCGAACTGTTTTGAATATCTGTGAATTTGAAAATAATCCTTCCCTCTAGTGAAGGTAGTTCCCAATGCTAACCACAAGCCACGGACCAGCCTCAGCCGTTACAGCTTCCGTTTCCTAGTGCACATACTGTAGGGGCCATGCCATACCTTAAAAAATTAGATGTCTCCTGGAAGTGGCGGGCAAGTCACATGGCCGTGGTGCATGATGACTCATATTGCTGTCTCAGCAACTGGGATCATTGCATTTTTAATTAACCTTTCCAACCTCCTCCACCTTTTCCTTTTGTTATACATTGGATCTCTGAAGTTTTATACTTGTTTATGTTCAACTGGGTTTGAAACAAAGGCATGAAACATGACGGCAGATGAGGTAGGAGCCCAGGCTCCTACGGGCAGCCAGGTGAGAGGCCGTGCCTCACTGTACGTCGGATGTGGGGACAGGCACTCACAACTTGGTGGCTGGGTTCCCACCTAATTTTTGTTTTGGCAGCTTAGTGTTATTTAATGGCCTTGGCTACCAGGAAACTGGCTTTTTAAAATCTCTTTCAACCTAATTATAATTCCTGCGTATAAATCACACAATGATCAATTATAAAAATCTCAGGTTCATAAATATTTAACTTAGCATTTAAATCCACACTGCAGGAGTGCATGGAATTTCTGAGCCCATCTCTTTGCAAACAACTGCTTTATTACAGTTCCAATGCCAATTACTGAAAACTGAACCAAGTTTGTCTTGCAACACACTCAGGCCCTATTTGAGCATAATGCCTTGCAGTGTATTAAGATGGCACAGCTTAGTTATTCCTAAAATATGCGTGCCTCCCATTAAAAAGATATTTTACAAAGTCTTCTAGCGCCATCTTTTAATTCGTCCAGTATAGAGAGGCACAATTATGACATTAGACATAAAAAAAACCACTCATTAAAATATATTTGATCTAATGTAAGATTGATTTTGAGAAAACTGAGGTCAGATTTGTTTGGAAAATATATTGTGACCTACGCAGACCCTGATGCAGAAAGGAAATGATCTTCCACAAGGACGTGAGCAAAACAGTGAAATATTTTTCAGCAAAATCATAAAACCATAATTGGATTTCAATTTAGTAATAGTCTGCCTAAGACAGACCATTTTTAATAATCTAATTATGTGTTCAGGGCCTACTCCAGAACTCAACGACTGCTTCAGAACTGTTAATTGTACTCAATCCTGTTGCATCTTCAACCATGAAATTTGCTATTACATGTAGGACTGACTCTCAGTTATGGGTTTCTTTTTTTTCCCCCCAATCTCAGATAATCTTTGTAATATCCAAAACGGACTACACCTTTAATATTCTAAAAGCGGAATCTTCTAATGACTTTCTCTGGATCAGAACATTTGATCTCGAGTAGCTCAGATTTCTGGTCCTTCCACAGACAAAATCCACAATGACATCAACAAACATTTTCCTGATTTTTATGAAGACACAGACTGCAGCCCTTGCTTTTGTCTGATTTTCATTAATTAAAGGTACTTAATTGCTAACATCTCATTAGCAGTAAAATTAATGAGTGCTTCAACTACAGGAAAGATCTACATGATAATACAAACCTAATTCACTTTATGGGGTAACACTGTAGCCCCACTAATATTTAGCCTATTCAAGCTCCACTAATATTTTAACCATCTCAACAAGAAAAGGCTAACTTAGGCTTCAAAGCCAGTACTGTTCTTGCCAGGAAAAAAAAAAAAAAAAAAACCTATGTGAGCCAACCAAGTAACAAAGAATCTGTGTTTTCCCTCACCTTTCCACCAACACATAACCAATCACAGAGGAGCAACAATTGCAAGGGAAATATGGAGTGTTTGTTTTGACTGTTTTCTAAGTTATTATCAGGAGCTCTGGTAGCATAGTGCCTAAGGCACTTGACTGCTAACCAGAAGGCTAGCGGTTCAATTCCACCAGCAACTCCTCAGAAGGAAAGTTGGGCAATCTACTTCTGTAGTGATACTACCTCAGAAACCCAAGGAGGGGTCTCTATGAGTCGGCTCCGACTCGACGGCACATAACAACAAGAAGTTATTATTGAATAAAAAGGTGTCCTGGAACTAATGCACCTCAGAAGAAAGGCCTGGTGAGTTCCTTCTGAAAAATCAGCCGCTGTGGAGCACAGCCCTGCTCTGACACACACGGGGTCACCATGAATCTGAAGTGGCTCAACGGTAACTGGCTTTTTGGGTATTTTGGGGGCTGGTAAATGAGGTGGGCGATGATTTTAGGGAATACTTAAGCCAAACCCAATCCATTGCCATCGAGTCAACTGTGACTCATAGCGACCCCCATTGGGTTTCTGAGGCAGTAAATCTTTGCGGAAGTAGACTGCCCCATCTTACTTCCACAAGGGCTGGTGGGTTTGAACCGGCAACCTTCTGGTTGGTAGGCAAATGCCTTAGGCACTGCACCACCAGAGCTCCTTTGGGCAATGCTTATAGGTATAAAATAATGGATGAATAGACACATATGAGTTCCAGTAGCATAGTGCCTAAGGCACTTGACTGCTAACCAGAAGGCTGGCGGTTCAAACCCATCAGCCACTCCTCGGAAGGAAGATGGGACAATCTACCTCCGTAGTGATACTGCCTTGGAAACCCAAGGAGGGGTCGCTATGAGTTGGGTCGGACTCGACGGCACATAACAACAATAAAGGATTTTTTATATAGGTGATTTGTAAATTTTGCTCTGAAAGTACTCACAGAAGGGCTTTCTTGAAAAGGTTTTGAGTCAAAAAATAGCACTGGGGAAAGTGTCACATTTCTCAGGGTGACTACGCTGAAGTGTTAGTTTGGGTGTGTAGTTCTCGGTGTGGTCATTATCCATGGTCTCCCTGGACGCTGCCTGGGTTCCTCAAATAGGCCAGAGCAAAGAAATGGGGGCTGCGGGACCCCATATCACTTCTGCTCCACAGTCTACAGAAATGGTTCTGGGCTCTGATATGCACAGAGAGGAGAAGTACTGATTCCCAAACCAAAGAATCAGCTGAAACAATGAAAAATGAAGGAGCTGAAGATCCTACTAAGGGGCCGGGATGATGCGGAGACAATAATGAATCACTGATGATGCTGGCGGTTGTCAGGGCCCTCGCAGAGTGGATTTCAGCACAGATAAGCTAAATATCAGCTCTTTATTTTTAGTTAAAGAGCATAAAATTCAATGCTTTTCCTCCCACGAGCCTATTGCCATACCTGCTGTGCTACCTATTTGCCTTCACCTGCTTCCCAATTAATACCCCATTAAGCTGATCCACCTGCAGTGGCTTTCGCCTTCACCACAGCCCTGCAACCATCACTCATCTGCTACAGCTCAATTGTTTCTTTTGGGAAGATAAACAAAAGCTGCATGAATAACAATGGCAACGCTTTGCATTTACAGGGTGTCCATTCTCTCAAGACAGAAGCCAGAAAGAGGCCAGTTTCCAGGAGGCCCGGGCACTTATGTAAGTCTAGACTAAGTGTAGCCACATTCCAGAAGACTGGGGGGGGGGGGGGGGGGGGAGAAGAAGGAATGTCAATCTGATTAATCAGATATGTAACTCAGGATTATATATAAATATATAAATGATATTTCCCATCCTTCGAGGTGATGCATGTCAAGCTGGGTTAATAAATTTTTGCTGGGTAAAGGGACTTTAGGTAACCTGTCTTAATGAAGATTAGCATTTGATTTCTCTTTTATGTAAGCAGGTGTTAAGTGTTTAAAAACTTGGATCCTTCCAGCAGTGGTCAAACCCAGGCAGCTTCAGAAGGCCCTGGAGAACAATCTTTTGTTTTTGAACAGGTTCGGGCCCCTCTGAGAAGCTGTGTTTTTAAAAAGCTTCCAGGAACTTCTGATGATCAGGCTGGGACTTTGCTGCTCTTCCGTAGGCTCAACCATTCCTTTGGACTATTCCAGCTGCCTCTCAATGTTTAGTCGCTCCTGGGGTTTCTGGTCACTGTTGTTAGCTGCGGACAAGCCAACCTCCAACTCACAGCTGCTCAATGCACAACGGGACCGCACGCACAGTGGAGTGCCACGGTACCCTGTCAGGCACCATCCCTAATCTGTCTTAGTGTGGAGGCTCTGCTGCAACCCGTTCAACACAGTAACAACACACAAGCGTCCACTGCCAGATGGGTGTTGGCTGCACGGATGTACACTGGCTGGGAATGGAGCTCGGGTACCATCCCCAACATGGAAGGTGAGAACTGCACCACTGAACCACCAGTCACTCAGCTTTCTAGTTGGTGCTGGTCAAATTTTTCATACATTTAACCCTTACGGGTTGTTTGCTGGTGGAAAGCTCACACAGCCCTCATTCCACAAAGATCTTGATGAAAGGATTTTTTTGGCCCGTGTTTCCAGTGTAACATCAGCACTGAGGCTGGATTAGATTTAGCAGGATTAGATTTACTAGCATAAGGTGGGCTAAGACAAAGCAAGGCAGCTATGCCCCCACACATCCTGCACCAGCCCTATGGCCTCCAGGTGACTGCAGAGGGAGCAGACAGCAGAAAGGATGTGGGAGCGCTGTAGCCATGCTCCAGCGAGCTTCTGTGTTTTATTTTGATGGTGTGTTGGCAAATCTTTCTGCTCATCTCGTTTCTAGCTTTAAATTGGTTCCAAATGCATTCACACACTTACCCTTCTGAGCCCCGGCATAATTCTCGTTATATCCTCTTTTGAAACACTACACCAGTTAGCGCAAGGATTAAGTTTAAACCACCAAATTTTTACATTAAAATTCCTTATCAGGAACTCCATTGTGTCTCTGCAATTGAACCTGCAGTTGTGTCTCCTGCAGGAACTGCAGAGTAAATACAGCTGCATTCTTCTGGTGTTCCATGGACACCCAGCCACCTCTCCACTGTGGGTGCCCTCGCACCTGGCTCCCGTCCACCAAGGCAAGTCAGTCGCAGCAGGTCGAGGCAGGTGAGTAATGCAGCACTCTCAGGCTGCTTCTGGAACACTGAGTTTCCTTAGCTTCTCACACAGTTGTGTCAGTTACAGGGCTGTTATGTCCTTAACGTGCATGGGCACACAGTGTTGGATTAGCCAATAAGCAAGGGAAGCAGAGGCTCACTGTGCTTACTCACTAATTTGTGGTGAAGAATTTCACATCTTTTCACTACATCAAAGATCCTGCTTCTAGGTATGGCTGGCATCTGTCTCTCCCCCCACCCCATGACACCTTGCTACAGAATCAAAGCCTCTTTTAAAATCCACAATCCCTGACAGAGACGGACTAAGCGCGGGCTTACTTATGCTTACTTACTAATAAGCCAGTGCTTACCTGCTTAGTGGGTACTTCGTCCCTGTGGACGCTACACAAATTAAGACCCCCGGGCTCAATGAGAACAAACCCAGGATCCAGAGACTGACACGTCCACCTCGCTATTTGCTCAGTAAACAGCAGGTATAGTTTGTACAGAAGTGCCTGTCTTCTACCCCAAAACTCTTCCGAGCTTCAAAGTGTGCCTTTTCCTGACAGTGCTTTGGACTTACAGACCGGCTTGTTTTTGTGATAAACAGACACTTGAATGGCTCCATTTACCCGCGGGCAAGGCTGAAGCTGAATGTGAACGTGGGGGTCAAGATGATTCCATCAGCTTTACGCCTGGAGAGCGCAGGACAACATTCACAGAAACACTAATGCTGCACTCGGCAGCCCCGGACAAGCACAGAGGTGCAGGGCTGCCCTCTGGCCAGGGTATTCAAGGTCAGGACACAGGAGGAAGGCCGGCCTTCCGTGAGTGTGGTAGTTATGTTTGTGTGTCAACTTGGCTGGGCTTGGTTGAGTGGCTGGGCAGCTGGTGGTAGTTATTCCCCATGATAAGACTGGCAATCACCTCCATGGTGGGATCTACCACAAGCAGCTGAGTAGTAGCTGCCTTTGGGATGTGGTCTGCTTCCTGTATATAAGGAAAATCCACTGGAATGGTCTCTAGCTTATGGCACACTTGGACCCTGCATGTAGCCATGTCATTGTTCAGCAGTCCTGCCATGCTCTGCCGACCTTGGGACTTACAAGGGACTTGAATTAATGGCCTGCCATGTGGTTTGGTAACATTGAGACTGTGCCTTTTTACTTGTCAACCTTGGGCTTCTCAGTCTCAGCAGTCAGCAGCTATCTGAAGAAATGCCTCTAGCTCCAGTGGGCCAGGAGCAGGAGGCAGAGCTGGACCCCAAGGTCGAGGGGCTTTCATACAGCCTCTAGAGCCTGGCACTCTGAACTTGGACTTAAAGCCTCCAAACTGTAAGAGAATAAACTCCTGTTTGTTAAGGCCATCCATTTGTGGTATAGTCTTGTCAGAGCGGCACTAGGTAACCAGAACAGGGGGGAAAGGATGAAGGGAGGAAAAGCCATGGTGAATTTCTGCACTGTAGGAAGAGGGCCTGCATCCCTGCCCTAGTGCACGACTCTGTGCTGCAGAATATCCCGTTTCAAGACATAGGAAGAATCACAAAAAGCTAGACTTTATCTCTCTGTAATTTCGTATTCTCACCGTGGTATTGTCAAACACAGGTATGAACCTTTTCGCTCGGGCCTTCAAAATAATGACCGGCCCTTGAGAATTTCCCCTGATGTGTGTAGAGCTGCTTTCTATTACCAGAAAAGAGCAGTCAGTCTCCTTTCTGTGGCATTAATTAATAAACTGACCCAAGAGATCCCAGCAAGTTCCTGAGGTAGAAAATATTATCCCTAGAGTGGAACCTGGAGGCAGAAGTGGGGAACTGGTTAGATTCAGTAAGGTAATTAACATCCCCATGCACTTGAATACACCCTCCGGGTATGAGCTGCTGTCAAGTGGACTGTGCCTCATGGAGATGCCTTGTGCATTAGGGTAGGACTCTGCTCCATAGGGTTTTCAATGTCTTATTCTTCTGAAGTAGACTGCCACTGGGTGGACTCGAACCACCAACCTTTCTACTACTAGCAGTGTTAACTGCTTACACGACCCAGAGAGTCCATTCTGCAAGTAGTTGTTGATTAATGACAGGACAGAAGTCCAGTTGGCTTTTTGGTGGTAAACATGGTTTTCTCCATTTCTGTTTTATGTGATGTGTGGTACAGATGGTTCTCACTGCCAGACTAGGAGCTCCCCCTTACATCTGGAAAGAGACCCATCCCCTAAAGTCTTCCATGACCCCTTCAAGGATCTCTAGTGAGAAATTCAGTGAAATATTATAAATGGTACTATATTTAGTGATATCTGGAGATTGTGGTGGTGGTTTGGTAGTTGATGTCTATGTAGTTCCAAGATTTGGTTTAGAAACACATTTGTAGAAAAACTGAATATTAAATGTCACTTTGGGAAAGATGTGATCAAACATTATAATAACAGATAGCAAAAGTTTTGGAACGTCTAATATAGACCTTGAAATTGGGAACTCAATTCTAGTAAGGTGCCTGCATGTTAGGGGGAAGAAAAGAAAGCAAATGTCTAAATCTATTTTTTGGCACCAACAAGAGGTCCTCTTTGTGCAGAGAGATTTCTTTGAAGTGCCACTAACTCAGGAGGGCATTTTGAGAGACAATAGAAAGGAAAGTACAATGTGATTACAAGCCTCATAGAGTCTTCTAAGGAAGGGATCACAATCATCTTCTGAAGCCAAAACCACAGAAGGGAACAGGTATCTGCAGGGTATTAGTGTGTCAGTAAATACATAAAGTACTAAAGTCCCACACATTTGACATTTGACGAACAAAGCTATCCATCAATGTCCTGGCACAGATCAATCAAACAGAATGCAACTGCTGAAACTAATAGTATGATGGTAATAATGTAGCCATAAAACCTCTGGTCTATAATTGACTGCTTCCACTTGAAGCTAACATGTCTAAAACGGTGACTAATGTTCACCTAAAGATTTCACTTGTGTTGAATGACAGTCCGTTACACCTCACAGTATTCTTAGTGGATGGCTAGTGCTAGATAATGGCCCAGGGACAGAAGCCAAGGGGATGGAGGGACAGACTACCCCTAAAGGGGCAATGCAGACAGGTGATGGTCACAGGTGGAGCTCAGGTATGTTTCCTCTTAGCGGCCTCCTTTAGATGTGATGAGGCTGCCACTCTCTGACAAAGTAATCCAATTAGAAATGCACGAGGCTGGAAGTCCAGAACCATTTCAGCAAGTTCCTCAGGGCATCTGGATCCTCGTTGTTGAATGTGGTTAGTGAGCATATTACTATAAATCACATTCCCCATTGCACTGTGAGGACTACGGCTTGTCTCTCTGCAATAAGCAGTAACTAGACCCACACAAATCTTGGCCCTTGTCCCTTTTATTTTAGTAAGCTCTTGGACTATCTGCGAATGTTGGTTGGTAGTCTGGCAAACAGTCTGGTCAGGATGGTCTACTCGGACAAGAGGGCTGGCTGGGCCGTTGGCGGTGAGAACCAATGTTTGTAAGGAAAGCTTATTGGGCTAGAGACAAAACAAAAGATGACTTTCCTCTCAGCACAAACCTAGAGGCTTCCACTGGCTGCTGAATGGACAGGGACCAAGCAGGGCAGCGTTATACATACCATGGGCATTTGCCACAACCACACTGATCAAAGACTGATTCCCGGCAACACAGCAGGACTGAGAAAAGGCTGTGTTGCACTTACCGTGGGGCTTTGGTTTGGTTTCGTGTGTTTTTTTTTTTGTTTTTTTTTTTAACTCTCAACTGGGGTTTCACCTACGTGCCCTGAAAGCCATTGTCACATTGATAGAGCTCTATTTCACCACGGGAGAATGTCTCCCTTTCCTTCATCACCCACACAGGAGACAAGCCCTCTGAATCTTTCCGTTCACAGCCCTAAGTAAAACTCATTTATGTGCTGGGTTCAAGTAAAATGTAAGTTTCCTGGGGTTTCATTATAGCTAAATTCCCCTCATAAAATCCTGTGCCTCCAAACCCATTTGCAAGTGTCAACCTTTCAGTTATAGCCAGTAACTATTTTTTGCTATAGCAGATTTTTTTGAATCCACATTGTAAGGCCCATTGTAACTAAAAATTTTAATTAATATGTCTGGCAGTTTCTAATGGACTATGAGTATACGTCAGATTGCTTTGTGCTCTTTGATATATACTTAAAGGTAATTGGGTAGTCTTACTGATGTATTTTTAAAGAGCAAACTATTGATTAATAATGTTTCAGTATTAATATAAGCACTTTGGGTGGATCAAAAAACATCAATAGGAGAAAACCCATATTTATCTACAAATTAACAACTCTGTATAGATCTGTTACTTTAAGCTAAATGGGGTGCATCCACTCATTCCCTTCCAACAGCGACCAGACTCCTCATAATAAAGATTAAAGCTGAAGTTGGCCTTATTTTTCCACTGCATGAAATGAATGCTATTCACCACTTCATGCCCTAGTGGAGCTGAAGAATAGCTGCAGTAAAGCACAGGGCCACTTTCCCCTCTGACAGGCCGATATTTTTAATGCCTTACTTGATAAAAACATTTCATACTTTGGGAGCTTTAATTGCTGCTACTGCCGAGCAGAATGATATAAAAAATGATTGCACCATGCTGGATGGAGGTGGGGATGGTCCCCGCTTTATCCCTGCTTAAAACCAGTTGTACGGCTCATAGACTCCAAGTGGATGTTCGTTCAAATCCAATGACTGCAAAGAGGAAAAGCTGGACTATTCTGGAGACACGAAGAACCAGTTCCTAAGGCTGGTTTTTAGAACACTGGGCAAAGGTCTTCTGGAACAAATTGGCACTGTCAGTTCCATTTTTGTTTAAAATACCTAGAAGGCTAGCGGTTCGGCTAAAAAAGCGTGGGCTGAATTAAATTCTTTGGTTGCATTTAGCCTCGGATGGGGGGCCTGCTAACCCACATGGAGGCTTTGTAACAACCAGGTGAGGGGCCAGGAAAGGCTGCAGCAATGGCAGCTCTTAAGCTAGCCGCAGTCACACTTCTGAGTGGGTTCCTTTGCTGGGAGGTGAGGACCAAATTCTACACATGCAGCCGCTACCAGAATACCATTTAGATTTATGAAGAGAGGGAACGATATCAACTGGCAGGGCTTCCTCTCCTAGTTTAATTCTCTCTCTCTCTCTCTCTCTCTCTCTCTCCTCTCTAAGGAAGATGGCAAATTTAACTGTAACCCACTAGCAAGCTGGAAGAGTCACAGATGGGGAAATTAACATAAGGAAAACTAAGGATCTTGCATAAGGTTACAGGATAAATTGACAGTTTCCTCAAAAGAGAACTTGAATATGGGATCTTAGGCCAAAGTTCTCTCCAGTCTAACATGTTCAACCCGCAAGGGTCAAGGACTTTGCTAAAACAGGTGTGCCAGCCTAAATGTCCCTCATCACTGTTGATGACACTCCATTCAACCAGTGGTTCTTACATTTTTGAGGGGGTCACACCCATTCCCATAGATTCTGATTCAGGAGGTCTGGGAAGGGACCCCAAAATCTGCATTCTAAACACTTCCCATGCGATTCTGCTAGACCACCTTGTGATAGATACTGAACTGTGGAGGGAAAAATCACTTCCTTGATAGCTAAGACCATTAACAATGTGAATCTTCTATATCCAAAGGCATAAGAAAAGTCAATGCTCATTTAAGCCAGAGCAAATATTCTCTAATCATTCCATCACATTATTTGTTTATTCTTTCATTCATAGTGTTTATACTAACATTTAATGTGTTTACCATCAGATCAGGCCACACACACACACACACACACACACACACACTCATATATATAGCTATTTTTTCAAGACCAACCTACCCATTCACATCCAGTTCAAGTTAGCGAGTATTAATTAAACAATGGACAAGTATATAATGTTGGACTGGTTATTACAAGGAATACAAGATAATGTCAGCAAAGCTGTGTGAAAAAACACAAGTTGTAGATAGATCCAAGGAATGAAATAGCTCAGAAAAGAAGGCCTAGATATATATCGGAATTTGGCAGAAACTTATCAGTTGGCAAGGGATAAACTACTCAAAAACAATCCTGTAACAACTGTTTATCCCCTTGGAAAAAGATGAAGTTACATTTCTCTGGCATCTGTACACAAAAATAAATTCTAAATAGATGAAAGAACTAAGTGTGTAAAACAAAACTTTAAAATCTTTAGAAGAAAACAAAGAACACCTTTATGACTTTTAGATAGGAAAGAAAATTTTAAGCAAGACTTACATGCCCCTAAACCATGAAGAAAGTCTGAAAAATTGACCACATTAAAATGAAAAACGTAATAGAACAAGAAAATCCTCAAAACAGTATATAAAGATAGCCACAGACTGGGAATGCTATTTGAATTCGCACAATGATAATCGGAAATTGCACAGAATTCCTAAAAACCAATATGAAAATGAACTATGACAAGGTGATCAATATAAGTCTGCCAAACATACAAATATATTGTACTGAGATAAAATTCTGTGTATGAGAAAGAAAGGAATTTCAAGTTCTAAGAGCAAAAGGAGCAATATAAAATTCCTAAACAAGATAAGATGCTGGTGGAAGTCAAATCATTACACTAGTTTAATTTCATTGCATTTACTCAAAAGAGTGATCTTCAGTTTTAAGTATGTGTATTACAATGTTAGGAGCTCTGGTAGCATAGTGCCTAAGGCACTTGACTGCTAACCAGAAGTCTGGCGGTTCAAACCCACCAGCCACTCCTGGGAAGGAAGACGGGGCAATCTACTTCCGAGTGATACTGCCTCAGAAACCCAAGGAGGGGTCGCTATGAGTTGGGTCTGACTCGACGGCACATAACAACAACATTACAGTGTTATGCATATCACCTCTTTCCAACTACATACTTTTGCTGAAATATTTTAGAAGTTAATTTTTGTATGTTTAAGAAGATACACAGTTTCCCAAATTCTTTTAGGTGATATCTGAACAACAGAGTTTGAAGACTAAAGTTACAGAGAACCTCTCACACATGAGCTCAGTAGATATGTACAAGATTTTGTGCATTGCTTTGCTTCCAATTAGCCAGAATTATAAACCAAGTGCCCCCTAGCTTAAGACAGGACAAATAAATTATATATTTCATTTACACAATGGAATACTATAAATGGCTGTGAAAATGAGTAAGCAAGATGAATAACTTGCAAAAAATGTTTGAAAAAGAGGCACAAAAAATGTATGTACTGAATGGGAACGTATATCCAGGCCTACCTCAGAGATAGAAGCCCTGGTAGCATAGTGCCTAAGGCACTTGACTGCTAACCAGAAGGCTGGCGGTTCAAACCCACCAGCCACTCCTCGGAAGGAAGATGGGGCAATCTACTTCTGTAGTGATACCGCCTTGGAAACCCAAGGAGGGGTTGTTATGAGTCGGGTCCAACTCGATGGCCCATAACAACACCACCACCACCTCAGAGATATTGTGGGTTCAGTTCAGTCCACCACAATAGAGTGAATATAGCAATAAAGTGAGTCACACAAACGTTTTGGTTTCCTGGTGCATATAAAAGTTATGTTTACATTACACTGTAGTCTATTAAGTGTGCAGCAGCATTATGAAAAAGTCTTAAATACTGTTACAATTACCAAAACGTGACACAGAGACATGAAGTGAACACATGCTGTTGGAAAAATGGCACTAACTGACTTGCTTGATGCAGTATTGTCACAAACCTTCAATCTGTAAAAAATGCTATATCTGCAAAGTGCAACAAACCTTCACACAGATGTAGCCATGGTGGCACAGAGGTTAAGCTCTTGGCTGCTAAATAAGAAAGTCAGCAGTTTGAACCAACCAGCCACTCCATGGGAGAAAGTCATGGCACTCTGCTTCCATAAAGATTACAGCCTTGAGTAGCGACTGGGATCTTAAAAGCTTGCAAGCAGGCATTTAGATGCAACAATGGGTCTCTCCTCGTCCGGAGCAAAGAAGAATGAAAGCCAAAGACACATGCAGACAATTAGTCCAAGTGACTGGTACACCATGCGATCCTCAGCCTATACAACTATGAGACCAGAAGAACTAGATGGTGGCCAGCTACCACTGTCAACCACTTAGAGGGGGATCTATGTAGGACATCCTGTATAGAGAGGGAGAACAATGTGGAACAAAACTTAAAATCATTAAAAAAGTAAAGGACCAGGTTTGTTGGTGTGATAGAGCCTGGTGGAACCCCTGAGACTGTGGCCCCTAACTGCCCTTCAGGTCTGAAATTGAACCTACTCCTGTGGCTTCCAGCCAAACAAAAGACAGGCATGTGAGCTGAACATTTACACTAGGTAGATACACTCCTTGGAGAGATCAACCATCAGAGAATGGAAGGGTTGTTATGCACAGGGAGATAGCTGGGGTGGGGCAGAAGTGCATGGGAGGGAAGGACACAGGGAATTGGTAACTACCGGGAGGAAGTGGGAGGGGAACTGTTGCATTGTGGGAAATTGCAGTTGATGTCATAAGACAAAGCGTGTGTGAGCTGCTGTACAGAAAGTGAATTTGCTCTGTAAGCTTTCATCCAAATCATAATAAAAATTAAAAAAAAAAAAAAAAAGATTATGGCCTTGGAGACCCCAGTGTTGGATTATTCAATAAGCAAGGTAAGCACAGGCTTACTTCTGCTTACTTCCTCATCTGCAGTGAACAGTTTCACGTGTTTTTTTACCATGTGGTGAAAGTGTTCACTACAGATGAGGAAGTAAGCAGAAGTAAGCCCGTGTTGACCTTGCTTACTGGGCAACTCTGTCCCTGGCAGGGGTTGTAAATTTGAAAAGAGGCTTTGATTCTGTAGGATGGTGCTGTGAAATTGGAAGAGAAACAGATGCCAGCCATACTTAGAAGCAGAATCTTTGATGTGGTGAAAAAAATGTAAATTGTTCACTGCAGATTAGTAAGGAAGCAGAAGTAGGCCTATGCTTACCTTGCCTATTGAATAGTCCAACACTGGAACATCCAACAAGACAGTTCTACTCTGTCCTAGGGTTGCTAGGAGTCAGAATTGATTGACGGCAAGGAGATCGACAATAGACAGATAGAGAGATACAAAGACAGATAGCTATATAGTGAAGTATGAAAACACACAAGAGAAACCAAAATTGCCTTGCCGTCAAGTCGATTGCGACTCAGAGAGAGTCTACAGGACAGGGCAGAACTGCCCCATAGGGTTTCCAAGGCTGTCAGTCTTTGCAGAAGCAGGCTGCCTCATCTTTCTCTCACAGAGCAGGTGGTAGGTTTGAACTATTCACTTTTCAGTTTGCCTTCAAGCACTTTAACCACTGGACAACCAGGGCTCCTTGAGAGAGAATAATAAACACTAAATCAGAG
The DNA here is from genome assembly GCF_000298275.1 of Orycteropus afer afer. Lineage (NCBI taxonomy): Eukaryota > Metazoa > Chordata > Mammalia > Tubulidentata > Orycteropodidae > Orycteropus > Orycteropus afer. The sequence goes on from NW_006921669.1 coordinate 10,495,112, forward strand.
GAAAAACAGAATTCAGTACCTTGATAGATCCCAAATTTTGCAGGGTCAGAAGCTAACATTATCAGGAGACTGCCTTTAGGATAACCAATATTGAGTTTTGAGCATAAAGAAAAATGTGTTTATAATTGTGTATGGTCCGTTATTAAGCTGTATTAGTTTCCTACGGCTTCTGTAACCAAGTACCACAAATTGGGTGGTTGATGAGGATAGAAGTGTATTGTCTCACGGTTCTGGAGACCTAGAGTCTGAAACCAGGGTGTTGGCTATGTTGATTCACTCCAAGGCTTGGAGGGAAACTTGTTACACACTTCTCTTCTAGCTTCTGGAGACAGCTGATGCTCCTGGGCATTCCTTGGGCGTTCCTTGGCTTATCGCTGCATCAGTCCAAGCTCTGCCTCCGTCTTCCCTCAGTGCATCTCTCTTCTCCTCTTTCATAAGGACAGCATTCAGACTGGATTAGGACCTGTCCACTCCAGTATAATCTGCTGTTAACTGATAACATCTTCAAAGACCCTATTCCAAACAGGATCACCCTCACAGGTACTAGGGGTTAGAACATCAACTTATCTTTTTGGGAGACACAATTGAATCCATAACAAAAGCATATTCCCATATTCCGAATAGAACACTTTCCTGTTGAGTAGGAATAGATGTGAATACAATTATTCGCTTATAATTTGACTTGTTTAATGATTGGAAAATGTTCCCATAGACTAACTTCTGGCTCAATACATTTCATCCTTTGTTTCTCCTTTACTGTCCACAAACATCAAGTGCAGGCCCTGAAGGACACAGTCATATCACTCTCCGCCCCTGGTCCTGTGACTTCATCTCACATTGCTGGTGACTCAGAACAGTAGGTGGTGGGACGATTCCTAGAAGCCACTGCACCATTCCTACCAGGGCATGTAGTAATAATTGAACAATACACAGGAGTAACTAGGAACCACATAAATATATGCAACTAAACCCAAGTTAAATGTATCCCCAATTCAAGTTCCCCTTAGCCAGATCCTCAAATATCTGAAGTCTGTCTAGTACCACCGGACATAGGAGAGGAAGTGAGAGAGAAGAGTGGAAAGAAACAGTGGCAGCTACAATGTTTACAAAAACATACAATCCTGTAAAAACACTGCGGGCTCTCCTATGGCTTGTGGAAGGGAGGGTCGGGAGGCTAAACTTCATTAGTTTCACAGTAAAATCCCCGGCAGGAATAAGGAAGGGATCTGTGATGATTTATTTTTATATGTGTGTGTGTGTGTGTACGTGTGTGTGTGAGAGAGAGCAACTGATCAGAGGCAAATATAGCAAAATGTTCAGATTTTGATGAAGCCTAGTTGGTAGATACTTGTACCTACATTTAGATTGTTGTTTGCTCATTTGCATATTTGAAACGTTCCACTAAGAGACGGAGACAAAGAACCCGCTGAGTGTGCTTACACTCAGCTCTCCCAGGGAAAAGCTGGTGGAGGGTTCTGAAGAAATGCCTTTGAGAGAGCTGTATGGCTTGGGGTGGATGTGGGGGGTGGGAGAGGAGGGCCTGATAGGTCCTGACAGCTGTCAGTCACCAAAGGTCTCAAGTTCATCTGCAGTACAAGTTGAAGATTCACATTGTCCCACCTCATCTGAAAGCATGCGTGGTGGCACATCCTTTTTTCTAAAAGCCACCAGAGTGCATCTGTACCCTGGACTCCCCACAGAAAAGGCCACTTGCTTTATCCAGCCAAAAGAAATCACTAGTACCAAGTGTGACTCTGTCACCACATGTCACTTCATATTGGCTGGCACATGTCAAAGAATGACACAAAAAGCTGCCACCTGCCATCCTCTCACAGAGCACATCAAACTTCTTTTTGTAAAACACTTCAACAGCAACCAAGAGAGAATTTTCTTTATGAACCACAATGCCATCTCTGTGAACAAGAGCGAGGTGAAATCTCATTTCCTAGAACTGGAGACAACAGAGGAGGAATCAGCTCTGAAATGTCTCAGGTTAAAAATAGACCCTCCACTATTCCCACCTCAAACATTCCTCCTCCAGGTATATTTCCTGGGGATCACAAGCAAAGTGTCAAGAAGCCACAAGTAGCCCTTTAGTTGCTGTCTTTTTACAATACGAGTTGTAACAATTTCTGCCTACAATGAAGGATATTATAAGATGTCACAGTTGAGACTCTTTCTATTGAGGTTACATTGAGCGTGGTAACAAAGACAATGGTTGAAGTGGGAGTATTTGGAAAATTTTGCCTTTTGTCTTCAGGTTTATCCCTAGAACTGAAGAATAATAACTACTAAGAATGACAAAACTTTAGCGCTAAATGTAACCTCAGAGATCATCCAGTCCAATTACTCTAGTTTAAAGGTGAGGGGAAACAGCAACTTGCCTGACTCTGCACAGCTTCTGGTGACAGATCTAGGAGGAGAATGCAAATATTCCCACAACTGGTAACCATCAGTGGTGCGCGGTGGTGAAGGGCACACTTTCTAAGCAAACTTCTAGTGCTACACCCCAACTCTGACCCCTAAAATGAGGTTTTGGGCCTCCATTTCCTCATTTAAATGAGGAACCTCATAAGGTAGTTTTGAGAAAGAAATAAGACAATATATGACTAGCACATAACCAACCATCTGCCCTGGAGTCAATTCTGACTCATGGTGACCTTGTATGTGTCAGAGTACAACAGTGCTCGATAGGGTTTCCAATGACTGATTATGTAGACAAGGATCACCAGCCCTTTCTACTACCGTGCCTCAGGATGGACTTGAACTGTCAACCTTTTAGTTATCAGCCAAGCACACTAACTGTTTGCACCACCAAGGCACTGTGCCTAGCACATAGCAACCACTGTTGGTGTTATATGTCATAGAGTCTACTCCAACTCACAGTGACCCTAAAGGACAGAATGTAACTGCCCTGGAGGGATTCCTAGCCTGTAATCTTCATAGGAGCAGATCACCAGGTTTTTTCTCCTGCAGAGCAGGAGTTTGGGTTTGAACTTCTGACCTTTCTAGTTAGCAGTGTGTGTTTAACCCCTGTGCCACCAGGGCTTTAGCAAGTGCTAATAGTATAGTTGTTCTTGATTTTTATCATTAACCAGTTCACTTATTCCTTCTACACAATTATGACTCCCACTATTACAGCTTGTTAAAAGGGCTTTTCTGGGGGTACGTATTGACAGCCTAATAAACATAATATAACCATTTCTGTACTATGACATTTATAAAAATAATTGGCTTTGATCTTAAGAAAAGAATCATTAAACATGAGGAGGAAGTTTATTCCAGGGCATGGAGAAAAGAGAAGGGATGAAAGAACGAGGGATTGGGAGAACTAGAAATGCAACGAGTGAGAAAAATGCACCCATATTCTGATGGGATCAATTTCTTTTTCTTTTTTTCTTTTTTAAATTGTTTTATTATGATTTGAGTCAAATTTCATAGAGCAAATTCACTTTCCATACAACAGTTCACATACACTTTGTCTCATGACATTGACTACAATTTACCCCAATGCAAGAGCTCCCCTCCCACTTCCTCCCAATAGTTACCTCTTCCCTGTGTCCATCCCTCCATGTACTCCTGTCCCCTGAGCTGTCTCCCTGTGCATAAACAGCCCTTCTTTATCTCATGATTGATATCTCCAGGGAGTGTGTCTACCTCAGGTAAATGTTCAGCTCACATGCCTATCTTTCGTTTGGCTGGAAGCCACAGGTATGGGTTCAATTCCAGACCCAAAGGGCAGCTAAGGGCCACAGTCTCAGGGGCTCCACCAGGCTCTATCAGACCAGCAAACCTGGTCCCCCTTTTTTATTCCCCAGATGATTTTGAGTTTTTTTCCACATTGTTCTCCCACTCTATCTAGGATCTCCTACATAGATCATCCTCCAAGTGGTTGACAGTGGTAGCCGGACACCATCTAGTTCTTCTGGTCTCATAGTTGTATAGGCTGCTGATCACATGGTGGACCAGTTGCTAGGACTAATTGTTTCCATGAATCTTTAGTTTTCTTCATTCTTCTTTGCTCTGGATGAGGAGAGACCCATCGTTGCATCTAGATGGCAGCTTGCTACCTTTTAAGATCCTAGTCACTACTCACCAAAGTAGGAGGTGGAACAACGTTTTGTGTAGTATGTTACGCCTATTGAGCTTGATGTCCCCTGCAACTATGGTCCTGAGCCCACCAGTTCAACTACTCAGTCACTCTGGGTAGCTGGCTGTGACCAAGAAGTGACTTCAACCTTGTCCCTTGTCAGCGCTACTATACACCTGGGAATTCTTACAGAACATACAAATACACTTGTAGAAACATTGTCTGCCAACCCTATACGTGGTCTTGGGCACACTCCCCCCTACATAGACATACCTAATAGTTCAGCCTGTCCACCCATCTATCCACCATATACCCATGTTTGCCTTGACTGACAATGCAGTACTGTATGTGCAAAAGGGTTCATCTTTGTTGTCTGTACCTCCCATGCACCTCTCTATGTCTTCCTCTTCCTCAATGCCACCATGTTGATCACTCACATTTGGTACATTGCCCTTCTCTTCACCCAAATCAATACTTATTTCTACCTATCTAATAGTGTTCCCTACCATCCCCTCCCACCCCTGGTAACCAGCAAAGAAATTTCCTTCCATAGATAAACCTTTCCTTGACTTTTACAATAACGGATTAATACAATATTTGTCCTTTTGTGATTGACTTATTTACTCAGCATAATGTCCTCCAAGTTCATCCATGTTATGCAGTGTTTTGCAGATTCTACATTATTCTTTAGGGTTGCATAGTATTCCATTGTGCATATGTGCACGTGTTTGGTTATCCATTCCTCAGTTGATGGACATCTAGGTGGTTTCCATCTTTTGGCTATTTTAAATAGTGTTGTAATGAACATGAATGTGCATATGTCTGTTCTTGTCATGGCTCTCACTTCTTTAGGATATATACCTAGTAATGGAATGGCTGGGTAAAATAGTATTTCTAATTCCAACTTTTGAAGAAATCACCATACTGCTTTGCTAATGGGATCAATTTTTAACTTGATTCAAATTAAATTTCGAATGCATCATTTTTTAAAGGAAAGAAATTGTTCTAATAACAAGAGCACACTGGGTCTGCGGGCTGCTGTACCCATGGAGACGAAGATTGGCTGGGCACTGTCCCATTCATGAGCCTGGGGCATCGCTGACAAATTGTCTGAATCAACTACCTCCAACCTCTTTGAAATGTGCTTCCTGGATGTTCCTGCAAGACAGAGCCACTGTCATGTTGGAGAAGTTATAGCAAATTAATAAGGATCTCGACATGCTTGAGAATATTTGGGTATAACAATGAAGCCATTACTCTTTATCTCCTTGGATTCTGAGAAAGGAAGAAATAGCAGCACAATAAAAAAGAAATCCTTCCTAACAGCCGATTAGAAAATATGGCCTGAAGAAAATCCAGCTTTCGTCGCACTTTGTGCATTAAAAATCCAAATACATTAGAGAAACTGGGATTTTTAACCCCCCACAGCTTTAACACAAAGGATCACATTAATAAGATACAATTTAGATTTGCATTTTTTAATAAGCTAGGGATCAAAGGCAATGCGTAGCTGAAAGGATATTAAGCTCTGTGCACACGAAACTGCTCACCATGTGCTGGAAGATGAAGACCCGTTCCCCCTGCAGGAAGACACCTTAATTTTAGATATAGAAAATCCACTTTCTCTTCAGAGCATCATTACTGCTTAACAATTTCCGAACATTTCAAATAGGTTCAGGTAACGTTCACCTGGGGATCTACCTAACGGGTTCTGTCTTTACTAATGTTACTGATTTCAATGTGTTGTTAATTGAGGACATCAATGAATTAATTAATTTAGGATTTATTCTCTTCCGTATTTTGCTAGCTATGTAAAGACAAGAATCAATTCCTTAATTCCTCAAGGTGAATAGGATATCAGTGTGGTTTACTATTTATCAAACTGTTCCTGATTATCATTGAAAAATGAAACCTCACCGTGTGTGTGCATGTGTGTGAGTGAATGAGTGAGTGATCTGGGTGAAAGTTTACAGGGAAAATTCATTTTCCATACAACAGTTCATAAACATTTTGTTTCATGACATTGACTGCAATCCCCAATGGAACAGCTCTCTTCCCATTTCCTCCCTGTGGTTACCTTTCCCTGTGTCCTTCTTTCCTGTGCATTCCTGCCCTCTGAGCTATCTCCCTGTGCAAATACTGCCCTTCTGATTTCCCATGGTTGATTGTTTTAAGGAGTGTACTTACCTGGTGTAAATGTTCACCTTGTAGGCCTGTCTGTTGTTTGGCTGGAAACCACATGAGTGAGTTCAATTCCAGGCCCGAAGGGTGACTAGGGGCCATAGGCTTGGGAGTTTCACCAGTCCCTATCAGACCAGTTAGCCTGATCTTTTTTTACGATTTTGAGGTTTGTTCCACTTTTTTCTCCCATTCGACCCTATTTTGATGTCTTTTCAAGGAAACCACACCACTTTAAAGCCTGAAATCAGGGCTATAGGGGCCAGGAGAGACACAGAAACTCTTAACATATCTCAAGTACTCCAAGTGTGAGTTCCCTGGGGCAAAAGCAGTTATATCTTTCCAGAGACTAACCATCATCTTAGTTGCTATTTGTTGTTCTTAGGTGCTATTGAGTCAATTTCAACTCAGAGCCCACATGACAGAGTATAACTACTCCATATAGTTTTTCAGGCTGTGATCTTTATGGGAGCAGAGCATCAGGTCTTGTTCCGATGGAACCACAAGATGAGTTCAAACCCCCATTCTTTCATTTCGCAGACGAACACTTAAACATTTGTGATTGACTGAAGGTTTAGTCTACGTCCGGCATGGTACCAACTAAAGCACTCTGCATGCATCTTTATCTTACTCTGTTCTTCTCCCCACTATAAAGATGAAGAAGGCTAGGTGGTAGGGCTGGGTGTGGTGGTTATGTTTGTGTGTCAACTTGGCTGGGCCTGGTTGAGTGGCTGGGCAGCTAGTGGTAGTTATTGCCCATGATGAGACTGGCAATCAACTCCATGGTGGGATCTACCACAAGCAGCTGAGTAGCTACTTTGGGTATGTGGTCCGCTTCCCGTATGTAAGGAGCAGATTTGGGAATGGTCTGTAGCCTATGGCACGCTTGGACCCTGCACGTAGCCATGTCATTGTTCAGCAGCCTGCTATGCTCTGCCGACCTTGGGACTTACAATGGACTTAAGTTAATGGGCTGCCATGTGGTTTGGTAACATCGGGACTGTGCCTTTTTACTTGTCAACCTTGGGGTTTCTCAGCCTCAGCAGCCTGCAGTTATCTGAGTGAAGAAATGGCTCTAGCTCCAGTGGGCCAGGAGCAGGAGGCAGAGCTGGACCCCAAGGTTGAGGGGCTTTCACCCAGCCCCTAGAGCCTGGCCCTTTGAACTTGGACTTAAAGCCTCCAAACCGTAAGAGTAAACTCCTGTTTGTTAAGGCCATCCCGTTTGAGATATATTCTTGTCAGAGTGGCACTAAGTAACCAGAACACTGGGATTTGAATTCAGGTAGACAAACATCACAGGCTAACTTATGGTCTGCTGCCTCCCTGAAGGCCTAAACTTACTCCCACTCTCCCGCCCACTTTTTGCCCATCACCCAGCACCTGTTGTAGTTATGTGCTGTTGGCTCGTGTCCAACTCATAGTGACTTTATATACAACAGAACGAAACACTGCCAGCCCGATGATCCCTACAATACCCAAGCCCATTGCTGCAGCCACTGTGTCAATCCATCTTGTTGAGAGCCTCCCCCTCTTTCATCGACCCTCCACTTTACCAAGCATGACATCCTTCTTTAGAGAATGGTCCCTTCTGACAACATGACCAAATTAGGTGAGACCAAGTCTGGCCATTCTTGCTTCCAAGGAGTATTCTGACTGCACTTCTTCCAGGACAGATTTGTTAGTTCATTTAGCAGTCCATGGTACTTTCAGCATTCTCTGCCAGCACCACAACTCAAAAGCATCAACTCTTCTTTGTTCCTCCTTATTCATTGTCCAGCTCTCACATGCATATAAGGCAACTGAAAATACCATGGTTTGGGTTAGGTGCATCTTAGTCTTCAAGGAGATATCTTTGCTTTTCACCACTTGAAAGAGGTCTTTTGCAACAGATTTGGTCTTCTGATGTCTTGACTGCTGCTTCCATTGGTGTTGATTATAGAACCAAGTAGTATGAAGTCTTTGAAAACTTCAATCTTTTCTCCATCTATCGTGATGCTGCTTATTGGTCCAGTTGTGAGGACTTTTATTTTCTTTCTATTGAGGTGTAATCCATACTGCAGGCTATAGTCTTTAATCTTCATCAGTAAATGCTACAAGTCATCCTCACTTTCAGCAAGCAAAGTTGTGTCATCTGTGTATCTCAGGTTGTTAATGAGCCTTCCTCCAGTCCTAATGCCATGTTCTTCTTCATATAGTCCAGCTTCTTGGATTATTTG